>NC_081191.1:95733091-96060091 GCF_902713425.1 Acipenser ruthenus
TAAATATTATGTTTAATCATGAAATATTTTGAAATATCTATCCGCAAAATTAAGTTGCCGCAGATATTTCCTGTTTTACAGTATTCTAATTGTGAGAATTTGCAAACTTCAACACAAACTGAGCTGCCCTTGCACAGCCCTTTCGCCCCTGCAAGGCCATCGTGGCTTCCTGCCAGTAAAGAAAGAACCCTCCCCAGGTCACCATGTGCCTTCTGTGTGTCAGCAGCACCTGCTGTTTCAGGGACAGACTCTGTAGGAAAGTACACACTAACCTCAGGGCCGGGCTTACCGACTGTACATCAGTAGAACAAATACAAGCACCTGCACTGGACAGCAGGGGGAAAAATGAAAAGATGACAGCAAACAGAATCCACTGATGGCATCTCGCCAAAGATACAGTAGCAGACAGTCCACACCCTCAGTTAATAATGTCAGCTTTAACTCAACAAGAACGTACTGTAATTCAATTTCAATTGTTTTTATTGTGACTAATCTAAACAATTTTGTGTAATGTTGCATTTTCTACAGCATGTAAACGTGTGTGTTTTTTTTCCTCATCCTTTTTCTAAGGGGTAACTGCTGCTTGGCCACCAATCACACGTCAGTAAAGCAATAAACAGACAAGCCTGTTTGTTCAGGACTATTTACTTCAATGTATTGTTTGGCATGATGTGGTTTAAAAGGTAACTTGGCACCACCATTATGTGTTTACAAGCTATGAAATATAAGGTACTGTAGTATGATGTTGTTTTCACAGAAAATAATAAGCAATGTATTTGCCGTGGCATCACTAGGATGTGCTCTGCTATAACAGCAGGGTTATGAAATGTACTGTATTGCCAATTACTCCAGTAAGCCTGTGGTATTTTATTTCAGTAAGGGTGCATGGAGAATGCTGCGGGAGTATAAAATGACTTTCATTTAAACACATAACTGGTCCAGTGGATCCCAGCCATTCCTTTCACCTCTGGGACCTTTTGTTCTCATTCTGCGGTGAGGGGAGGAAAAAAAATGACTAACAGCTCAATGTGAAATGTGTCCCGGCTGTCAATAATTAGGGTTTTTTTCCCACAGTCTTTAAAAAGCCCTGCAAGCCTACAAGATTAAGGGTCTGATTCACCAATGTCAGCTCTCTGTCGTTTCTTCACGTTCCTCTGAATTCACACAGAACGTTCAGTCTTACACGCTGTGCAAAATCACTATGACCATACAAGGTTAGGTCAGGTGCTTGTGGCTCACAAGATACCTCTTTTCAACTGTACAACCGAGCCGTGCCGGGGCTTAGGAGGAGCCTGCTTGTGTTTCCACTGCTGAGCCCGAGCCATGCAGCTGACGTCACACGCAATGAACGTGTCGAGTCGCATGTACATGATGAGGTATGAAGAGTTGAGAATGGCGGATCCAGAAGTTATGTTTTTCCTTGTTTTCGTTCTTCATATATCACTGAATATTACTACGATGCAACGATGGCTGATTACGCAAAGAGAATGCTTCTCGCTGCACGCCATGTTGTTCACCTTCCTCGAGTGTAGTGACTGACGCAACGTAATGATGAAAATCATTAACCCTGTCCCTGACCCAGCTTGGCTCCGAGCCACATTCAGATGTGTTGTGAGGCCAGAGCTTCACGGCTTGGGTGTGGCAGTGGAAAAGGGGTAGTAGTTACCCATCCACAGAACAACACTGCAGAGCCTTGTCTGCACTGTTAGAGGTTTGCTTTTCCTTGATACACAAATGGTCCTATTTCATTCATCCAAACAGTGTCTATATTTCAATCCAACACTCTCAAGCTCAATCAGCCTGGTAATTATTATTTACGTTGGGAAGAAAGATATTGTTTCCAAGAATAACTAAATATACTGTGCATTCATTCACATACAGCATCCACATTACCGTAAACCATCTCCAACTGGTCTCATTCATTCAGCAACAAATATGTTTGTTAAAACGCAGCTTTCATATATACTACAGTATTACACCTTGTAATGTTTATATAGAAATGCAGGTGAAGTACAGAAGGAACAAAAGTCTATAACATTCATTAAGCATCCTTGTAGGTGAAAGTGATGCTAATCCCAGCATCTTCTCATTCTCAAGCAGATCCACTGAACTGTCAACATATGAATTAAAGATGACCGTCTCTATGGCAACAGGGATGGCTGGTAAGCAGCATGGCCCTTTCCTGGCTTGACTAATGTTTGTTTTCTCTCAGCACATTTGCATAATTAAGACTTTGTCACAGCGAAATGAAGCAAAAAGGTACACAGCTTCCTGTGAGAATGTCTTTATTTAGAATGATGAACAATGAAAAGAATCTGACAAGGGTACACTGAAATGTATTTGTTGCCAAAAATTTAAAGTTGAATTCTTTTTGTTGCTGTTTCTTCTGTATAAAAAATGCTTTTGATTGTTCAACTTTTTCACAATGTCTTATTAGTTGTAATATTCATGGTTAGGCCATGTCAACAATACATTGTACAGTAGATACTGTACACCACCACACTGTAAAACTGGCTCCACTAATTCATTGTTTTCAATATTTCACAATTATTTGATGTATAAATATAGAGCATAACACTGAGGGAGCATTTTACAAAATGAAAACTGTATAAGAAAAAAAACATATTTTTGTGTAACAGAATTACTAGCAGGCTGATAATTTCTAACTCCCTCGCAGGATCCCTGTTGGTCATTACCCATCTACTACTGTGCCATTCAAATATAAACTGGTACAGCAGGACGTGATTACGGACAAGAAAACACATGTACTGTAATGCGGAATGATCCTCAAGTCATTTCCCTGAGCGGTTTTTCTTTCCTGAATTTCACATTAGACAAAGAAGCTAAGCATATTTTATTCAGCTGACACAGACAGCAGCATTCTGGATTGTTCAGGCTCTAAACCCCCTTTGATCTGCTGCAGCTGCCTCTGGAGACTGGGCATACTGTAGAGCAGGGGTTCACAAACTTGCTTGAACATTCTGGATTGTTCAGGCCCTAAACCCGCTTTGATCTGCTGAAGCTACCTCTGGAGACTGGGCATACTGTAGAGCAGGGGTTCACAAACTTGCTAGAACATTCTGGATTGTTCAGGCCCTGAACCCCCTTTGATCTGCTGAAGCTACCTCTGGAGACTGGGCATACTGTAGAGCAGGGGTTCACAAACTTGCTTGAACATTCTGGATTGTTCAGGATCTAAACCCCCTTTGATCTGCTGCAGCTGCCTCTGGAGACTGGGCATACTGTAGAGCAGGGATTGATTGTATTGCTTGGCTCAAGGCCTCCCATGACATTAGGAATCCTGACTGAGGACCATAGAAATGGAGTCCCTTACTTTCACTGCAAACAACATTGTGCCTTTCACTTTAAAAAAAATCTATAGAATTCTCTTCTTTTGGGTGTTAGTGCTATAAATAGTATTTCAGCTTTGAAAGTCTGTGGAACTCATTAGACAGCAATTCCAAGCAAATCACACACTTTGGGTAATCAAGATAACCTCACTGTCATATTTTCAACATCTTGATTTGGATACCTTTAGTGAGAGAGGTTGTTTGTTTGTGCCAATAGAAGTCCTGTACTGCTTTCATTATGCTCAGTGCCATGTCTCTGACATTTGAGAAACCACTCCATAATTATCGTGCTCAATTGTACTCTGTCTGACTGCAAAAACCTGCCTATACAGCTAAGCGGGAGTGGTATGGTTGATTTTATTTATGTAGGGGAAGAATATACATCAAGAACGTCTAACGAAAAAACATACATTGGCAGAAATCCTTGAAATTATGAATTCATGTTCAAGTGCATCACTATTGTTGCCTGTTTTGTGCTCCTTACAATCACCCCATTTTGTTGTGCAATGGTACATACTGTAGCACAGGCCCAAGCTGAGCAGGAGATAGCTGTGCTTGACATTGACAGGGCAAGAGTAAAAAAAATGTTTTAGACAACCATCTTCCCTGTAGGGTGCAAAGGGGGAAACACACTTAGAATACATTACCAAACAGAAGAGCAACAAGGTTATCTGCTCAGATCTGTTAAAAACCTGACAGGAATCGTCACAGCAGTTTTAGGGGTAGATGTACTAAGATTGACCAGTCGCAGCGCAAACATACCGCAATTTGCATTTTCGTTGCGACAATTCGGAAAGTATACATTTCGTCGTATGTAGTAAGAGATAATATGTTAATGAAAAGAGCCGCAGTATACTAATTGAAATATTTGTTGCGTCTTCTTAGCGAGTTCTCTAGCATACAATGCGAGAGTCGTCCGACATTGTTCAAATAAATAGCGGGAGTTGAGTTGTGGTTTGCTGCAGCAGAGGGTGCCTGAAGGATACATGCAAGGGTGCAAAAATCAAAATAACATAGTTTTTGTTAAATATAAATGTCATCTGTACAATGCATTCTGTTCTGACTTCATTTTACCTATTTTAATACTGTTATACATATAAAAAATGAAAGGCAGTTTAATCCCATCAGATTCTATAGTGGGGCCCCAACCTTCACCCCCAAAAAGCTGTTCATAATCATACAGTAAACCCTCGCTAAATCGGACATGTTTGTCCGACATAAGGAGCTGTCAGGTTTAAAAACAATACAATAAAATCGCACTCACATACATTTACAGTTCTCGATGTATTTTAAATATAAATCATTGCGCTGAATTAACACTAATGTGTTTTGGGTACGCTACACATTACATTATGTAAAAATATAAATCTGTACAGTAGGCCTATACAGTATACAGTACGATAGTAAAATCAAATGAATACCTAGCGCACTTTCTTTTTACTTAAAGCTGCATCCACACTGGACGCGAGGTGCAGCAGTATCCATTATTATATGATTGCAAATTGAACTACAAGAAAGACATTCAGAAGAAAGACAATGCCTGGGTGGCTTGCAGGTGGTACATTTAGCAGCTACGAGACATTTTCTTTCCGATTATGCAAGTTGTAGGTTTATTAATAAGCAAAAATAAACCGGAGCATACATGCAGTCTACATATCTAGCATTTAAATGAAAAGTTTGCACTTTTGCTGGCTTTTAAAAATAAATCATGCTGCTGCATTGTAGACATTGGTGTGCAATGCGAATAAAAGATTATTTTAAATTTAAACTAAATGATTTTAGGGTTTTTTATTTTATTTTTATTATTATTATTTTTAACTTGGCCTACTTAGTAGCCTAGACCATGGTTAGTAGTAGATCACGGTCCTATACAGATGTTCAGAATGAGCTGGAGAGGTTAGTGGCATGTGTGTGCAGTCTATCGCTCCCAACAAGGGAAAACCAGAAATGTCATATACATTTGTTTTCAAGGCTTGTAAGTACACCCTGACTTTAGTGAAAATTAGGTACTTGGGTGTTCGCCTCAAAAATACATTGAGCACAACTGGCAACGCATGAGAAAAAGCAGACATGCCAGGAAATGCCAGGAGCAATTGTGAGTGTTTAAAACATGCTTTCAAAAGTTCTTAACAAATTGATGCAATTGTAAGTGTCGCAATTGTTGGCAGCTTTCGTACATCTCATTATAATATTTGTGAACCCTCATTTGCACTATCTCCGCCCCTTTTTGCGAATTTATGCAGCAACACCCATAATTATATATTCCTCTAAGGTTGAACTGAACATCTCTCTGCCTCCACCCTCCCTGTTAAGCCTCTGTCCTCACTATGCATTGAAATGATATGGTATGTTGGCAGGGTCTGTCATATTAAAATGAGCTGTCCTGTTTATTTAACTGTATATTAAGATACATAATTTCATAACAACAGCAGCAGTAATAACAATATGAAGAAGTAAGAATAACATGCTGAGACTGCCTGCCGTTTTCCAGATACAGGGTGAGGCGACACAATGTACGAGCGATGACTGATGAGCAAACTCAAGTGCCTAGTGCTGATACGGCCAGATTTCAACCACAGGAAAAGAGCAAGGCCAATTCAGACGAGCAGTAACAGACCCATTTGGGTCTATCTTTTGCCTCCCCCACCACCACATTCTCACAGACGCATCACCGAATAAGAGATGGATTTTTACTGCGTTATAATCTGAAAAACTGCTGTAGCATCCGGTTTATCCTGTGCTAAAGTATTAAACACGAATGATACATCTCATTTCCTGAAGCCCTCCCCCGAAGGATACTGCTCACGCTGTGTTATCTCTTTCAGCTAAATGGGCTTAAGCATCGCCTGCATTCTGGAGGTATTGAATGCCATCCGATTAAACAGCTACCATTTTTAAAACAATGAGCGCAGCTTTAATCAAAGCAATCAGCTACTTAGTCATTCACTGCTATTAGAAAATGAAACCATTTCCATTATGCCTAGTTACTCTTAAAGTGGTTTTAGCGAACACAGTAATAACCCTTAGATGTTGTGCACGTCCATTCACTATGTAACGTGCGGTTTTGAAAGAAACACATGTCCTAGTCACTTTAATGACACCATTAGAGACTGGGAATCACATTCACAACAATTAATCAATGCACCAACCTTGTACTTTGGATTTAGATTTTAGGTCTGGTTGATTCAAATACATTTGTGTTTAAATTAACAGCCTCTTGACATCTCTGAGGCTGCATGACCGGTTGTCTCACTATGCAACCAGGGAGACAGACATTGAATAAAAAAGACATTGAATATAAAAGAGGGGGGGGCTTGTAATACAAAGAAAAACAAAACAATCATACTGACTACAGTATGAGTAACAGCATGAGGTAAAACCAGGACAGGAGTTCCACATGACAGATGTGAGAAAATCAATCATACTGACTACAGTATATGTAGGGCTCGATTTTTTCGGGTTTTATTAACTGTTTAGTTTGGGGGTGTTTTTTCTGTTTTTTTCATTTATTAAAAATAAACACCACTTAAACACATCAACTTTCGGTTTCTATAGTAATTTAAATTACAATAACATTTTCCTTAATTGTAGTACTTTGTAACTGTAAGTCGGCCGCTAAATAATAATAATAATAATAATAATAATAATAATAATAATAATAATAATAATAATAATAATAATAAAATGATTTACTTTGAGTTGAAATGTCAAGGTCCACATTTAGGATTCAGGCAATTGTGAGAAGTAAAAGGTACCAGGTATAAAAAACTATGCACACACAGGTTAAAAGTCTTTTTGAATACGGAAGAAAAACTATGAGTTCCAACAGTCCACGTTAGTAGCAAAAAACAAACTTGAAGTAAAAGCATCCATCCCAGATATACAAACTAGGCTACATAAACTCTGATATTAAAGTCTTTCTGAATAAGAAAAAAAAAACTGTGTGGAAATGTTTTTCAATCAATCACAAGAGTTGGAACATTAGCAGCAAAACAAAACAAACAAAAAAAAATGGATTGCTGAGTCACTCAGAAAACCTGCTGTAGTAAATCAACGCATACATTTTGAAACTGTCTGCAGACACTGATGCTCTTTCTTTTCAGTTGTCGACACGAACTTGCTAGAAAGAACGTTCTACATTGGCACTGGATACAGGCACTGCCAACAACATCAAAAAAATGTTGACTAATTGTGGCCTTCCTTTAATGATTTCTTCCACAAAATCCTCATTTTCCTTGACATAATCGCTAACACTTTTCGTTTTACGCACCATTACTGCCCCCGTGTCTTTCACACTACAGTTTATTTTTTCAACCAACCCCACTCACGTTATAGTAACCAGAGAATTCTATTACGCAGTCCACAATAAAATATGATTGGCCAGTAGAAATATCTTCCTTTTTTAAAGCTGCATGGCATTATACTGCAAATATAGTAGTTGACAGGGTCGTCTGTTTCTCAGTCCGTTATACTCAAATGAAAAGACTTAATGGTAATAATTTCAGGGGTATGACATGTGGGTAATGCAGCCTGCTGCTATCTGTCTGTATGAAGAACTATTCATGGCATCAATAAATCAAATAAAGCACTGGGTTCAATTCCACAGAATATTACAGATCTTCTACCAGAAAGACTCGCCTGCATCTTAGAGAGCCTTCCATTCCTCTACAGTAGTTTGAAATGATCTTTCCTCATTATAGTCAACCATGCGATTTAG
Organism: Acipenser ruthenus; assembly: GCF_902713425.1. Lineage (NCBI taxonomy): Eukaryota > Metazoa > Chordata > Actinopteri > Acipenseriformes > Acipenseridae > Acipenser > Acipenser ruthenus. The sequence continues at coordinate 95,741,159 of NC_081191.1, forward strand.
AGCTTCAATGGAATCTACATAACAGGGCTAACATGATGTTCAAATGTATTATTATTATTATTATTATTTATTTCTTAGCAGACGCCCTTATCCAGGGCGACTTACAATTGTTACAAGATATCACATTATACATTATTTCACATTATACAGATATCACATTATTTTACATACAATTACCCATATATACAGTTGGGTTTTTACTGGAGCAATCTAGGTAAAGTACCTTGCTCAAGGGTACAACAGCAGTGTCCCCCACTGGGGATTGAACCCACAACCCTCCGGTCCAGAGTCCAGAGCCCTAACCACTACTGCACACTGCTGCCCCTCAACATAAGACATGACTCTCAGAATGGACAGGATGGTATTGCTGTACATGTGATTGATAGGATTACCCTCCTAGATACAGGATGGTATTGCTGTACATGTTAACATGAAGGTCTTTGTAAATTGGTATTGCCATATTTTGGATAAAGGTGCAATTTAATCAATAGCTGGAGGGTTGAATGGATTGGACGCATGACAGCATTAATAACACTATGAACTTCGATCCATACCTTAAATCACTTTCCAGTTAATTGAAACAATTCAATAACTGCCAGGGGCTCCTCACATTTACTCATTTACGTGGAGAATTTAAACAGCACCCAGTATTGTTTATGCAATGAATATAATTGTTTTCAACATTTAATAAGCTGCAAATGGAATGCACTCAGCTCTCCTTGTGCTGTAAAGTTCTCTGTATCAAGCATAGGTTCCGATGAACATTACATCTTATAAATTGCTTTCATTTCAGTGCTCACCGCACTAACCCACACAATAATTGTGAGAAGTTGGCTAGATGTATTGCCGATCTCTGGGGCTCCAATTTATTTCTGATTTTCTTTTTTTACAGCAAGAACAGTAAACATCTCATTCCAAAATAAAATTAAGAAAGCAACAAGATCCATTGAAATTGCATGTTTTTGTAAACTAGTCTGTTGATATATAATGTGACATTAACGCATCATATGAATGATGCGTTCTTAGCATTCCATCCCATGAGGGAGGGGCTAATCAAGAACGCAAGCAACGTTCCATAAGACTTCCAAACAATTCCAATATCACTGGAAATGTGAATGGAACCTTGTGTGATTTCTAGACCTACAATATGTAACCCCACTCTAACTGTTGCTTACTAAATTAAAATCTTGGTATCGCTGAATAAATAAATCATTTAATGTCATACCAGTCTTGGCAGTCACATTGATAAAATCTCGTTTTTGGGTTAAAATGACCAGTTGGTCGGTATTGGTAGTAAATGGATAACTGCACTTTAATGCCTTGCTTTATTCAAATCTTTTGCCTATTTGTGAGGAATTTTACTATCACTGTAACACATGTACTAGCACTAGACAGGAAACCTTGTTTTAAACTCACCGCAATGGCTGTTTTCTGCTCACACGATGTACATAAAATATACATAAGCTATAAGCTAATCAGTCAGTAAGGAAACGAAATGCCTGTATCCATCCCTCAAACACAGTGACTGATGTGCAGAGATGCACAATGTCCCTCAGAAAACTGTTTCCATAGATACCAATTCAACTTCCCTTCTACGGATGCATGCCAGATCTTCCAAGTACCAATTACTGATGACATGTTCCCAATTGTTTCGTCGTGACCCTCCATCTATTTATGTTTACGGAGAAATTCTGGTGGCTAAACATCAAGCAAGACTTTTTAAACTTCATGCTTCCTGTTTGGTTTTCTGACCCAAACCTGGCACGCAGCTTCATTTGTATTTCTTGTTTTTGTTTCGCTAGGCAGCAGAGGACTCCAGTTCAACAGAATCAATGCTAATTTGCTTTACCAGGCGAGGGCTTTTAAACAGCTGAAATGCTATGATGATTTCAATTGAGAACAGCATGATTGTTAGTTACACACTGCTGAATGTATCAAATACAAACCTGGCAACCCTTACAGTAAAAACAGAAGCTTAATTGCCCTCAACATTTCCAATCTACTAGGATCCACTTAAAAGCTCTCTATCGAATACAATGTTTGTTTTGTTCAGTGGTTTTCAACCCTGGTCTCCAACAGTCCAGTTTTAACCAGGGGCTGAATATTTGTTTGAAACAGTATTCCAGTGAACTCAAGACAACACTTACAGACATGCACTGAAACATAAAACTGTGGGTAACTGCAATAATTGAACCAGAGTCTACAGTATGCCCATCACAAGACTGCAATACAAATACAAATAATAATAGGACTGGTAGAAACAAACAATGACCACTCTCTCCATATTAAATCATAGCTGGTTTTCTTGTTACACCAGGGAGATAGTGTCCTGCTGTTACTGATCAGAGTGTAAAATGATTTTGTTCAGTACTAGGATGTGTTTTGCCTTGACTAGCCTGTTGAGAATCGAATGGGTTTCATAAAATGGTCACACTGTTTTTATGACAGTATTTTATATAAACATTGGTATTTTGAATAGGCCTGCACGTCATCTATTCTTGTACCACAGACAAGATGAAGAGGGGCGGGCCGTTTGAGAACCGCTGCTCTAATGTACTGTTTGGAAAAATTACGTTGTAAGTTGTATTCACTGAAGATAATGCAATTCTAAGTGGCTATGCAAACTAAAGTCATGTAAAGTTTTGATTAAATATGACAGCAAAAAGTGAAATGCATCTCTGCAGCCGTGGCATACTGGCCAAGGACTGATGCATTCACCAGAAGCTGGGCTACGTAATTCATAAATTGTAACCTCAACAGCAAATTAAAAAAAAAATAAGAGAGAGAATTATTTCCAAGTGAATAACTCATGGTGTTAATGTAGTTTTTTTTTGTTTTCTCCTTTGGACAGTAGGGTTGTTTTTTTTTTCTTAATTTACCGTTATGTTTACACTGGAAATTCATGAGATTTTACACAAAGCAAGGCGGGGGCATAGTGACGGCAGGAATATGAAATGTATTTATCAAACGTGTCTTGAGACATTGGGATTTGTTTGAATGAGTTTTTTATACCATGCTCTGTAAAAAGAGGACTTATTGTCCCTTTAAACTGTTACTGTGAAGGAATCATTTTTTAACTCGATAATGATCGATAATCGTTGTTAGAAGTTGCACGATAATCAATGTGAAAGGTTTTGATTTACAACACATATCTTGATTTACATATATCTTCATATATATATGAAGATATATGTAAATATATCTTATATATGAAGATATATATGAAGATATATGTAAATATATCTTCGCCTCCTCTTTCATCCAGGGGAAGGTGGAGAGCTATGTTTGGATCCTAAATTTTGACCCCCGGGGTAGTTTATTTAGTAATCCCATTGCTGAATCACTACAGTAGCCATGTATGTCAAATTAAAGAAACCAAAAATTTAAAAATGGCAAAGACCAAAAAAAAAAAAAAAGTTAAAAAAGGGAATGGGGTCCAAGCGCATCGAAACCCAAGATCGGTAACTTATGGGAAACCATAAGGCTACCGTTCCCCAATTTATCATGCATGAAATATTGAAATATTGAATTTGAAGAAGGTTCTTTCACCAAGAACAAGTAGAAGAATTATGATGAAGGTTAATAGCAATCTGAGATTGACTGCAAAAGATATTCAAAGTGAATTGGCTGTAAGTGGGACTGGGGTTTCCATTTCAACCATAGGTCGAATATTGCATGATGAAGGTCTCAATGGTCGCAGGCCAAGGAAAAGGCCACTCTTAAGAAAAAAATCACAAGGACAATCGCTTAAAGTTTGCAAAACGCCATTTGAATGATGGATATGAGTTCTGGTCAAAGGTTTTGTGGAGTGATGAAACAAAAATTGAGCTATTTGGTCATGCTGATAGTCGTTCCGTTTGGAGAAAGTCTGGTGAGGCGTACAAAGAAAACAACACACCATACCTACTGTCAAGCATGGAGGTGGTAATATCATTCTATGGGTCTGTTTTTCCTCTAATGGCACAGGACATTTAGTTCCAATACATAGTAAAATGGATTTCATAGCATACCAAAAGATATTGGCTAATCATCTGAACCCCTCTGCTACAAACTTGGTTTAAAGTGCAACTGGACTTTCCAACATGACAATGATCCAAAGCACACATCAAAATCTACTTCAGAATGGTTAAAGAAGAACAAAATCAAAGTTCTGGAATGGCCTAGTCAAAGTCCCGATCTAAATCCGATTGAGAATCGTTGGTATGAGATGAAGAAGGCTGTGCACAAGAGAAGTCCACGGAATTTGAATGAACTGGAACAATTTTGCGTTGAAGAATGGTCAAAAATCACTAAAGAATCATGCCAAAAGTTCATTGACAAATACCCTAATCGTTTAAAAGAGGTGATTATTGCTAAAGGTGCCTCAACTAGCTAGTAATTTCATTTTCCTTATCCGGGTAAGAATACTTCTGAATTAGCATTTTTGGAGTTTTGCAAAAAAATTGCTGAAATAAATAATTGTAGACATCTAGGCCTATTTCTTGTAACTGTTTCCTCATCCACAAAAACAAAACTTTTGCTACAAAAGATTTTTCCTAATTATTTGTTTTCGAGAAATTTCTAGAAATTACATATTTCCATTGGGGGTGTAAACTTTTGACTACAACTGTATATAAATATTTATACATTCTTTAGGAGCATCGCCTTGGTCTCGTACAGCATAAGGTAGCCAGCCAGTGACAACTGCAATGATGGCTTTAGTTCAATAGTATTAGGAACTGAACCGAGGACTGAGGAACACAATTAACTCAGGTTTACCCACAATCCCACTTATGTTGGAATGGAGAAAAGAACCCTTATGGTTCCATTAGCATCTAAGAGTTCTATAAAAGTGCAGTTTAAATAACAAAAATGGGTAGGGTACAAAGGCACCCACAGGCTTTCCACTACTCACAGTAAAACCAGGGTGCCATTTAATGATCTTACCTCTGGTGAATCTAAATAGATTTTTAAACATATGATTTAATAACTCTTGTCATGGGACAGATGACAAGCAGGTAATCACACCCACAACAGATTTCTGAAGTATGATTTAATAACCCCTAGAAGAAACCACACCCCTCTTATAAGATCAATAAAATACAGAAATACAACGCCTTAGATCAGGGTTAAGCGTTTTAGAGCATAGGTGTTAAGATCAGAAGCTGTTCAGTTAATTAACAAAGGGATCACTGTGTGTCATTAAAGAGGGGAGGTCCAGTCACAGAGAGATCACTGTGTGTCATTAAAGAGGGGAGGTCCAGTCACAGAGAGATCACTGCGTGTCATTGAAGAGGGGAGGTCCAGTCACAAAGAGATGACTGTGTGTCATTAAAGAAGGGAGGTCCTGCCACAAAGAGATCACTGTATGTCATTAAAGAGGGGAGGTCCTGCCACAATGAGATCACTGCGTGTCATTAAAGAGGGGAGGTCCAGTCACAAGGACAGTCAGTAAGTTGTGTTAGTGGCATGCATACCCCGTAAAGAGATATCCTGGGGCTAGTACCATTTAAACGTCAGGAAAGCAGGACAGGTTTCCCTAAGGGAGAATTTCTGGATCATTATGAAATATTACAGGTGGAAAGCTGTAACCCACTGCCTGTCTTAATAAAAGGGAGAACCTGCTCGTAATACATCTCTGTCTAACCAAATACCAACATAACCCAAGGCAGTGAAGAAGCCATACTGCACACATGAGATGGTCCTTCTGGTTTGGATCGAAACATGCTTTATAATGATAGCAATGCTGTCTTGGTCATCCTCCACTGGGAGAAAAATTAGGTCAAAGGTGATCCTAGTGTGAATTGTTACACAATGCTTTCTCACCATGTGGGCCCCATGAGTTACACAGTCCATTGTTTCGCATGCACACACACATCTGCCCTGACATCATTTACTCAGTTACGTGCTTTATGAATTATCCACCTCAACTGAAGGGAGCCAGCATGTGATCCAGTTCAGCTGGAATGGACAAAGGACAGAGTCACTGGGCATCAAAATCTCGCTTTCCTGTAGCACTCCACTTCTGATATTATAATATATATATATATATATATATATATATATATATATATATATATATATATATATATCAGAAGAAGATATATATATATATATATATATATATATATATATATATATATATATATATATATATATATATATATATATATATATATATATTAAGCATCAAACTGTTACTGTCTCTGAACAACTTCCAGGACAACCTGAAATAACTCACACATGAGCAGCAGCTGGGCACTAAAACCAGCCATGTGAGCGTTGTATATAGGGCATGAGAGGACCCTATTGCTAGCTTTGCAGATCATTACTCACCCAATTAAAATGGAAAGGCCCAGACAGAATACATTTGCATTCAATTAATTTGCAACTTGCAATGGGTATCCTATATCCATATTATCTAGCACATCAAAAGACAAATATTACATTAAAAAAAAAAAAAAACTGTAGTTGCTTTCAGTACAGATTGAGTCATATAGCCTACACTACTACAGTATGTGATCTTCTACCATAACATGACAGAAGAAAATCAGTCATTATAGTGTTCACACTTCAGTGCCTTAACTTTATCATAGAAGCCCATTTTATCTACAGTATTATCTGAAGCATCCCTTTTACAGTAACGCATTGCACAGATTGCTGGCTGTAGAGACCAATAATCCACCTCATTAAAAATCTACCACCACAGGTACTACAGCATTGTATCGTGAATTTTAATAATATCCAGCATCGGGACTGTTATCCATTTTCTCTTTGTATTTATTTATACACTTGTCCCACCATAAACTGACACGATGAAGTGTAAGCTATTATAATGTATGTCACACAGTACAGTGTTTGTTTTCCATGGCTCGTTTGTTTAGTATTTAATGTTTTGCACAATGTATGCGCTGCAAACCGGACGAAATGAATCACTATTCAGATTTAGTAAGTCTAAAAGATGCGCACATGCAGAATGTATTCTGCGTTTTTAATGTAAAAAATGGCATATGCTTAATGACGCTGCATATTGTCACATTACAATTCACTATGTTTTACTGTTGTAGTATTTTTTTATGAGCAACGTTAAGCTGCAAAGCATCTCGTTTTTTTTCGTTTTTTTTTATATCGGATAAAACCAAGACGTACCAAATATACAGTGATTATAACTGAGTTTAAAAGACATTCAGATGTGTACGATTTGGTGGTAGGACGTATTATATATTTCATATTTACAACATCTCAAATGTGTTGTCCTGATAACATGTGCTGTATGGAAGGTACAACAATAACGCCCACAGCATCTGATGCAATATTGACACTGTTTCAAAATTAAACACGTATTCCAATATGCACCTGTATCGTTAGACATTTTATATAATACAGTGCCTATGTAACCATTAAGACTACTTGAGTAAATACATTAATCAACTTACCGAATTTTCTGTCGGCAGTGGCGGAAGAATGGGTATGAAAAGCCAAAAGGAACAGGATAATGCAGGCAAGCGAATCCATTATTCTTGATGATCCATTGCACACTTTCGCTAACAATCCATTGTGTTGTTTTTATTTTATTTTTTTTAGCAGGGCACGAATAAGGTGAAGGTGATTGAACGTGTTCTCTGGTCAACCCCTGTCTCAACTCCCGCAGTCAACCTAACAGAGCAGCAACTGAAATCAGCACTGAACAGCAACCACGGTCAGACCCCGCCCCGGTGCCGTGACGTCAAACTAAAATACACGCCATGAAAGGCGCTTCATATACTGTACACACAAAACCACGGATTTCAAGCAGCGCTAACGCTGTAAACTCGCAAAACGGTAACTGAAACCCACCAACAATAGTACCAGTTTGTGAACATTAAAATGTGCCTGAATCAAGTTATTATTTGCCAGGGTTTATATAGAGATTCAAAATCGCACATGGCAAGCTTTACAATAATCTTACAACGTCTGTTCCCTTGTAATATGTATCGAATTAGACGATACGGCCAGGCCCCTGAAGCTTCCAGAATTAAAATGGGATACTACGCAATAGCCATCGCATTTAATGGACACGTGTTAACATTGTGGTTGTGTTGCGGTGTTCCATTTTTAAAAGCACAATAATTGCAAAACAGTACGTTTACATTTTAGGCAACCTTATTTTGGTCAATCTTAAAAGGATGACTGGAATGACTGGAGGATCGGGATTAAGTTTTGATGATCCCTACAAAAAAGACGTATTTCTGTATAAAATATAAAAACTATATAAAACAATTTTTAAAATAACTTTTAATGGGAAAGTGGCTTTTAAGGGAGTCCACAGGTGGTAAAACTTACATTTATAATGCATTCTGGTTGTTTATCAGTGTTTTCTGGCACATTATTTTATAAAATCTTTTTTTTTTTTTATAGTGCCATCTAGTGTGTGGTATATTTATTGCAGGCAACCACCCGATCAGTGGTACTCAACTCTGGCCCTCGAGACCTATTCCAGTCCTGGTCTTTATTTTGGTCTTAAATTAGTTAATTGCCTCTTAACAGCTTCAGTTAACTATATTAGAACCTGCTTGGAGCAAAAATCTGGAGTGAACTGACTCTCAAGGGCCAGAGTTGAGTAGCACTGGTCTATATTGTAAGTAAACACTTGTCATTTAAAGGGTATACAAGATAACACAAGATGTATTCAAGGTGGGTTTAAGTTCCAGTGAAAAATTGTTTGATATACCCCCATAAAAAGCACATGTCATTTGCTGTTTACTGCACATATAACACTATAACAGTTACATTTCATAGCGTCACAAAAGTCTGAGTGGAGATGATTGTGTACATTTTAAGATGGCTGTTTTTCCAGCGTAATAAAGAGCCCTTGTTGCCTAAAATGCAATGTCTGGGTTCTTGTGTGTTCATTCTACAAACAGGCAACATTGGTGTCAGGGTAGTGAGATTTGTCACATCACCATGACAACCCCAAAGAAGATTGCTGCTGCATGGAGCCTTGCTGGGATACCAGACGATGCCTTGCAAAAGATGGTGGAGGAAGATGCTGGGAAGATGTGGAAGACGGCAGTGGAGGATCCTGCAAAAGAGCAGGGCAGCGCTGTGGGAAGACTGCCGCGCGGGAAGACACTTCAGTTGACAGGGGACCATTCGGTGAAGCTGCACGAAGCCATGGTCCCCTGCAGCAGCCCGGAGGCAGATCGGTAGGCGCTTCAGCTGTACCTCAGGATGGGTTCTGAGATCCTGGCCAGTCTGGGGACCCGGAAAGAGGAACCGAAGGGGGTAGCTGCTCACAAGCTCTCAAAGTACAATGGAAAAGACGATTGGGATGCTTTCCAAGCAGCGTTTGAGCTCATCACACAGCTCGGAGGGTGGACTGAGCATGATAAATCACAGATGACACACTTCCCTGCCCTCTGACACTCGATCCCAAGCAGAGATTGAACTACACCACTCTCACCCAAGCACTACAGAGACGTTTTGGTAGCAGCCAACAGCCCAGGCTGGTGCGAAACGAACTCCGTACCAGGATGCGGAAGCCTGGCGAGACTTTAAGGGAGCTAGCGGCTGCAATAGACAGACTGGCAAGGAAGGCTTACTCCCACATGCCACTGGAAGTTCATGAAATGCTGGCCTGGGACCAGTTCATCGAGGCCCTGGGATCTGGGGAGCTGCATACTCAGGTCCGCCTGGACCACCCTGAGACACTGCCAGAGGCTTTGGAGCTGGCGATGGAGCGAGAAGGTGTTTGGGCGTTGGAGCAACCCACCAGGTTTGTTCATGCAGCCATGGGGGAGGAAGAGTGCCAGCCACAGGAGCACCCAACCCCCACACATCGCAGCCCCCAGCGACCGGATTCAGTAGTGGGTCGTACTACCCCCAGGGGCTGCTGGCTGTGCCTACAGGTAGGGCACCACTTTTCAAACTGCCCCCAGCTTGCCGCCTTCCGAGCCTGGTCTTCACGGGAGTCAGAAAACTAGAGGACAGTCGTGCAAGGCAGTGACCGGTTGCCCCATTTACTTCTGCCCCACTGAATGGAACCACCACGGGGAAGCCTACAACCACAAAGGCCCCCGTGGGTGATGTGAACGGGACACTACAGCTGTTTGCCCAGTGCTGCATTGAGGGGGTGGTGTTCAGCGGGCTCGTGTACACCGGTTCTGCCATCACACTAATATCCCCCAGCCTAAAGAACTGCCTGGGACCCGGGGCGTTGCTGCAGTTCCACCGCACCATGGACCGGATCTGCACCATCACGGGAGAGCCCAGGAGAAAGGAAACCTACAGCTGCGACTGGGTGTTTGCACCGCCTGCCATGAAGTATGGGTGGCAGGGATCAATGTGGACTGTATTTTCTGAGCTGACATCCTATCTCACCTGAGGGGGAAGTTGGACCTGGGCAGGGGCACTCTCCATGTGGCTGGAGGGGGGAGGCTACAGTTGGAGGGTTGCTCTGGCCTCTCCACAGTGTTTAGGTGGCTGCTGACGCTGTCCCCACAATGCTGCGACCCAGCCTACATAGCCTGTGCCACCGCAGCTGTGTTGGACTTGATGGGCCCCAGCAACAACAGCTGCATGCGAACATAGCCGAGTTAGAGGATGTCTTCGCCGGGGAGGAGGGGCAGGTAGGACGTACCACCGCAGTCCGACACCATATTGACACCAGTACAGCAGCGACTAAACGCCAGCGACCCCGCCTCATTCCCTGGGTTCGGATGGAAGAAGCAGAGTGACTCCTGAAGATGTGGGAGGCCGGGGTCATTGAGCCCTCCGCAGCGCCCTGGGCCGCCCCGGTGGTCCTTGTCCCTAAGAAGGATAAGAACATAAGAACATAAGAACATAAGAACCTACAGCTGCGACTGGGTGGTTGCACCACCTGCCATGAAGTATGGGTGGCAGGGATCAATGTGGACTGTATTTTGTGAGCTGACATCCTATCTCACCTGAGGGGGAAGTTGGACCTGGGCAGGGGCACTCTCTATGTGGCTGGAGGGGGGAGGCTACAGTTGGAGGATAAGAACATAAGAACATAAGAACACAAGAAAGTTTACAAACAAGAGGAGGCCATTCGGCCCATCTTGCTCGTTTGCTTGTTAGTAGCTTATTGATCCCAGAATCTCATCAAGCAGCTTCTTGAAGGATCCCAGGGTGTCAGCTTCAACAACATTACTGGGGAGTTGGTTTCAGACCTTCACAATTCTCTGTGTAAAAAAGTGCCTCCTATTTTCTGTTCTGAATGCCCCTTTATCTAATCTCCATTTGCGACCCCTGGTCCTTGTTTCTTTTTTCAGGTCAAAGAAGTCCCCTGGGTCGACATTGTCTATACCTTTTAGGATTTTGAATGTTTGAATCAGATCGCCGCGTAGTCTTCTTTGTTCAAGACTGAATAGATTCAATTCTTTTAGCCTGTCTGCTACGACATGCCTTTTAAGCCTGGGATAATTCTGGTTGCTCTTCTTTGCACTCTTTCTGGAGCAGCAATATCCTTTTTGTAACGAGGTGACCAGAACTGAACACAATATTCTAAGTGAGGTCTTACTAATGCATTGTAAAGTTTTAACATTACTTCCCTTGATTTAAATTCAACACTTCTCACAATATATCCGAGCATCTTGTTGGCCTTTTTTTAAAGCTTCCCCACATTGTCTAGATGAAGACATTTCTGAGTCAACATAAACTCCTAGGTCTTTTTCATAGTTCCCTTCTTCAATTTCACTATCTCCCATATGATATTTATAATGCACATTTTTATTGCCTGCATGCAATACTTTACATTGTTCTCTATTAAATGTCATTTGCCATGTGTCTGCCCAGTTCTGAATGCTGTCTAGATCATTTTGAATGACCTTTGCTGCTGCAACAGTGTTTGCCACTCCTCCCATGTTTGTGTGGTCTGCAAATTTAACAAGTTTGCTTACTATACCAGAATCTAAGTCATTAATGTAGATTAGGAATAGCAGAGGACTTAATACTGATCCCTGTGGTACTCCACTGGTTACCTAGCTCCATTTTGAGGTTTCTCCTCTAATCAGTACTTTCTGTTTTCTACATGTTAACCACTCCCTGATTCATGTGCATGCATTTCCTTGACTCCCTACTGCGTTCAGTTTGAGAATTAATCTTTTATGCGGGACCTTTTCAAAAGCTTTCTGGAAATCTAAATAAACCATGTCATATGCTTTGCAGTTATCCATTGTCGATGTTGCATCCTCAAAAAAAATCAAGCAGGTTAGTTAGACATGATCTCCCTTTCCTAAAACTGACTGTCTCCCAGGATACTATTACCATATATGTAATTTTCTATTTTGGATCGTATTATAGTTTCCATAAGTTTCCATATAATAGAAGTCAGGCTTATTGGTCTGTAGTTACCTGGTTCGGTTTTGTCTCCCTTTTTGTGGATCGATATTATGTTTGCAATTGTCCAGTCTGTTGGTACAACCCGTGTCAAGAGACTTGTGCATGATCTTTGTTAGCGGTTTGTAAATAACTTCTTTCATTTCTTTGAGTACTATTGGGAGGATCTCTTCCGGCCCAGGGGATTTGTTTATTTTAAGAGCTCCTAGTCCCTTTAACACTTCTGCCTCTGTTATGCTAAAGTTATTTAAAATTGGATAGGAACAGGTCGACATGTGGGGCATGTTGTCCGTGTCCTCCTTTGTAAAAACCTGTGAAAAGTAATCATTTAATATATTTGCTATTTTTTTTCTTCATCTATGATTTTGCCATTTGTGTCTCTTAGACATTTAACCTCCTCTTTGAATGTTCTCTTGCTGTTATAATATTGGAAAAACGTTTTGGAATTGGTTTTAGCCCCCTTAGCAATATTGATTTCTATCTCTCTCTTGGCCTTTCTAACTTCCTTTTTGAGCACTTCTAAGTACTCTTTCTGTGTACTTTGTTTTTGGTCTCTTTTAAACGCTCTGTAAAGTGCCTTTTTTCGCGGAATATTTTTTTAATTGATCTATTAAACCATTTTGGCCATTTTGGTTTAGATTTAGATTTGTCTACTTTTGGGATGTCATTGTTTTGCGCCTCTAGTACTACATTTTTAAAAAACAGCCATCCTTTTTCTGTGGATGTTTTCTCTATTTTACTCCAATCTACTTCCGTTAGTCTCTGTTTCATACCTTCATAGTTTGCTTTTCTAAAATTGTAAACCTTAGCTTTAGTCATTACTTTTGGGGTTTTAAAAAATACTTCAAATGAGACCATGTTGTGGTCTGAGTTTGCCAATGGCTCTCTGACCTCTGTTTTAGTTATTCTGTCTTCATTATTTGAAAAGACTAAATCAAGGCATGCCTCCCCTCTAGTCGGTGCCTTGAAAATTGCGTTAGGAAGCAGTCATTTGTCATTTCCACCATTTCAATTTCGTCCGTCGTGCTCCCACCGGGTTCTCCCATTTTATACAGGGGAAGTTGAAATCCCCCATTAGTATGGCTTCTCCTTTTCTACACGCATTACGAATGTCATTGTATAACAGATTATTTTGCTCAGTGTCTGAATTTGGCGGTCTATAGTATGCTCCTATTATTATGCCCTTTGAATTTTTGTCCATTATTCTGAACCATACTGATTCTGCATTGTTTTTGTCCTGATTTAACACCTGGGCTTCAAGACTATTTCTTATGTATAGCGCTACCCCTCCGCCTCTTCTGTCCTGCCTGTCTTTCCTATACATTGTGTACCCACTAATATTATATTCGTCTCCATCACTCTCAGACAACCAAGTTTCTGTAACACCTATCACATTGTAGTTACTTGTTAGTGCAGTAGCTTCAAGTTCTAACATTTTGTTTCTGAGACTTCTAGCATTAAGATAAATACATTTAATAGTTGTCTTACCTGAGTTGTTGCCCTTGTTTTGATGTGGTCTCCCTTCTGTTTTTTTGTTTTCTCCCCCCTTCCTTTCTAGTTTAAATGCATCTGGACCTCCTCAAGGATCCTTTCTCCGAGTAGAATTACCACTGAATTAAAGAGATTTCTAAGGCTCTGAACTTGCCGGTTGATACTCGTCTCGCAGGATCTGGGTCTATCCATCTTTCATTAGACTTTACCCACGAACTGGGCGGGAATGACAGATGTAAAGCGACTTTTAATTGGATAATTCATTACACATACTATTTTCTTTAAATTCATTGGTTCACATTTCATTTTCAGTGATCTGATTGGCCAAATTAGTATGCATAATAATTAGAATTACAACACGTACTAAAGTCAAATTAGATCATGTACGAAATATCTGAAACACGTTTTTTGACCCGGATGGCCTTCCATAGATACCCAACTCCTGCACACGTTAAATGGCAAGCCCAATCACAATACTGGAGAATATTTAGTGCTCTGGAATATAGAGCTGTGGCAAAAACAGCACATTTTATATTAAGGAACAGCTCATACACGGATGTGGTGGTTTATTATTTACTGTCCACCCTTTTACTGACCTGCTGTGCATATTAGGATGATAATGATTCATACATGGCCGTTGACAAACACCTGGATGCTAAAATAGCAAACCATGTGTACAATGACAAATACATCATTCATGTGTCTAATCTGTTGTTATTCATATGCACAGCTTAGCTGAACCAGCTGAATTATTCAGTTATCCAAAAACTGTAGCTGTAAAATAATGATGCAATTATAAAATCCAAGCAAAGAATGGGTGTCAATAAGGCTTAGATTTTGTCCCCAAAATATATGAAAAACAAAGTTTGAATATTCTTATGACATGAATTAATGTAACTCTGCCATAGACAAACTTTGCTTGAGGCAAACAATGAGACCGAGTGTCCACAAGGGTGTGTCTAGCTGTTGTGTCACGTATGGCTTGGTCAAACTAATTTTTATGCTGATGACAGCTTTTGCCAATGCTTTTTGTGGTACACTAACATTTATTTTAATATACTGTATTGCAAGAAATATGCCAATTGCTTCAATGAATTTTACAGTAGTTCTGCGCATCATCCATTTTCTTTTTTCATAGCATCATTGAACCTGTGATCTTGGCTGTCAGAAACTCTAGACACCGCTTGCTTTGAGTGTGCCAACCCTATTATCTATAAAAATGGTTTGTTCGCGGTGCTGTCCGCAAATGTTTCAGGGCTCAATTGCGTTTTAATCCTACAATCATAAAAATCCCAAAATAGCACTGGAGGATTTAATGTTGACAAGTCTAGTGTAAAATAAAAAGATGAATAAAACATACAGCGCTGTTACAACAAATACAAAAGCACAGCATATTTGCTTTAAAGTGGAAACTCTGATTACTGTATTGAATTTTAGATAATCAAGAGAGCAATTAATTAGCTTTTACTGACAAGGCATTTCTTCAGATAACCCAACTCTATTTTATCTTTTGTTTGTAATCTGCAGTCACCACCCCATAGACTAACAACTGAACAGTGTTGCAGGTTACCACCTTTGCTTTTGCTTGTTTGCAAAAAACATCCGCCTCCATGTTTGTTAATTCCCATACCAAACTGAAGGGCTTACCCGCAATTTGTATGCAAAGCCAGAATCAATTCATTTGAGTTGTGTACGTGTTTAATATATTCGTATTGCAGCTGAGTGGAAACATAAAGCCCTTGTAGATTCAAATTACATTTCAATTGCTTTTTTAAAAAATATTGCTATTACAGTTGTATGGTATCTGCAAACACTGGGTGCTTCAAGGTTCTGTTGCTCCAATATGATTATCATTTTTTTGTCTTTATCTGTTTTTGAGCTTGTCTGTAGAATCCTTAGTGAGAGGACTGAACAGCCTTTCTCATTCCATTTAAGTCAGGCGGCAATTTGAACAGAGTAGGCCGATAAAGTTGACAAGCTCCAAGCAAGTAAGTCGGTAACATACATCACCCGCTACGGCTGTAAATTCAAAATCCAAGCCATGAGTATTGGAAAAAAGTGAATGTCCATGACGTATGTTAACAGTATGTACAGAACAGTATAGAATAAGAAATGGCAATGAGCTACCGTCCTGTCTCCCTCCTACCCTTCCTCTCCAAAACCCTCGAGCGGACTGTACACCGCCAGCTCTCTGCTTTCCTGTCCAACCACTCTCTGCTTGACCCTCTCCAATCTGGCTTCCGCTCTGCTCACTCCACTGAAACCGCCCTTCTGTCTGTCACCAACTCACTTAAGTGTGCCCGAGCTGCCTCTCTCTCCTCTGTCCTAATTCTCCTCGACCTCTCTGCTGCCTTTGACACTGTTGATCACTCTATTCTACTATCATCTCTTGCTGACCTGGGGATCTCTGGCACTGCTCTGGCCTGGTTCTCCTCCTACCTCTCCAACCGCACTTACCAGGTAACCTGGCGTGGAGCAACCTCCACACCTCACCCTCTCTTAACTGGAGTCCCCCAAGGGTCAGTCTTGGGTCCTCTCCTGTTCTCTCTCTACACCCGCTCCCTGGGCCCCCTCATCGCATCCTATGGTTTCTCATACCATTTCTATGCTGATGATGCTCAGATTTTCCTCTCCTTCCCCACCTCTGACTCCACCATCTCCTCCCGTATCTCTACCTGTCTGTCTGCTATTTCCTCCTGGATGCACTCGCATCACCTCAAACTCAACCTCTCTAAATCTGACCTCCTTTTCTTTCCCTCCTCCTCCCCCTCCTCTGATCTCTCTATCTCTGTTCCTCTGGAATCTACCACACTCTCTCCCTCTTCCTCAGCTAAGAACCTTGGAGTCACCCTGGACCCCTGCCTCTCTTATTCCCAGCACATCTCCACACTGGCACGCACTTGCAGATTCTTCCTGAGCAACATCCGAAGAATCCGACCCTTCCTCACCAACTATGCTACCCAGCTCCTGGTCCAGGCCCTGGTACTCTCCCGCCTAGACTACTGCAACTCCCTCCTGGCTGGCCTCCCTGCGTCCACCACCCGTCCGCTCCAGCTCATCCAGAACTCTGCTGCTCGCCTGGTGTTCTCTCTACCTCGCTTCGCCCACGCTACTCCACTACTCCGCTCGCTCCACTGGCTCCCGATCACCGCTCGCATCCAGTTCAAGACTCTTGTACTAGCCTACAGATGCCTTGATCAGACTGCACCCAGCTACCTCCAGACCCTCATCTCTCCCTACACCCCCACTCGACCTCTCCGCTCCGCCTGCACTAGAAGACTGGCTCTACCTCCGCTACGCTCCCCTGCCTCCCGAGCCCGCTCCTTCTCCACCCTTGCTCCGCAGTGGTGGAACGACCTTCCTACAGATGTCAGGACTGCCCAGTCCCTGACCACATTCCGGCGCCTCCTTAAGACTCACCTCTTCAAAGAGCACCTGTAGAACTCCTCTGTTGTATCCTGGGACACTATCACCCTTCATTTAAATATGCTTTATTTTGCTCTTATCTGCCCCCTATTTTACTGCATTTAATCCTGTACCTCAGAATATTGTAATCTGCCAAGTGTTTAATCTGTAGTATTTTGTACTTAATCATATCCTGATGTAACTATCACTATTTAATCATATCCTGATGTAACTTTCACTATTATCTGCTGTATTATTGAATTGTGGTTTGTCACACTTGAGAATTATTGTATTTCTTGTTCTTATTGTATGACTTATATTGTAACACTTGAATGTATTTGTATTTGCTTGCGATTGTAAGTCGCCCTGGATAAGGGTGTCTGCTAAGAAATAAATAATAATAATAATAATAATGAACTAGATGTAATTTGGCAAGCAAATCAGGTATTAGCATCACAAAATGACTAACTTACATTAGCAAAATACATGTAAAAATGTGTGGCATACAGGTCAGACAGACATGCCCGTACATCCCCAGAATCAAACACTCTCAATAACGTTAATTACAAGTTTCTTCACCACTGGATAAGCGGTTTTCCAGACATACTGTACAGAAGAATATAAAGTGTGAAATACCGCCACCATTACGAATATATTCCTGCTGCTGTGTGAAGACAGATTTAGAGAACCATGCTCCCACTCAGAATGATTGCAAACACCATTAAACAATAAGGGGGTGCAAGAATGCAATTACACATCAAATCTGAGGATACAGGTCAGTTTAATTTTTTATTAAACATTTTTTTTAAAATAGCATAATGCTATTTCTAAGAGCAAATTCTATGCATCCCCATAAATGTGTCGTGCAACACGCTGCCACCGACGTTTCATTTAGACCAAAAAAATTTAGCAAAAATATCATAATTCCCAATTCCCTGACACCATCATTTTCATGTCCAGAAATTCAATGGCCTTGCATGAATTGTCACAATGCAATGCGTATCATCTTCATAAAATACAGAAATTATTCAAAATAACACAAAAAAGCAATGGATATGTTTTTGCAATATATTTACTGTATGTGAAAGGGATTTTAGGTCAAAGATTTATCAACACATTAATAAATGTAAGTACAAAATAATACTGGCCATCAAGGAAATACCCTTCACTGCAACAGACTTCTTTGAAACTGTAAATTCAGATCAACTTCAAAACAGCTTGATTGGTTTTTGTTGCTACAAATAGTGGCGTTGAAGCAGAACTAGCTTTGATTAACGGGCCGGAAGCTGACTCCACACTGGATACAGGAACGAAGCCTGAAACGTGCCAGTAAATCAAAGCAACAATACTGATGCTCTCGGTAGCAAATAATCCCCATTCAAACTAAAGTTGTGTTTGGTGTTCCAATGAGCCCAAGTTTCCACGTGCTGTTTTATGTTTTTGTTTGTTTTCATTTCTTTGCATGATTTATAAAAGGATGTACAGTATCAACTTGAACACACTGTAAAAAATCCAGGCAGTTCAATGTTGATTTTTTTTTCTATGTGATGAAGCTATACTGGAAGGAATTAACAATCACATGTTTTGTTGTACTGCACAATGAACTCTGCATCTCAAAGGGGACGAGCCCCTGAAACAATAAACAGCACACAGGAGCAGCAGCAGCAGCAGCAGCAGCAAGCAGGGTGCTCTCCAAGCTTTACTGTGCACAGTGAATCCTGTCCATAGAAAAAACAACTTCTAGAGATCATGAAAAAAGAAATAAAAACAAAACAAACTGAACACGCCCACACTTACCATTCATAGATATTCTCGTTGTAGTTTAACCTACACTTTTGTCTTAACTGTGTCTGTTTTAAACTCCAATATAATGAAAACAGTGAAAAATTCATGGCAACATTTATAAAAATAGGGGCTGTCTTACTTAAAAATGAATCTACAGATTGTGATGTGCTTCAGCATTCATGGCTATTTACAAAAGCAGCAACAATAAAAATGTTTAATATGCTTAACATGGCATGTGGTTATGGTACGTCAATATCACTTTTTCTTCTAATAATATATATATTTGTTGGTTGCATAAGTATTCACACCCCCCTCCCAAGTTAATACTTGTTGTTTATTGTTTATTTATTTAGCAGACGCCTTTACCCAAGGCGACTTACAGAGACTAGGGTGTGTGAACTATGCATCAGCTGGAGAGTCACTTACAACTACATCTCACCCGAAAGACGGAGCACAAGGAGGTTAAGTGACTTGCTCAGGGTCACACAATGAGTCAGTTGCCAAGATGGGAGCTGAACCGGGGATTTCGTGGTTACAAACCCGTTTCTTTAACCACTGGACCACACAGCCTCCTACTTGGTAGAAGCACCTTTGGCAGCAATTACAGCTGTGAGTCTTTTTGGGTAAGTCTCTACCAGCTTTGCACATCTGGATCCTGCAATTTTTGCCCATTCTTCTTGGCAAAATTGTTCAAGCTCTGTCAAGTTGGATGGGGGCCGTTGGTGAACAGCAATTTTCAAGCCTTGCCACAGATTCTCAATCGGATTGCGGTCTGGGCTTTGACTGGGCCATTCTAAGAAATTCAGGTTCTTGTTTTTAAACCACTACAGTGTAGCTTTGGCTGTGTGTTTAGGGTCATTGTCCTGCTGGAAGGTGAACCTCCGCCCCAGTCCCAGGTCTCTTGCAGACTGAAACAGGTTTTCCTCTAGAATTTCCCTGTATTTGGCTCAATCCATCTTGCCCTCAATCCTGACCAGTTTCCCAGTCCCTGCTGATGAAAAGCATCCCCATAACATGATGCTGCCACCACCATGCTTCACCGTGGGGATGGTGTTCTCAGGGTGATGAGCAGTGTTGGCTTTGCGCCACACATAGCATTTTGCACTAAGGCCAAAAAGTTCAATTTTGGTCTCATCAGACCAGAGAACCTTTTTTCCACTGTGTCTCCCACATGCCTTTTGGCAAAATCCAAACGGGCTTTGATATGGGTTTTTTCAGCAATGGCTTTCTTCTTGCCACTCTTCCATAAAGCCCAGCTTAGTGGAGCGTCCGGGTTATAGTTGTCCCATGGCCGGTTTCTCCCATCTCAGCTGTGGATCTCTCCAGCTCCTTCAGAGTTACCATTGACCTCTTGGTTGCTTCTCTGACTAATGCCCTCCTTACCTGGTCACTGAGTTTTGGTGGACGGCCTTCTCTAGGCAGAGTCGCGGTTGTGCCATATTCTTTCCATTTTTTAATAATGGATTTAACGGTGCTCCGGGGGATGTTCAAAGGTTGGGATATTTTTTTATAACCTAACCCTGATTGGTGCTTCTCCAGAACTTTATCCCGGACTTGTTTTGATAGCTCCTTGGTCTTCATGATGCTGTTTGTTTAGATATGCACTCTAACAAACTCTGGGGCCTTCCAGAAACAGATGTATTTAATCTGAGATCATGTGACACTTTAATTGCACACAGGTGGACTCCATTCAACTAAATATGTGACTTCTGAAGGCAATTGGTTGCACCAGAGCTTATTTAGGGGTGTCACAGCAAAGGGGGTGAATACTTATGCAATCAAGACTTTTCAGTTTTTTATTTGTAAATAATTTTGAAAAATATGTAGATTTTTTTCCCCACTTCAACATTATGGACTATTTTGTGTAGATCAGTGACAAAAAATCCTAATTAAATCCATTTTAATTCCAGGTTGTAACACTACAAAATGTGGAAAAGTCCAAGGGGAGTGAATACTTATGCAAGGCACTGTGTGTGTGTGTGTGTGTGTGTGTATATGTATATATATATATATATATATATATATATATATATATATATATATATATATATATATATATATATATATATATATATATATATATATATATATATATATATACACACACACATATACATATACACACACATATACATATACACACACAGACAGCTCTGGGAAAAATTAAGAGACCACTGCAAAATTATCAGTTTCTCTGGTTTTACTATTTATAGGTATGTGTTTGGGGAAAATGAACATTTTTGTTTTATTCTATAAACTACTGACAACATTTCTCCCAAATTCCAAATAAAAAATATTGTCATTTAGAGCATTTATTTGCAGAAAATGACAACTGGTCAAAATAACAAAAAAGATGCAGTGTTGTCAGACCTCGAATAATGCAAAGAAAATAAGTTCATATTCATTTTTAAACAACACAATAGTAATGTTTTAACTTAGGAAGAGTTCAGAAATCAATATTTGGTGGAATAACCCTGATTTCACTATGTAACACAATTTTTGTTCCTGGGTAGTAAGTGTTATTTCTTAATTGCTTATGCCTCAAAAGTATAGAAAATGGCTATTATTCTCCACAAACTTTGCTTTTGTGACCAGGACAGTGATATTTTGAAATTTACCTATTTCCAAAGAGAAAACGGGCAAATTTGTGTCTTTTCGTTCACATAAAGTCAGAAAAAAACAACATATGAATCAAAATTAACATGTATTTATACTAAAGTAATACAAAAATGACTACAAAAGATTTAGAAGTGAGTAGTTTTTCAAGATTTACGATTATACTGTAAATCACTTTCACGAATCAGCCCCCAAATGTAGTCTCCCATCATGTTCTCATTATACTGTCCTTGGTAGCGGCGTTCAAAGTCCAGTATATCCTGGTGGAAGCGCTCGTCTTGCTCCTCCGAGTACGCTCCCATGTTCTCCTTGAATTTATCAAGATGAGCATCAAGGATATGGACTTTGAGGGACATCCTACAGCCCATTGTGCCATAGTTCTTCACCAGAGTCTCAACCAGCTCCACATAGTTTTCGGCCTTGTGATTGCCCAGGAAGCCCTGAACCACTGCGACAAAGCTGTTCCAAGCCGCTTTCTCCTTACTAGTGAGCTTCTTGGGGAATTCATTGCACTCCAGGATCTTCTTTATCTGTGGTCCGACGAAGACACCGGCTTTGACCTTTGCCTCAGACAGCTTAGGGAAGAAGTCTTGAAGGTACTTGAAGGCTGCCGACTCCTTATCTAGAGCTCTGACAAATTGTTTCATAAGGCCCAATTTGATGTGCAGTGGTGGCATCAGCACCTTCTGGGGGTCCACCAGTGGCTCCCACTTGACGTTGTTCCTCCCCACATAGAACTCGGTCCGCTGTGGCCAGTCTCGCCTGTGGTAGTGCGCCTTGGTGTCCCTGCTGAAGGCCAAAGGCAAAGATAGCAGGGAAACTTGGTAAAACCGCCTTGGAGACCCATCAGGAATGCCACCATTTTTAAGTCTCCTATGACCTTGATGCCATCTCAGAAAAATGCAGATATGTATCCACTTAGGCAGCTGGAACTAAACTGAACTGGTGGGCTTAAGGCCCCTGTATTTATACTACTATTTATATTACTGGAAAGTTCTAGAAAGTTCTAGAAGTTACTCCAAGTTTACTCAGCACTGCATCTATCTGGAATGTTCTGGAAAATAGGTAAATTTCAAGATATCACTGTCCTGGTCACAAAAGCAAAGTTTGTGGGGAGTAATAGCCATTTTGTATACTTTTGAGGCATAAGCAATTAGGAAATAACACTTACTACCCAGGAACCAAAAAAAAAAAAAAATTGTTACACGGTGTTTTCAAGCACAGCTTTCATGCGTCTTGGCATGCTCTCCACCAGTCTTTCACATTGATGTTGGATGACTTTTTGCCACTCCTGGCGCAAAAATTCAAGTAGCTCGGCTTTGTTTGATGGTTTGTGACCATCCATCTTCCTCTTGATCACATTCCAGAGGTTTTCAATGGGGTTCAGGTCTGGAGATTGGGCTGGCCATGACAGGGTCTTGATCTGGTGGTCCTCCATCCACACCTTGATTGACCTGGCTGTGTGGCATGGAGCATTGTCCTGCTGGAAAAACCAGTCCTCAGAGTTGGGGAACATTGTCAGAGCAGAAGGAAGCAAGTTTTCTTCCAGGACAACCTTGTACTTGGCTTGATTCATGCGTCCTTCACAAAGACAAATCTGCCCGATTCCAGCCTTGCTGAAGCACCCCCAGGTGAGTCCAATTTTCAGCTTTGCCCAACACCTGGTCGTCTAATGGTTAGACGGAGACCTGGAGAGGCCTACAAGCCACAGTGTCTCGCACCCACTGTGAAATGTGGTGGAGGATCGGTGATGATCTGGGGGTGCTTCAGCAAGGCTGGAATCGGGCAGCTTTGGCATGAATCAAGCCGAGTACAAGGTTGTCCTGGAAGAAAACTTGCTTCATTCTGCTCTGACAATGTCGCCCAACTCTGAGGATTGGTTTTTCCAGCAGGACAATGCTCCATGCCACACAGCCAGGTCAATCAATGTGTGGATGGAGGACCACCAGATCAAGACCCTGTCATAGCCAGCTCAATCTCCAGACCTGAACCCCATTGAAAACCTCTGGAATGTGATCAAGAGGAAGATGGATGGTCACAAGCCATTAAACAAAGCCGAGCTGCTTGAATTTTTGCGCCAGGAGTGGCATAAAGTCACCCAACATCAATGTGAAAGACTGGTGGAGAGCATGCCAAGACGCATGAAAGCTGTGCTTGAAAATCAGGGTTATTCCACCAAATATTGATTTCTGAACTCTTCCCAAGTTAAAACATTAGTATTGTGTTGTTTAAAAATGAATATGAACTTATTTTCTTTGCATTATTCGAGGTCTGACAACACTGCATCTTTTTTGTTATTTTGACCAGTTGTCATTTTCTGCAAATAAATGCTCTAAATGACAATATTTTTATTTGGAATTTGGAAGAAATGTTGTCAGTAGTTTATAGAATAAGACAGTGGTCTTATTTTGCAGTGGTCTCTTAATTTTTTCCAGAGCTGTCTGTGTATATATATGTATATTATATATATATATATATATATATATATATATATATATATATATATATATATATATATATATATATATATATATATATATATATATATACACACACACACACACACACACACGTATTTTTATATATATAAATTAGCATTATTCCTTTAATCATTACATATCAACCATGCAGAACAATGCTTATTTCATAGTAAAATCTATTTTGTTGTTTTCGGATTACATACATGAAACATTTTCTTAAACATAAATCCAAAACGCATTGTACACAAATCACATCACGGCTGCAAGATGTCATTTCCAATCTTAAGAGCCGATTCATATATTGCTCTGTAAAGAAAAGAAAAAAGCTTCAATTAAAAACAGGAAAACAAAAAGATTGTGTGTATGGCTACCACTGTAACCTGAAGTATCCAAACTTTACCTTAAATAGATTTTTAAAGGAGGCAATTATTTCCTTTAGCAGCAAAAATTAATATATTCACACCTGAAACTATTCCAAGGTTATTGGAAGTATTTTTTAACCTTGATACAGTGTCTGGAGGGCTTAGGAAGTCTGAGACCTAATCTTGATGCAACACTTGTGTCTAAGAATATAGATTTAAAAGAAGATTCACAAAACACAACCTGAATAGGATAGAGACATCTCTGCTAGTGTTTACTGAGTTTCAGAATGTGTAAAAGGCCAACCCCTCTTTTATAGAACACAAAACCAGTAGATTGTACTACCTGTTTGAACTATTTTACACAGGGCTCCGACAAAATAAAACACTTGTCCTAGCACTGCCAAATTGAGTTTCTTGCAACAATTGGGCAGGAATTTAAATGACTCATTTTACATTTTTTATTAATCAAGCACTGTTTCTTCCCCTGTAGTTGACACTTTACCTCTCAATGCTATCACTTGCTTCAGCCACAACTTCATAATACTTTTGCAGTTTGATATGAACGGAGGCTGCAGAACTCTTAATATCAGATCCTTTACATTTACCTAAAGAAAAGAAAAAAACAACAAAGTGCATTAAACGGTTTAAAATTGTGCAAACAAACATGTAATAACATTAATGTATTAGGTTATGCTATTATGTTCTAAGGTTTTCATAAATGTTATGACCAGTCCTTTTCAGAAAACCGTTTTAATTATTATTTATTTCTTAGCAGAGGTCCTTATCCAGGGCGACTTACAACTGTTACAAAATATCACATTACACATAAAGTATTGCATTATAAAAAGTATCACATAAAGTATTACATTATAAAATATCACATTACAAGTTATCATATTATAAAATATCACATTACAGAATATCATAATACAGATAAGCAGTTACGAAAGTACAATAAGATCAAATTCAAGCAAGAGCAAAATAAAGGATACAGTAAATTATAAGTAAGAGTGAGTTTGACTAAGAGCTATTAAAACTTATAGTAAATATTTGCTTATATGGGTAAAGTCCAGTAAGAACACGTAGCAAGTATCATAAATGGATGAGAATGATTTTAAAAAAGAACAAATTACAAAAAACCTGAGTATGGTTACCTAGAAGAGTAAAATCAAATACAATATACAGTAAGTAGTTAGGAGCAGTAGTTGATTGAGGCAAGGTATGGAGCAGTTCAGTGCAATTACAAGCTAATGCAAGCACTGGTACAATTGGGTGCCATATAGTCCAGTATGGGAGTTAATGCTGCCAAAACATTGGTGTGGGTAAAGGCAAAGGCAATTAACACTTATTTTAAAATCAACAGTTAATATAATTATTTAATGCTCATTAAGTTACTTGGGAACATTCTCAAAAGAATGGGGTGCACAAATAATGGGTTCAAATCCCAGCCATAAAGAGATTTCATTCTCCATTGCCCTTCAATACAAAGAGAGATTAGATTGCTTAATTGGGAGCAAGGTAAAGGATTAATTTTAATCTGTGGAATATTTCTCAAATGGCCAATCTATTATTTTTACACAAATCCAGACAAATGAATAGAATGCGGGATGCAAGGCATAAACTCACCCTGTCTGACCACTGTTAAGATGCATAGGACTGCAGTCAATCCAACGACGCCTTCCACTGCTTCAGAATCAACAGACTCATTTAACTCGCCAAGAAATGACCTAAAAAAAAAGAAATGGGAGTTGTTTTTTTTTATACAAACAAAAACAATGCATGTACACCACTATAAAGACCCTATACCAACGCATGTGGTCTGCATCACTGATATGGACAGAGGTTAAAGCAATGGTTCATTTTTACTAGACAACTGGTAATAAACTGAAGTAAAACAAATCTAAGAATAGAACTGTGTACAAAACATAAAGTTAATAACTCAAAGTGTACTGTCAATATGGAAGCCATAGGTCAATACCCTGGTCAGCAACACATTTAGAATGCAATGTTCACATAACCCTGTAAATGAGAAGTGACTACACCATATGGTTTCTGAAATACAGTAAGCCTTTGACAAAAAGGCTGTCAGGAAACGGTGAATGTTGCTTGTATGACACCCATGGTGAAGCACAACCTAGGGAATCACAGAATACATGTGTATATCAAAAAAGTCACACGACCGCAATCTGGCAACCAACACATGGCAGGTCACAGGTCAACATGAAGGATGCCGTTAGCTTTAGCCCGAGCAGTGTCAACTATACTGAAAATTAAGTTGTCAGCTTAAAACTCATACAAGCTTCCCTTACTGAGATGCTTAACAAGCACAGCAGCACAACAGCACAACATTGTACCATTTTCTGTAATATGATTTATTGAGGATTTATCATGAGGATGATGATGAGGATATTCTGCTAGAAATGTAAAAATCCTCTTCCTTTACCTGCTCAGACTTGGAGATTTCATAATAATTGCAAGTAATGTGCTTGAAAGTGGAGGCAGGTCTTGAACTGTCTCAGGGGGGGTTAGCTCCTCCGCATGCGAAACCTGAAACCAAATCAAAATCGTTGGAACAATGTTAATTCTACAGGCAAGACTAAAACAAGGCATTTTGTCAGCAACATACATACAGCATTCCAGTAAATCAGAATACATACGTAAGGACCACGAGAAAGCAGGTCACCATTTATTCAGAACAGCATCTCCATACCCATGCATTTCTATTAAAATCTACTTTAAATACCAAGTGAAAAAGGGTGTGGGAATACGCTGAGAGAGTGAGGAAGAAAGCCAGAGGGGTTGCATTTTATTGTTTCATAGCACACACGGAAAACAGTGCAGGTGCAATACCAGGCACCACCACCGAGCTCACAACAATGGTATCACCCGGGGGATTCTGCTGCTTCAGCGGGGCCATGGTTTACAAAATATAAAACAAAAAATGCAAAACAAACAATATTGTTAAAAAAAAAGATAATAAAATAAAAGGTGGCCTAGTTTGGCTGTGCTCTGCTTCCTCTAAAAAGGAAGGTCCCGTCCTGAAACGCTGCTCTAACTTACTTTTCAAACTAAACTAATACTTCTTTTATTTTAAGTTTTTTCTCCTTTTGGTAAAGGGCTCTGCAGCCTCTCGGTT
Organism: Acipenser ruthenus; assembly: GCF_902713425.1. Taxonomy (NCBI): domain Eukaryota; kingdom Metazoa; phylum Chordata; class Actinopteri; order Acipenseriformes; family Acipenseridae; genus Acipenser; species Acipenser ruthenus. The sequence continues at coordinate 95,768,752 of NC_081191.1, forward strand.
TAACAAAACGTAGTTGTCCTTGCAGCAGAACAAAAACTAACTAAATATCTTGGCCAATCTTGGTGTCACTAACACAAGTATGTCATCATGGCCTGTATTTAACCCTTTGCGGTCCATTGTCGGACTGGGTCCGACGTTGCAATTATTCCTCACAGGTCCTTTGTCGGACTGGGTCCGACATCATTATAGCAACGCAATAAACGGATGTCTAGTGGTTTTTTCTCCGGAAAAAGCAGAGAAAACCATTCAATTGCCGAGTGGGAGCGACAGGAGCCAAGACAAGTCGAAAAAAAAAAAAAAAAAGCGTACCTCATGAATAGTCATACATGGTATCAGGTATCAGATAACGGGGACAGTCTGAAGTAAACAAGTTGGCTGACTGAATCAGCGCACAGAAAACACAGACATTTGCAGAGCTTTTTTGAGATGTTATAGTAATAAAATAATGACTTGGATCGCATTATTGAGGGGTTTGGTGATAAAACGAGTGATCCGGAGATGATCGATCGGTATGTACGACTATTACACCGTGTAACATTTTTTTTTTGGTTTGGTTCCTGGGTAGTAAGTGTTATTTCCTAATTGCTTATGCCTCAAAAGTATAGAAAATGGCTATTATTCCCCACAAACTTTGCTTTTGTGACCAGGACAGTGATATTTTGAAATTTACCTATTTTCCAGAACATTCCAGATAGATTCAGTGCTGAGTAAACTTGGAGTAACTTCTAGAACTTTCTAGAACTTTCCAGTAATATAAATACAGGGGCCTTAAGCCCACCAGTTCCGTTTAGTTCCAGCTGCCTAAGTGGATACATATCTGCATTTTTCTGAGATGGCATCAAGGTCATAGGAGACTTCAAAATGGTGGCATTCCTGATGGGTCTCCAAGGCGGTTTTACCAAGTTTCCCTGCTATCTTTGCCTTTGGGACAGCAGGGACACCAAGGCGCACTACCACAGGCGAGACTGGCCACAGCGGACCGAGTTCTCTGTGGGGAGGAACAACGTCAAGTGGGAGCCACTGGTGGACCCCCGGAAGGTGCTGATGCCACCACTGCACATCAAATTGGGCCTTATGAAACAATTTGTCAGAGCTCTAGATAAGGAGTCGGCAGCCTTCAAGTCCCTTCAAGACTTCTTCCCTAAGCTGTCTGAGGCAAAGGTCAAAGCCGATGTCTTCGTCGGACCACAGATAAAGAAGATCCTGGAGTGCAATGAATTCCCCAAGAAGCTCACTAGTAAGGAAAAAGCGGCTTGGAACAGCTTTGTCGCAGTGGTTCGGGGCTTCCTGGGCAATCACAAGGCCGAAAACTATGTGGAGCTGGTTGAGACTCTGGTGAAGAACTATGGCACAATGGGCTGTAGGATGTCCCTCAAAGTCCATATCCTTGATGCTCATCTTGATAAATTCAAGGAGAACATGGGAGCGTACTCGGAGGAGCAAGGCAAGCGCTTCCACCAGGATATACTGGACTTTGAACGCCGCTACCAAGGACAGTATAACGTGAACATGATGGGAGACTACATTTGGGGGCTGATTCGTGAAAGTGATTTACAGTATAATCGTAAATCTCAATAAACTACTCACTTCTAAATCTTTTGTAGTCATTTTTGTATTACTTTAGTATAAATACATGTTAATTTGGATTCATATGTTGTTTTTTTCTGACTTTATGTGAACGAAAAGACACAAATTCGCCCGTTTTCTCATTGGAAATAGGTAAATTTCAAAATATCACTGTCCTGGTCACAAAAGCAAAGTTTGTGGGGAATAAGAGTAATTTTCTATACTTTTGAGGCATAAGCAATTAGGAAATAACACTTACTACCCAGGAACAAAAATTGTGTTACACAGTGTTATTATTATTATTATTATTATTTATTTCTTACATAGGTGAACACTATAGCAAATGAAAGGGTGGGGCGGGGCTGGAGATGCCTAGTGAGTGCTTTGTTGATATGCAGGGCCATTTAAACCCGTTTGACTGTGAAAAAAAATACTTTTAAACAGCGCGTCTAAAATTAACTGCGCGTGTGAAAATTAATTAGACCTGGCGTGCCTGACGCAAAATTAATAAATGGACCGCAAAGGGTTAAAGTATGTAAAATTACTTGTCTATGAAAAGTTTCCTAGTTAGGGTGACCTTTGGCTGAGCAATGGCTCAGGCTAAGTTTAATTTCAAATGCACACAAGAAAGCACCACACTGAAAAAAAAACAACAAATATATATTTTTAAAAGCTTACCTTCTGCAAGTAATGGCTTAATTCCACAAGTACTGCAGCAAGAATGGTTGAGAACACACCATGAAGTACCAAGACATTAGCAGCATGCCAGTCCTGAACGACATTAATGAAATCTGCAAGCATCACGTGAGCAGAATGAAGCAACTAGAAAACAAAACAAGAGTAGTATCTTAAACATGTAGTAATATGTAATTTCTTGCAAGGGCAGGCAGAACTGTAGGAGCTCAAACCCCACCTGTCAATGTCTAATCCTGACCAGATAAACAGATGACTGCATCATCATCACCAAGGGAAGGGGATGCACATAATACACATTTTAGGGGCTCTGGAGTGGGGAATCCACCCGAGTGCAGGATGCGCCCTTTAGCCTGTAGATCGCTGGTTCGTATCCAGGCTGTCATTTGCCGACCATGACCGGGAGTTCCCAGGGGGCGACGCAAAATTGGCCGAGCGCTGCCCAGGTAGGGAGGGCTCAGGTCGGCAGGGTAATCCTCGGTTCACTGCGCAGCAGCTTCTTCTGTGGCCAGCAGGACATCTGTGTGTCTGCTGTGGAACCATTTGGATCTGTGTTCCTCCGACACTATAGGTCTGATGGCTTCGCTGTGGACCTGCAGTTTCGGAGGACGCGCGTGTCTGCCGCCGTTTCGCGAAGTCAGCGCGGGGGTTACAGCGGTGGACCGAGATCAATACATACAATTGCTGATTCCAAATTGGGAAAAAAATTGGGTAAAAAAATAAAATAATACATTGGAGAGGACTAAATTAAAAAAAACAAAAAAAAACACACATCACACATTTTAATTATAATGTCTCCTATACTTTAGATTTTAATAGTCTCCTTCTTAAAGGGCCTACCTGCAAGGCCTCTTCACGCTGCTTCCTCAGTCTGCGCGCAGCTGTTTCAAGGATTTTTTGGAAGACATTCTGGGCGATGTTAAGGAGAACCAGCAGGTCCTCGTTTTGGTTTTGAACAGTCAGGGCCAGGCAGTTCTCAGTAATCTCCTTGAGGACAGAGAGAAGCAACGGCAGACACATGTATCCCCTCTCTGTGAATGGGAGAACACACGCATGATAAACCATTGGACTGATGACAAAGACAGTGTGTGTGTGTGTGTGTGTGTGTGTGTACAGAGCTTGAATAATTACCTTCAAACAAATTCTTCCTTACCAGCTGGACATTTATAAAAGAAATGTACTAATATTTACAATAGTCATATGTTGTATTACTAAATCAATTACAATAATAATATCTTCATTTTTATATAGCCCCTTTCATAGTGGACCACCATCATAAAGCGCTTTACAGAGGTAGGCTGTGAACTGTGCATTATATGCAGAGTCACTTACAACAGGACATTGATTTAACATCTCATCCACAGGATGGAGCACAAGGAGGTTACATGACTTGCGCAGGGTTACACAGTCAGTCAGTCAATCAGTGGCAGGGGTGGGATTTGAACAGATAACCTTCTGGTTACAAGCCCCGGACTTTAACCACTAGACCACACTGCCTCCTATAACACAATATTCCTTCCTAAAATGCATTTTTATATACATATTTTAGCAAAAGTTATGTTTTATATATTACAGTATGTTAACATTTAAAAATTGCAACTATTATAAACAAATGTAAATGCAAATAAACTAAGATTACTGTTTAACCATTTTAGAGCAAATCCCAGACATTCATTAAAAGCAAGTTTGGAGTCCTTTCAAGTGCTGCATGGAAAATAAAACATATTTTCAAGCCTGCCATTAAACAAACACATACCCGCTTGCAGCACAGACAGGGAAAACTGTAGAATCTGTCCTTGAAACTCTGGGTCAGCAAGGCCAACCATAATCACATCTTTGCAAACGGTCAGACATGCCTGTGTAATAGAAAATTAAAATACTCCAATTAATTTTTCATAATTAATGTATTATGTGTGAATCAGTAAAGTAAAGCTCTTATAAATGGGCTATAATCTCAAGTCTGACACCCATGATTGTACTATAGAACAGGGGTAGGCAACCCTGGTCCAGGAGTGCAGTTTCATTGCAGTTTCAGTACATTAAAAGTGCTTTAGGAAATGTCTTGACATGACCAGGGGGCCTTCCCTTTCTGAAGGCCAGCAGAAACCTTTTATTTTTATTTTTATTGAGCACCACGGAGCGCGTTACTGTTCGGGTGACTTTAACCAGCATAGTATTACAGATTTATTTATTTAATTTTTTTGTTCTTGGTGGTTTAAAATAGATAAAGTATGCATTTTCTGTTAAACCATTTCCATTATCCCCTTGTATTGACAAGTGCATCCAAAGCCAACCTCTTTATAAAAAAGGAACTTGTTCAAGGAAATAAAATCTCTCTAGTGGCAACTGTGTACCGTTATCCTGTAAATCAAGACCTAAACATCTACTGTGCACCGTTATCCTGTAAATCAAGACCTAAACATCCACTGTGCACCGTTATCCTGTAAATCAAGACCTAAACATCCACTGTGCACCGTTATCCTGTAAATCAAGACCTAAACATCCACTGTGTACCCTTATCCTGTAAATCAAGACCTAAACATCCACTGTGCACCGTTATCCTGTAAATCAAGACCTAAACATCCACTGTGCACCGTTATCCTGTGAATCAAGACCTAAACATCCACTGTGCACCGTTATCCTGTAAATCAAGACCTAAACATCCACTGTGCACCGTTATCCTGTAAATCAAGACCTAAACATCCACTGTGTACCCTTATCCTGTAAATCAAGACCTAAACATCCACTGTGCACCGTTATCCTGTAAATCAAGACCTAAACATCCACTGTGTACCGTTATCCTGTAAATCATGACCTAAACATCCACTGTGCACCGTTATCCTGTGAATCAAGACCTAAACATCCACTGTGCACCGTTATCCTGTAAATCAAGACCTAAACATCCACTGTGTACCGTTATCCTGTAAATCATGACCTAAACATCCACTGTGCACCGTTATCCTGTGAATCAAGACCTAAACATCCACTGTGCACCGTTATCCTGTAAATCAAGACCTAAACATCCACTGTGTACCGTTATCCTGTAAATCAAGACCTAAACATCCACTGTGCACCGTTATCCTGTAAATCAAGACCTAAACATCCACTGTGTACCGTTATCCTGTAAATCATGACCTAAACATCCACTGTGCACCGTTATCCTGTAAATCAAGACCTAAACATCCACTGTGCACCCTTATCCTGTAAATCACGACCTAAACATCCACTGTGCACCGTTATCCTATAAATCAAGACCTAAACATCCACTGTGCACCGTTATCCTGTAAATCAAGACCTAAACATCCACTGTGCACCGTTATCCTGTAAATCAAGACCTAAACATTCAGAAGTAGAGGAAAAATTGTAACTGACAAAATAATGCTGATTATTGTTTAATGTTCATTAAATGGAGTTGCAATTCTAATGTATTTTGTGACAACCTAGTACATAATTCTCTGAATTAATAAACTCTCCAGTTTGTCTTTGTGGTAAATGTTTATTAAAGAAAGTACACCGTAAGTCATGTAACACCACTTCTTATTCCGTACAACTAACTTACATTCTTAACAGTTCAAAAGGCAGAATTAAGTTTGATACCTACTGAAGCAGTTTTTCTTGTAATTCAGCACATTCAGATAATCATTTTTTTTATAAAGAAGCAACTGATTTCAGAAGCCCTGTGTGAGCAAGTATCAGTGGAAAGAACAAAGTGACTGTGTTCATGGAAATATATATTTTGAGAGACTTTATACATTACTGTATATGGGTATTATACATTATAATACAGCTATGAATTACACACAAAGGAAGGGAGAAGATGAACATACTTCAACAGCCTGTTTTGCAACCAGAGTCTTCTGTTCTGACGCTTCATCTTCACATATTGGATTTATTAAGAATGGCAGCACCTTCTCAATTGTCCACGCAGCAGTGTTTTCCAGAAGTAAGAGGTAAGTCCTTTCATCTGTGTTATACTGAAACAAGTGTTTAATTCATGAATGCCGACTCTGTCGCAGAGCATTATTTTCTGCAACACATTATGTGTGCAGTTGGTATTGAAACATTTGACCGTTTACACCAAAGCAACGTTAAATCAGAAAAAAATATATAAACCCTTGGTCCCACCTTCAACCAGAAACTTAACAACATTCTAGTTCGCAACCTAGTAGGAGTACAAAGAAGCGATTCACAACATTCACATAATGGAGGAAGAACTGTTCTGTGGTTGGGACTGCAGCTTGTTAGGGCCCGATATTTTAATTATGACAGAAAAAAAAAAGATTTTGGCAAAGCAAAGATAATATTATGAGTTGCCTAAAATGTAAAATCTGTAATCAAACTTAAAACTAGGTATACCGATGTATATTTATTGTTTTAAAGGAAAACCACTTACTTTATGCTGAAGATGGATGCTCAGTCGACCATAAAGCAAAAAGGCCCTCAGAGCAGTTTCTTTGTCTATTTTGCAGGAGCCTGTCTCAGGTGAACTTATAAACGAGTAGAATACCTCCTACAAAGGAATGTTATATTTCTATATTATTAGGTATTTTAAAACAAACAAATTGTCCAGTTATATCATCCATTTTCATTGTGGATTGAGGTTTATATACGTCTTGGCGCAACGTGGCATAGACCCTACAATGTGTGTAAAGGGAAAACTGAACTGCATTAGTACAGCCAAGAGAACAGACTATTCCAACTGAGGGTTGTCAGAATCACAGGCAAGTCTTGTCATAAATTTTGATTTATGTTACCGTATTAAAACTATTAAGGGATGTTAATATGAACCGTCTGCATACAGCAAAGAGTACGATGACCGCCAGCTTAGTGCAGAAACTGCCAATGCTTTTTCACTGTACAATAACTAATTTTATGCAAACACTGGTTCCGGTTTGTCAAAATTGATAACTGTTGCATCCCTACTATTCCCTACTAGTCATTAAATTTCCACGCAAGTGCTGCAGAAAGGTACACAGAGGATTGTGATGAGAAATGCTTTTTAAAAGTTCATCTCAAACATACTGAATTATATTGAGATGCCAGATCCTTACAGGCGCATCCATATATCTTATATATTTACGGATATTATAAAAAGAACATCTGTACTAAGTTACATCAGAACTGGATGAGCAGGATGACATATGCAAGTACTATAGCTCAGTCACTGGGGATATGTATTCCACTAGGAATAATAATAATAACAACAACAACAACAATAATAATAATAAAAATAATAATAAAATATACATATATATATTTCACCTTTAATGCCCCAAGGGCTTTCAGAAGATGGTTTAATTTCTTCTGTGGTACAGCAAGCAGGCAGTCCCGATTCATTGTGTGGGTGATAATGTATTCAGCATAATCAAGGGCCAAGTCTGGTTTGGCTTCCACCACCTCCTGAATGCGCACTCTTCGCTCAGAGTCCCTTTTGCTCTGAAATATAGAAACACAGAAAGAAACACTTCAGCAGTGTGGAGTAGTGGTTAGGGCTCTGGACTCTTGACCAGAGGGTTGTGGCTTCAATCCCAGGTGGGGGACACTGCTGCTGTACCCTTGGGCAAGATTGCTCCAGTAAAAACCCAATTGTATTAATGGGTAATTGTATGTAAAAATAATATGTAAAAATAATGTAATTGTATGTAAAAATAATGTGATATCTTGTAACAATTGTAAGTCGCCCTGGATAAAGGCATCTGCTAAGAAATATATATATATATTATATATATATATATATATATATATATATATATTAATTCATCTCAATCAAGAACCTCTTGATTGCCTTGACCTAAAAAGTTCTATAGTGATCCAGTTTTTTTTTTTTTAAAACAAACCTGTTTAAGTGGCATAGCCTCAGTTAGCCAGTCTGTAATGACCTCCAGAACATGTCCAACTTGACCCCACTGGCAAAGGCAGTCTATGAGTGAAGAGTACTGGTTTTCAGTGGCTCCTTTTTCCAAGCTTCTCAGCTTTGAGACAACCCCGCAGCTGCAGAAAACACAGTCACCCTTACATAGATGCAAAAAGCAATGAAACTTAAATCACCTTACAAAAAGGGAACTTCAAATGCTTAGGAATTTAAATATCAGACCTGAAAGTAGGGACAGCTGCAGCAGGCATAAAGGAAGCTAGTAGAATTAATGGTACCATGCAACGATCCTCCTGTGGAGTGAAAACAACATTCACCCTTACTCTTGATCTTAAACGCAATGCACAATTCTAAATACTTTTGTTTTATTGCTATTGAAGAAAGAAATAAAAACTACTTGGACATTAAAATTTACCTTAAACACACGGAAATACCCCGGCAGCACAGATGCAAACTTGCTTGTTGTGTAGGCAAGGGCCTCTTTATTCATTTCTAGTGATTTGCGGATACTTCTCCAAAGAATGACCGTGATTTCCAGCAAGCTGGCCATGGAGGCTGTGTCATTAATGGACAGAACATGTTCCAGGACCTGCAACAAATTAGAAGTATGAAAGCTTTTCCACATTTTCAATCATTTCAGGTTTTGCTAACTGTGTATTGCCAGCAATACAAAACCAAATGAATAACTGCTAGATCACCTGGATCTTACTACTACTACTACTACTACAGCAGAAAGACTCTTTGGCTGATCTAGCCTTGGTTACATACAATGCATGCCTGGATGATTTATCATCCGTCACAGTTTTTCTAGCTTTGCCAAGACAAAAAAACTCATGGATCCCTGGAGTGTTGTTAGATAATGCAATGTTTTGGATTGCAGGCATGACTGAAGACAAAATATATTAAGTGACATCCTTTCAACAGTATGGAAAATCCAATAAAACCATTTTACTATTTTAATACAATGTAATCCAACTTAGATCCACACAAACACATACACCACAATTGTTGATTGCTTAACTTTCAAGTAGAGCCAATGGTTTTCCAGTAACAACAAAATAGTAATGTTCATTTCTTGTCTACTCTTTAACAGACAAATGTCAAAATATTCCTGAAACTTTTAGGGTTAAAGCTTTTCAATGTACTTACACTTGTATTCTCCTTGTTACTGTTTTCAACATCATCTTGGTCTTCTCTGGCTGTTCTCTGAATACAAGCATTTAAGCATCGGCGAATTGTGAGCATCAGCTTTGCTGCAATAAATATGGATTACTACATTTAGGTGGATTTTAATAAATAGAAGGAAAAAAACTGGTCTCATTGTGTGGCAGATCTATCTTATTATTCATGTGGTCAGACCATATTTGTGAGACTATACCAATTCTCAGGAAACATCTGCTCTACAAGATCAAATAGTTGGAACCAAAAGAGATTTGTTTTTCCTGCTTTGTACTATATACAGACTCTTTTCTGTGCAAGGGTCATGACATTTGACTGTGATGGTGTGAATACATGGAGTCATAGTGCTGTTACTGCACGTCCGCGCTCAGCTGAATGTACGCAAGGATTTTCTGCCCTCACCTATATTAGTAGGAGCAGTATGTTCGTGGGCATACTGGTAGAACTTTCTTGCTGCCATGGGATTCATCTGTATGAGAGTGACACAACGTTCACACCAAACTTCTTCTGATTGGTTAACAGGAAGAAAAGAGTTGAAAAGAAGGTTCACAATCCGCCTGCCGACTGGCCGGGAATCAGTCTCAAGCCGGGCCAGAAGATGTTCCATCGGGCACACTTTCCAAAACTGTAAAGAAAGAAAAAAAATCCATCAATCTATAGTCTAATCAACTAATCTTAGACCGCAAACAATTTCTAGCAAAACCAACCACACCTCCTATAGCCCATTCGTGTCCGGCGGGATGGATACATTTTTTAACATTTGCTTACAGGATTCTTAAATGTCCATGCCTCCCATGCTGCATCAAGCAGCGATTATCAGGCAGACAAACATGCAGTGTAAAAATAACAAACAGAGCAACAGCTCATAACACTGACAATCATATTCAGAATCTGATACAAATGGCAATTTACAATACAGGACAAAACCGACCTAACCAACCCTGGAAACCCTACAGAGATTCTTCATTGAAACTCGAAGGGCTAAAACCATAAAAATCAAACTAAAAGGGATAAAATCATCTGCTGAGGATACCAGGTGCTGTCGTTTAAGAAGTCCTTATTTCCTTATCATCTTACATGTCAGCTAGTTGTTATTTGTGACAAATGTTAGTCAGCTAGTTTTTATTTGTGACAAATGAGATCCAGATCCTATTCATCTTACCTTGGCCGCTCTAACAGCTTTAATTTTCTGTAGGAGATCCACAAAGGCCACGCGCACCTTCTCTGAATTGTCATGAAGGCTGTTTTTCAGAGCTGGCAAGAGCTGCTCAAGCAATGGGTGGCTTAGCTTGTTTTCCGTGACCATTGCCATGCACTACAAAAATTATTCAAAGGAAAAAAAGACCTGGTAACAAAATACATTGAATTAATCTACATCAGGGGTGTCAAACTCAGTTCCTGGAGGGCCGCAGTGTCTTTCTGGCTTTCATTCCACCTGAGCTCTCAGTTACTCAATTGGTCTAATTGTTTTATTAATTGGACACATTTAATCAATCAATATTTTATATAGCACCTTACTGCCTTTCATAGTGGAACACCAAAGTGCTTTACAAGATACAGTAAAAAAAAACAACAATGCATAACACTTCTCTCCAAGCCTCAAAATGTTTTATAGGTAGTGTACCTTGAATCAAGTGCATTTTTAATCAACAGCTTTAAAAGACCTTGAAAAAATATTAAAGCATGTCCAACTGAACAGATAAATCAATTAAGTTAACGGAGAGCTCAAGTTGGAATGAAAGCCAGAAGGCCCTGCAGCCCTCGAGGACTGGAGTTTAACACCCCTGCTCGACATTAAGTTAATGCAAAAGGACCAAAAAAAGTAAAGGTTTTGTATTTAAAAAAATAAGTCCATGTTTCAAATGGACAAGGCTCCAAAAATTGATTTACACCGGGAAGGCAACATGCTTACAGCAAGTACAGTTTAAACCACCAGAGCATACACGTTTTACATTTTAACAACGTGGGACTTATTATAAATGCTTTCAGTACTCTAAAGCAGTGGTTCTCAACCCTGGTCCTGGTGACCCACCTGGTTTTTGTTCCAACCGAGCTCTCAATTACTTAATTGAAACCTTATTTGAATTAATAATTTGCTTAATTTGACTTTAATTAATTAGCTTACACAATGTTGGAGAATTCAAGTTCCTTATATAATTTTATATTTAACTTGAAATCTCCAACTCTTTAAAATAAGTAAAAAGCTCTGATTAGTTATATTAAGGGTTCAATTAAGTAACTGAGAGATCGGTTGGAACAAAAACCATCAGGACAGTGGGTCCCCAGGACCAGGGTTGAGAACCACTGCTCTAAAGATATCTGAAGTGTTTGATCTTCCTCGGTTCAGTCGGGTTCAACATTTAAAATGGGCAGGAAAGGCAGTTAAAAGCTTTATTTAGCAATAGGAGTAGGCCATTATGAGCCAAGAATTTATACGCCATATGAGTCACATAGGCCATACCTGAAGACATCAGAATGCTTGAGAAAACAAGGGGAAATGCAAGCGGGACATCCATGGAAACAAATGGTTGGACATATGCAGCCTCTTCAAATATAGATATTCACTTTATTGTGGCAATCTTTGTTTTAAAAGCTATACATTTTTTTATTTGTATTATTATTATTTTATTTTTTACCCCTTGAGTGATTCAAACAACTCTGTTCAAGTGCAGGGATGGAAATAAGACTGATTGCATAGCACTTTCTCCCATTCCAGGTTTTAATACAAGCTTGATTAGCCACAGTGCATAGGTAACAAGCTCAGGTGTGTCTTACTAAACTCATAGTAAAACCATCAAACTGCTCTGCAATGGGAGTCTTATTTCCATCATTGAAGTGGCCTGTGATTGTAGCTGCTGAATTATAGTCTATTCCAATTCTTGCTAAAACAAATGACCCACTCAGACCTGGACCATGCCTCACAAAAAAAGAACACACACACACCAATCAGATCGGGCAACTGAATGAGAGAAAAATCCACTAAAATATTGCTGTGGGGGGTTAAAAAAATTTAAAAAATAAAAGTCCATCCAGACTAATACTAATAATATAATTATTGTCACACTAATAATAAAGATATACAAGAAAGCTCCAATATACCTTAAAGACAGAACAGCGGACATCAGCAGAGCTTACGTCAGAAGCCAGGTCAATCAGCTTTTTAAGGAAGTCTGTAAGGATGGTGGGGGGGATCATGTCCCAGTACTTGGTAGCTATTCTGCATACACCAAGTACCCCTGTCGAACGAACTAGAGGCTGAGGGTCTTCAAGAAGACTCTGAAACAAGGAGGTAATTGTATGTTTCCCGTGCATTACCTGCCAACTTGGAAAATACATTAATGCCTATATGCTTTTGCTCACAGGAGTCAATTTCATGACATTTAAAACAACATATTATAAGGCTCCTGTTTTTCCTTCCAAAACGCAATTTCATTAGCACCAAAATTGTCATCATACAGTAAAGCAGAAACAAACGAAGACAGTTTTATTTCCTATGACTACAGCGTAGGGGGATCTTTACAGTATGTTTCCTATTCTCACACTTCCTATGGTTTAATTTTGAATACTAATAAGCTGCTGCCTGACAAAAACCAAATGACTTACAAAAAGCACTTCGAACTGTCTCTGGATTTCACTGTCCATGACCTCATTATCGAAGCTCGGATCTCGAACAGGGAATGCTTCAGTGAACAACAAAGCAGCATTTGCACGGACTTCAGAATTCCTGGCCTGTGTGTTGCATCGGAATGAAATACAAATGGTAAAACAAGTGAATTTAAAATAAATGAAATAATAAACAAAATGCCTACAGCTGACACAGACAGTATTGTTCTGACAGAGAACTACATTTGCTAAAACCAACATACGTGACACACACACTTATTATATACCAATACAAACATGGGTATTGATTGGGTTTCCTGGGCTTCATTGAAAGCTAAACAAGCCATGTTTAATTGAAAAAAAAACTTCCTTCCACCTTTCTAGTATTTCTGAAACACTGGATTAGTCAACTATTAAATACTGTATAGCTTCATTATTTATTTTATTTTTTTAAAGCTAGTAATGCAACCCACTTCAGTCAAAAAGATGGAAGGGCAAACACGGCCCCATGGCTTGAATAGGATTCTGTCTAATGGCTTTATTTAAAATAAAAATCAAACTGTTTTCATGATTGTACTGTCACCCTTCATAAAAAATATCATCCAAAGTCAGGGGTATTCAAAACTGTTAAATATTTACAGTATTGTGCCATGTGGTATTCCATGATTTTATTTATTTTTTGTCAGACTGCACCACAGGACAGTTCAAATGTTTGAGGTATTTTGTCTTCATCTTGAAGTATTGTGATTTGTGTTTTACAAAAACATGCCTCTGAAACTTCAAAATTCTATTACCATCAGAATTTTGTGTGTAATAAAAGCAAAATATATGGTGGCACTAGACACTCTGCTGCCTCACATTTTTGACATTGTTTTTCTCATTGGAAAAAGTAGGGCATCTTCTGTGTACTTAATTTTCAGTGTACTTCGGATTTGTTATGTATAAAAATCAGTCTATCTTTTACCTTCAGCCCCCGCCATAGAATAGGCTGGTATAATCTGTATAGCATTTCTTCTACTCCTTGGCGATGCTTCTGTTTGTGGAAGTAACTCAGAATCTGCAAAGGCATTAATGGCATTACTGTCTGTCTCCCAAAATGTCCGGTTTAGCGAGGGACTACTGCATGTAATATACATGAATTTCAGTACAGGCTCAAAATGTTCTTTAACAGGAATAAAGGGAATGATACTACCTGTCTCACTTTGGAATGAACAGGGGAATTCCTATGCAGATGAACTCCATGGTGCATTAAATCTTGGATGCAGCCATTTTCAATTTCCTGAAAATACAACTTTTATATATTAGAACCAAGGTAATAGGTTGGTGATGTTAAATGTCATTCAAAACCAAAGAAAATTCCACTGTCTTGTCTAGATAATGTCCAAAAACAAAACTAGTATTTTAGTTTTAAGCACTGTTGTTCGTTCTTGTCTAAAGCCGAGGGGACACAAGTCTACATGTTGCTAGAAAAATGTAGGAAGGGATACTTTCTTTGTAAAAAGAGATGTACAAGTGATGTAAAAAGTCATGTGACTAGCTTCTTTGCTGGCGAAAAAACAAAGAAAAATGGCAGAGAAAATGATTGCGAAGCCAGTGTGGGATATTCTGAGAGACTCACCTATCGGTTTCTTTGAGGGTGATTTTTTTTCAATTTTTTTCATTACATAATAATAATAATAATAATAATAATAATAATAATAATAATATATTTATTTTTTTATATAGCGCCTTTCATAGTGGACCACCATCACAAAGCACTTTACAGAGGTAGGCTGTGAACTGTGCATAATATGCAGAGTCACTTACAATAGGACATTGGTAGTATAGACAAGTAAGTAAGTGTTCATTGGTCCATTCCTGGTAGTTAAAGACCAATTTGTCAGTAATGCCACGAGATGTAGTGGAGCGGCATTAACGTCGACGAAATTATTAATATTATATTCCTTGAAAAAAACAATTTACTATTATGAACCACTTTAAACATAATGTTCTCAGTGGTCATTATGTCTCAAATAAAGGCTTTCATTTGATACAACTTAACAGTAATGGATAAAGTGAGTCCTACTTAAAGCCATTTGAACATTGCAGTTCAGCAGATGCAGCTTGCAAACATTGTTAAACAGTTAGCTATATCTGATTTGCAGAAAAAAAATCCTCACCTGGCATAAATGGGAATTATGTTCAAAATAATATAACACAAAAAACTATAACCACATTTCAACTTCACCCTATTTACAATTAGTTTTATTTACCTTCAAGCCAAAAATAACAAATTCAGCACAAAACTGATGAGGGTAATGGTAAATATTACTAGTACAATCCTACATATACACATAACAATAGTTTATTTTATTATATTGAAAAAAAACACTAAATAACACTAAAACTGATGTACTAATGTTACAACGAGGACTAGGCAGTATTTTGTATGTGGATGGTCACGAACACAGCTTTGAACCTTAACAAAAATGTTATCAGAAAACGCTGTCATCTTGAAATGATCATAAAAATCACATCACAGCTAGAACAATTGCCAGCAATATTGCTAACGAGCCATCTTGCTCTGTGCCTAACATGTGACAATAAAGTGACAATTGTTATACTGGCAATTATCCTGAAATGAAACTGGAAGCGGCAACATGTCACAAAACAGTTCTTACAGTATGAAGGAAAGTAGGTCTGTTTCTGAAATGCAACAATGAACAAACAGAGAGAACAGAGCCTCAGTATTAAAACAGATAGGTTTGTCTAGTTTAGTTCTTCTGAAATTTAGAGCATTACTGAAATTGCACCATATTGTCCATGGAAATTCTAAAGTTACAGCGCTTGCACGACGATGATCTGACATGCAATTTAAATTGTGTAGCACTAGATACGGGATGACAGTACAGATATAAGCTCATACCTGTAAAAAGACTCCAGATGCTTTTGTCCATGCTCTGAAGTAAAGTTCTGCAACATGGACTGTAATGGATCTAAACGTATGGAAATAGAAATAAAAACAGGACCTTTGATAAATGTAAAATTGACACATTATGATACAAATATTAAAGGCAGATTTACAAACTTACATCTTATACACATCATAAGAATCAGCATCTTGGAGTGTTTCGCTTTTTCAATGACATGTAATTCTTACCCTACAGCTTTTATAAATGTTATAAAAAGAACAGAAATAAGAGAAAAACTGTTACATTACTGGTTACTGTAGCCCAAACCCCTTTATCACACCTACTTTGGAAAAAACTGAAGTTGGTTTCTAAGAGTTCCATGAATCATCTTTATAAAGCTCACATTCCAGGTGAAGAGGAAACTCAGAAACCTTCTTCCCTAAAAATAGAAACATACTGATGATGAGGATGAGCATTGATGTGCCTGAAATAAAGAATGGTGTATCTGGGTGAACACTTGCCTCTTCCCTTTTGATATGGTTCACACTCAGAAAGCATTGAAGCAGCATGTCCTTTACTTCACTGCTGTCTTCAGAGTCATAGTCAAAGCTGAGCAATGCCTGGTGGAGGTTCCACAGTCGCTGTATGTCTGCAGCCTTAAAACACAAAGTACAAGGATAAAAATAAGACTCCCATTGCATAGCAGAGTGATCCGCTCCTGGTTTCACTAGGAGTTTAAGACACACCTGAGCTTGTGACCTATACACCGTGGCTAATCAATGGCTGAAACTGCTATGCAATGAGTCTTATTTCCATCCCTGAAGTAAAATCACATGGATTATGCATTGTTTTCATGAAAGAAAAAAAAAAGAAAAATAGTTAAATTAAAATGTTGCTCAAATATTCATCAAGCAGAAGTTATTGAAATTGTAATTCTTCTGCAAAACTGTATTATTTTGACATCCATGTTTCAAATAGATGTTTTACACCATTGTTAAGAAGAACGTTCATATATATATAGCATGTTCATACAAACAGTTCCTAAGGGGTAATATCAATAGCAATTACAGCATCTTGCATTGAAAAGAGAGGAGGGTGTGCAGGCCTATATTTTTTGGTTTGTCAATTTGTACTGTTAATTTAAAAGATTTTCAGATTATCTATTCAGAAGAACAGACAGAACATCATAGAATCATACTCTCCTAATATGGAACCAACCTGGCTGCTTTAATGTTGAAATTGAATAGACCATTAGAAAAAAAGTATAAAGGTTTTAGGGTAAGTTGCTGTCATTTTTTTTACTTTAATTATTTCTCAGTCTGATTTAAAATATTGAATTCATGACTTGTCCTTGCAACGCTGTACACCTTTATGTTACGAAATACTATTTTGGGACATGCTGTTGTATTTCAAATAACTAATGTGAATATACATAGTACAGACTGTCACTTGCATGAATATTTTTATTAGAATGATCTTGGCTATTAAGACAAACCGAGTTACACAAAAGCATGAGCACCACCCAGTGGTGTTTACTGGGCAGTACAAGAACACACAATTGCCAAATGTTGCTTTCAGGCAATATTTAATGTTGTTGTTTATTTATTGATTTATTTATTTTACTTTATATTACTGTACCATGCCCTGTTTGTCCTGTTATGAAAACTTAATAGGAGTTCAGCTCCTTTTTTAATTATGTAACTGAATTTCAACAAAATTCAGGAATGATATGTACATCACACAAAAATATGACAATGTAATATGTGTCTTTGACTTCTTTGTGCTATAAAATACCATAACAACTGGGATTGATAAAACTAGACTGATAAAGGAACCCTGTGATAAAATCATTAAATCAAGATTGTACTGTACCGAATTCTTAAGTAAAAGACTTTTTTCCAAAAGCATAAGAAATGCAGTTTTTCCAAGTTCTTCTTTTCCTTCCAGTCCCTTTTCCCACCAAGACTCACACAGTCGCTGGATTGAAATTTGCAAAAACAACTGAGATTTAGGCAAAGCATCTAAAATACCTGAAAAGAAAAAGCAAGTACTGGTAAGGAATTCAGGACTATTGTACAAAAGCTAACATAACGATGCGGTCAATTTTCCAAAGAAGTTTTAAAAGCTCAAATAAAAACAAACAGTCATAAAATTATAATATAACAGTGGTGTGTGAATATCGGTATGTACGTATGTACTATATTTCTGCTTATGTATGTAAAATGAATGTCTAATAGAGAGAGACTAATGCATGAGGTAGTGTGTGATATGAGAATTTAATGCCCACTACCCCATGCAGTATTTTTTATACTCTCTCTGGTGAACATTTTTTTCTGTGTTGCTTGCTGTGGAATTCCTTTCAGTTTGACAGCTAGCTCTGGGGTAGCGCTCTGTTGCTGGTGTTAATAAGCGAGCTGGGTTTCAAAAATTGCTCACCAGTTATAATAGACTATCTCACCAAACTACGAACATTCTGAATTCATGTATAACTAATTACATCTGTACTTCATAATAATAATCTGTTACTCTACATGTGTGTATTAACTGATGATGTTAGTGAAACATTTGAATAGAAAGAATTAGAAAATCATATGCTTTTTGTTTGAAGGCTGCGAGTGCATTAACTGAAGCTATTAAGGTATCACAAATGTATAGCATGCCATAACTATTAGGGAGCTTGGTCAGCATTACTGGAAATCACCTGACAACAGAAGACCACAGCCAATGTGTCTTGGCTTTGTTTTGTAAAGGAAAAAAAAAAAGAAAAGATTTTGCTGTGCAACTTTGAAATGATAAACTGTCACCAAAAATCCATATGGATTAGTATTGTAAATAAATAAATAAATATAATATACTCACCATTTAATATAATGGCACATTCTAGCAGGGCCCCATAGGTCACATCCTCATCAATTACACGAATAGAAGCACAAGCTACCATAATCACACCTTCAATCACTGACATAGTTTGTTTCTAGAGGGGGGAATACATCAATATATTAAACAGGAAAACACATGGATGTTAATACTAAAAAAAGGCTATGTACAATTAAATATGAATTCAGTAAGCACAAAACTTTACCAAGTCGGCTGAGCCCTCCACTTCCATTTCATCAGCACTGTCTTCATCAATCTCACAGTTCCACTTCTCCATGGGAAACTCCAGTAAAACATCTGTCAAGAGCTTCCCCAGATTCTCCCATAATTCCTCTTTCTGCTTTTTGGGAAACTCTTGAAGCAGCTCATCCAAATCAAATGGGTCTGAACGGTCCTTCTATAATCCGAAGAAATGAGGTATCTAAACTAAAGCACTGTGGTCATGTCTCATCTGGATACATGTGTATAAATCCCAGTGGTGTTTATTTTAATTTGTACTATACATTATACTGTATAAATAATTGTTTTTTTAAAAAAAAAAAGAAATAAGAAAATGTATATCTGTCTTAAAACATTTCTCATGTACAAAAACAGTTAGACTAAAGGGTCCAGCCACTAAAGATGAGATAGCTACAAAAGGGGATAAGTTATATAAAGGTTCAGCCCTCATGTTGCTACCAGTTCCTAAATCAATAAACAAACCAATTGTGTCTTGTTTGCCTTAGACACTTTTACATTATAACATTGTATATATAACTTCACCTCTTTTGTAGATATCACATCTTTATAGGACTGGACCCTAATGATAACTTAGCTCTTGAACAAGTGAAATATTTCTGAACAGATTGTATGCTGGACTGGACTGACTGACTGACATCTGTCAATGATATATAAAATTGCTTTAATAAATAGACTATAACATGAGTGGAATCTTACAGTATTTTATTGTTTAAACTGGACTTTTCTTAGTGAAAGGTGTATGTACATTTTCAATGTGTGTTATATATAAAACGTTACTAAAACAAGAAATCAGACAAACAGTTAATCAAGCACACTGTCTTAAAAATCAATACAAGCACTTACACTGAGCTTTACAAAGTTCAAAAACTCCTCCACATATTCTTTGCTGACAGCTTGTAAAAAGGCCTCCCGTTTTGTCATTTTTAACACCCAGTGCTCCTACAGATATACAGAAAAACAGGCAGCATGTGGTTCAAAACTCACAAAGGGTAACAAAACACAGTATTGTACAGTTATGAAGTGTACTACCGCTATAATTATAACCAAGAATAGGGGTGACTCTCGGATTTATACCGGATCTGTAAAAACCTAAAACTTTCCAAGTACTAACGATTCAAATTAAAATCGTGTTTGTTTAGCATCACATACAGTACAATTACTCTCCATTGAGCTGTGGTTTTAATAAGACAATTATAAAAGACAGAACTGACTTTTGTGGATAAATCACTACAGTAGATGCATGCGCTAGAGTGACTCCATGTCAAATAACACAAACATGACGGATGTTTGACAGCTGATCTAATTTAACAATAGTAAAATGCACAATATTTTAACATTGCCATACTGGCAAACATTAAACTAGCACCACCTTAAAACACGTTTAGATCGCCTACTCGCAAGAGCCACAGTTAACCCACTTTAATTAAAAGACTGTTTTGCTAAAAAGTGGTAGTATGAGTAATTTTATTCAAAATTTCACTAAGCGCGAAAACAGTACGTTCACTTTACTTTTTTCCTTTTTCTGTTAAATTTTCGAAAGTTTTACGTTAAAAACCATAAGGATCGCAATTATCGTTACTTACCTGGGATATGTGCTTTCTGCCAAAGCTTTGTTTTTTTATTTACTTATCCGGACTATCTTATTTCTCGGTTGTTTCCTGAACTACGGTTTGCAATGCGCGCGCAAAATTAAACTTTGCGTAAGTGCACCCAGCCCAGAGGCGTCTCTGTGGGGGGCCTTGCGCGCGCAGCTTTAAAATACGTCATCACTGTAGCCGTGATGTAGGCATGACTTTGCTTGATCAGGAGTGCAAGTCTCTTATTATTCCCATTCATAAATACCTGAACAGGAATCACTTTTGAGTAAATCCAGTACAACGTGCACATAAACATAACCCTTGAATCCTAACTTCTGAACACTGTAACTAAAACGTCTAGCAGTTACCTCTCACGCTGAACTGTATGCACACACACAAACTAATGTGCACAATACAGAAGGAAACGAGAGCCTTGCAGAAGTTCGGAACAGTTGCGCCACTGAAAATGCATCCATCTGCAGCGAAATTTGAATGTCAAAAAACGTTGTTTTTTTTAAATTATTATTTTCCAACAAAACATACTTTAGCTTTATTTTCAGACGACTGTGAACGAGCCAATAATTAGTAAAACAGCAGTATATCCAAACATTTTAATAAATCAATTACCGGTATGTAACAAGATGTATGAGTTTGATTAATAACTTGATTTAGTTAATATTGAAACATACATCAAAGTACTCAATATTTTAAATGTTAATAGCTAATAGTCACAAAATCCTATTCATCATAGGCGTCAATTGAATTTTTAAATGAATGTTATCAAGTACATAAGATAGTATGAAAACTTTTCTACAAAAGAAAAAAAAAAACATTCCAGCACCTCAAAACTGAGCCCTGGTACAAATGCGTTCAAACTCCTGTAGCTGCCTTTTTGGTTCTTTATACTTTGCAAAATGTATTCTTTTATTATTATTGTTATTTGTTTATTTAACAGGCGCCTTTATCCAAGGCGATTTACAGAGACTAGGGTGTGTGAAGTATGCATCAGCTGCAGAGTCACTTACAACTACGTCTCACCCGAAAGACGGAGCACAAGGAGGTTAAGTGACTTACTCAGGGTCACACAATGAGTCAGTGGCTGAGGTGGGATGTCAACCCGGGACCTCCTAATTCTTTGATAGCGGATTCGACATTTCTGCTTTGATTGACAGTCCTCCAATACTGCCTGCTACACTTTCTTTTTCTACAGTTTCAGCTGCGCCTGCTTTTCAGTTTTAATAGAAAAAAATATATGCAGACTGTCATAGCTCCCGCGGCCCACCTTTGGGAACCCCTGTTCTAACTGATAACACCATGTAACAATTTTATTTTTATTTTTTTTTGTTCCTGGGTAGTAAGTGTTATTTCCTAATTGCTTATGCCTCAAAAGTATAGAAAATGGCTATTATTCCCCACAAACTTTGCTTTTGTGACCAGGACAGTGATATTTTGAAATTTACCTATTTTCCAGAACATTCCAGATAGATTCAGTGCTGAGTAAACTTTGAGTAACTTCTAGAACTTTCTAGAACTTTCCAGTAATATAAATAGTAGTATAAATACAGGGGCCTTAAGCCCACCAGTTCAGTTTAGTTCCAGCTGCCTAACATATCTGCATTTTTCTGAGATGGCATCAAGAGGCTGCAAGCATCCGGCAGACGCATTTTGCTATGTCTGCGGCCAATTTATCAAGACAAGAGCGAAAAAGTACTCCGTGGAAGCATCTGCTAAGATGTGTGAGGCCTACAAGGCATATTTCGGCATGCCTGTCGGGGATCAAGACAAACCCTGGGCACCTCATTTCACCTGCGAGCACTGCAAAAAAACTCTGGAAGGTAAGATGGACAATTGTTGCTCGGAATTTTATGTTATAAAATTTGTTAACATTTTTTAAATTGTAAAAGTTTTTAATTTTAAAATTTTACAATTTTCAATGTTATTGAAAAAATATATCATATATGAAAAATGTTGCGAGAATCTCTTACACATTAGTCATGGGTGAAATAAATGTATTTTTGTAGGATGGTACAGAGGGGAAAAGAGAGCCATGAAGTTCGCTATCCCAAGAATTTGGCGGGAACCCACTGACCACTCAAGCAACTGCTACTTCTGCATGGTGGACCCTTCCAAACGTCGGACTGGCAAGAATGCACCTGCTATCACATATCCGGACCTTCCTTCATCCATCACCCCGGTGCCACACTGCCATGAGCTCCCCGTACCCACTCCTCCGGAGAGAGAGCAGCCGTCTTTAGAAGAGAGCAGCAAGTCAGAGAGCGAGGAAGACGTTGTAGATCCAGATGACAATTTCAGAGGTGGAGCTGAGGAGAGAAACCCATACTACCCCAACCAAAAAGACCTCAACGACTTGATTAGAGATCTTGGTCTCACGAAGTCCAATGCCGAGCTTTTGATGTCTAGGCTCAAGCAGTGGAACTTGCTGGATGAAAGTGTGCAAGTCGCAGATCAGAGGAAGCGTCACCAACCTTTTTCCAGCTTCTTCACCCGTCAAGATGGGCTCTGCTTCTGCCACAATGTGACCAGTCTGTTCGAGGCAATCGGAATCGCCTGTAACCAGAATGAGTGGCGCCTCTTCATTGACAGCTCATCCAGGAGCCTCAAAGCCGTGCTGCTCCATAATGGTAACAAGTACCCGTTTCTTCCCCTGGCTCACTCGGTGCACCTCAAAGAGGATTACAACAGCATCAAGACCTTGCTGGACGCCTTGAAGTATGATGAGTACGGCTGGGAGGTCATAGGAGACTTCAAAATGGTGGCATTCCTGATGGGTCTCCAAGGCGGTTTTACCAAGTTTCCCTGCTATCTTTGCCTTTGGGACAGCAGGGACACCAAGGCGCACTACCACAGGCGGGACTGGCCACAGCGGACCGAGTTCTGTGTGGGGAGGAACAACGTCAAGTGGAAGCCACTGGTGGACCCCCGGAAGGTGCTGATGCCACCACTGCACATCAAATTGGGCCTTATGAAACAATTTGTCAGAGCTCTAGATAAGGAGTCGGCAGCCTTCAAGTACCTTCAAGACTTCTTCCCTAAGCTGTCTGAGGCAAAGGTCAAAGCCGGTGTCTTCGTCGGACCACAGATAAAGAAGATCCTGGAGTGCAATGAATTCCCCAAGAAGCTCACTAGTAAGGAGAAAGCGGCTTGGAACAGCTTTGTCGCAGTGGTTCGGGGCTTCCTGGGCAATCACAAGGCCGAAAACTATGTTATTATTATTTGTTTATTTATTATTTGTTTATTTAGCAGACGCCTTTATCCAAGGCGACTTACAGAGACTAGGGTGTGTGAATTATGCATCAGCTGCAGAGTCACTTACAATTACGTCTCACCCGAAAGACGGAGCACAAGGAGGTTAAGTGACGTGCTCAGGGTCACACAATGAGTCAGTGGCTGAGGTGGGATTTGAACCGGGGACCTTCTGGTTACAAGCCCTTTCCTTTAACCACTGGACCACACAGCCTCCACACAGCCTCCTCCTATGGAGCTGGTTGAGACTCTGGTGAAGAACTACGGCACAATGGGCTGTAGGATGTCACTCAAAGTCCATATCCTTGATGCTCATCTTGATAAATTCAAGGAGAACATGGGAGCGTACTTGGAGGAGCAAGGCGAGCGCTTCCACCAGGACATACTGGACTTTGAATGCCGCTACCAAGGACAGTATAACGAGAACATGATGGGAGACTACATTTGGGGGCTGATTCGTGAAAGTGATTTACTGTATAATCGTAAATCTCGAAAAACTACTCACTTCTAAATCTTTTGTAGTCATTTATGTATTACTTTAGTATAAATACATGTTAATTTGGATTCATATGTTGTTTTTTTCTGACTTTATGTGAACGAAAAGACACAAATTCGCCCGTTTTCTCATTGGAAATAGGTAAATTTCAAAATATCACTGTCCTGGTCACAAAAGCAAAGTTTGTGGGGAATAATAGCCATTTTCTATACTTTTGAGGCATAAACAATTAGGAAATAACACTTACTACCTAGGAACAAAAATTGTGTTACATAGTGTAATGTAAATTATTTAGTCACTCAATGTATCTTTTGTGAGGTATCCACAACAGCAATATCACAAACAGCAGTCACATAAAACCAAAAGAGATTTATTAGAGTTTTATTAGTGCCTGTGTGCACTAGGTATTTCATAGGACTGAAAAGTAAACGTAATTTTTACCCATTATTAAAGATAAACAAACTGACAATTAATAAGATGGCCGCAGATACTGTCTTAATAAATTATTTGAATTACTGCAGGGTGCAAGTCTTCCCAGTTACTTTATAAACTTTCATATATTAAAATAATACATTACTTTTATTAAGTTTGCGAACTGAAGGAGAACTTTAACTGTGAATGTATATGTGTTATTGATTGTAATGATTGTTGGGATGGATACGTATGTTTTAATTAGGCTTCTAGTTTTCGGGTTTTATTTTTGATCACGTGATGTCCCTTTAAACATATTTTGAGCCGATTTGCTTTCTTAATCAAACACTAATTACCAAATTAAGTTGTTTCTTTTTACCGTCATATCTTGATTGAGTTAACAGCGTGCATTGGTCTCACCTGATTCTATTTGAACCTGCATTTCGTTGTGGCGCTAATCGCCGAATTCAGCTTGTCCACTGCGTTAATTTATAGTAGTGTGTCGCTAATTTAAACAATCTGGTATTCAGTTAAGGCTTAACAACTATCAATTAAGGTTTAAAGTAGGGTGACCAGAGGGCAAATGCAAAATCGGGACACTTTCAGTTGGTGAGATGGAGGAAAGAGAAACCTCATGAACTACTCCACAACTCAAGCGACGCATCTTTCTTCTGTAGATAGGCTTTTTTTATTCCTTCGCCTTCCTGTATGCATTGCACTTAGGCAAAAACAAAAACGTAGAGAAATATATTTTTTTTTTTAAATGCTCCAAAGCGGTTAACTTTTTTGTTTACTGTTCAGATGACAGCGGTGTTTTAATCAGCCTATCAGTGCGTCTATACTGTCTTTTCTGTGACCTGCTGTGCTGTATGTATTAGGTGGGACAAAATCAGTGCTCCATTGTTTTGATTTAGGTTGCTAAAATCTATTTTTCAGCATTGGACATAAAAAAAATTACCTGTTTACACAGCTGCATGGTTTCAGTGTATATTAGTGTATGTAGTGGCAAGGGAATGGAAATGGAGAGGAGAGAGTGCGTTTAGTTATCAAGCCCCCAGACTGTGGAACTCATTGCCCTTTTCTATTAGAGATGTTGCTTCAGTCAATATTTTAAAGTCAAGATTAAACACATATTTTTACTGTTTAGCCTTTTTAACCTGACTTACAAATATAATTGCTTTTATCTATAATGTTTACTAATTTCCTGTTTTCTTAAATTGTCTTGAATTTTGCATTTATATGATGTATTATGGATAGTATTATCAGAATTATGTGTTATCTTATCATTTTTACTACTTCTTGATATTGCATACTTCTTTCTGTTTTAACCAACATGCAAAGCACTTTGAGATACTGTGGTATGAAAGGTGCTATATAAATACATTAAAATTGAATAAGCGGCTCTCCAGATGTATGCAAAACTGTAAGCATGACATACAGACAGACACATGTAAGGACAGACAGAGACCCCGTGTGTACACCCCCTCCACTACATCCCCAAGGACAGACACTCCCTGTGTGTACACCCCCTCCACTACATCCCCAAGGACAGACACCCCCTCTAAGAAATCCAAGGACAGACAGACACCCCCTCCACTACATCCCCAAGAACAGACGGACACCCCCTCCACTACATCCCCAAGAACAGACAGACACCCCCTGTGTTTACACCCCCTCCACTACATCCCCAAGGACAGACACTCCCTGTGCGTACACCCCCTCAACTACATCCAAGGACAGACAGACACCCCCTCCACTACATCCCCAAGGACAGACAGACACGACCTCCACTACATCCCCAAGGACAGACAGACATGCCCTCCACTACATCCCCAAGGACAGACAGACACCCCCTATGTGTACACCCCCTCCACTACATCCCCAAGGGCAGACAGACACGCCCTCCACTACATCCCCAAGGACAGACAGACACCTGTGTGTACATCCCCTCCAATACATCCAAGGACAGACACGACCTCCACTACATCCCCCATCCCCTCCACTACATCCAAGGACAGACACGACCTCCACTACATCCCCAAGGACAGACAGACACCCCCTATGTGTACACCCCCTCCACTACATCCCCAAGGACAGACACTCCCTGTGTGTACACCCCCTCCACTACATCCCCAAGGGCAGACAGACACCCCCTATGTGTACACCCCCTCCACTACTTCTCTAGCTACATGCAAAAATCTAAGTGTGACATACGTAAGCATGACGGTCTCCACTATATCCACAACCCTTAAATGCTTATAAACCTTTTGATCCTTGGTCCACAAAACCAAGGGGATACTATGTTTTATGTTGTGGAATAGCGAACTATGCAAGCATAGCATTGCAGGTAATCATGTGCTTGTATAAAAGGGAAAGCATTCTTATCACACCTTGCTCCTCCATGATCTCTTATCAACGGGACAGGACAGAATCCGTAACGGCCATGTATCACACAACACTGCCCATTACACAAGCTTTCAAAACACTTTTTTGGCCCACCAAAGATATTTAAAAGGAATGAATTATCAAATTTGCTTAATCCTTTAACATACCCAGCATGGCTAAACCCACTGAATATTACTAAACAAGCAGAACTAATTGTTTCAATTGCATACAGTTTATTTTTCATGTTAATAACATTTCGGTTTTGAACGGTACAAACCGACAGTGTCGTTTGAACCACAGCACTGGTGTAATAATGTTAGAAAGAAATGTGGAAACTTGCAAACGTGAAAAGCTTCTTTATGCCAACAGGTATAATACTTTTACTCTTACATCTCCGCACATTGTGTTTTTAAGGCACAAGATAAAGTAAGTACATGGAGAAGGCATTTAGCTTCCATTGGAAATCTCTGCAGTATTCCTTCAGAGACATTATTAATTTCATGGCCCACATAGGTACTGTTGCGTCTGTTGAATTTGCATGATGCTATAAAAATGTGAAATTGTTAGCAAAACAGGAAAAGAAAGCTCTGAAGGAGTTGCTGTAATCACTTTTACATTTAGAACCACTCCAATCAATAATCTTCATTATTTCCCTTCATTTAGTGTAAAACACCGTTTAAAAAAAAAAAATTAAATTACAATTGTGCCTTTTAAGCTGTAAATGTAAATATAAAGTAAATACTTTGTATACATTCATAAATATGTACCTGGCTGTGACATGCAATACAATCTCTGAGCTTCATCCAATTGTTCCCAATATAACGTCCCTTCTAAAAAATAAAAAGATGGCTGTAGATCTGCACAACCAGGCAGATTTTTTCGGAGTGAAAGCTGCAATGTATTAGGTATAAAAGCATGCCGGTCTATATAGTATGTGGTACATTATCACTTGTCACTACAACATTTTTTTATTGTAATGTTGAGGCGTTAATAAAGTATAGTACAATAAAATAGCAAGAGAAATACTGCATGTGCAATTTTTTGTATACATTTTTTGGCTTTAAAACCCAAGTGGACCAACAATGAAATAATTGTCTCTTTGGCAGATTTTTTTTACATACGAAACAAACAAAAAAAAATAATTAAAAAAACAGCGATAGAACCCGACAATACATGAGTTTACCTGCAAAGCACGTGTAAAAGTGGATAAACCTTCCTTTTAAATGACTAAGAAAAAACAAATAATCCTCCCTCTGCATCCCCAGCCTTCTCCAAATCATGGTGCATATTAACATGTTCACATCACCGACATACAAAACAAAGCAGGAAGTCAACCGGAACAGATTCAGCCAAACATTCTGTTATCACAGTATTTTCTGTTGACACTTCTTTTTTTTAACACACCACATGCTTCCTTTATGTTGTATTGCACAAAATAATTAATAAAAAAGGGAAAATTAGCATTAAATTGGGTAATAAACAATTGAAAAAGTGACAAAAGCAATTTACAATAATAAAAAACAAAAATGATGTTCCCATTTGGCTAAAATAGAAAGCTGTTAAAAAAAATAATGCTGGTACATTTTGTGATGATAATATAGCTGATGATGAAAGCTTGGTATAAGTGCGCTGCGGTACTGTCCTGGCATTTAGTCTAGGCTTGCACTGATTGCTGGGTACCATCTTCTGTTAGGTCATACCTGTAAGATAAAGAAAACAATATATCTTTATATAATAATATATGGGCTGCAGTACATTACGAGGGGTTATGTACATCATAAACCACAAGACCAAAGCCATACAATACGACTTCTTGACATCACAAAAGTGCAAAATGACTTTATTTTACCATGGGACATTGTCACTATAGCTACTATCCATGTAATATATACACACATCAATACAAAATAAAATGAATGTTTAATCCATTATTCTTTGGGAACTAGTTTAAACAAGCATGATACTTGTTTGTTCCATATTCTGTTTGTTTGTTTGGTTCTCATGCCTTTGGTTTTGTAACAGTGTCTGATTTTTAAAATATTTTATTTTGAATAAACGCGCAAGAAGTGCAGTTGTACCCTAGTCTGCTACTGTGCTGTGGATTCATTTCCGGGTCTGAAATCACCCCTACAGCCATCCGTGTCACACCATCTCATACATTTTTGGACTAACTGAAATGGTACTGGACACTTGTCCACTTGTTAATTCAAAGTCTGGATCATGGCTTCTTTGGGGTATTTGTGATGTTAGAGCTTATAGATTTGGCTGTTGGTCCCGCATCTCAAGGGCAGAAGGAAGCCACCACCCTCTGGAAGAGGAACTGGTCAGCAAGGTGGACCGTGACAAAGCAATGCACCCCGTCCCCCAGCCCCAAATATATTCAATCGTCACTCACCACTGAGTCCAGCCTTTGTTTATATCTTCAGATGTCAAATCTATGAGCGCCTGCAATTGCAGAAATGAGATTAGAATAGAATCATAAAAGATTATATACAGCAGATACTCCTTATTCTGAAAACAGTCATTAAAAGAGCTCTGAAATATGAAATTGTATTACCTAAAAGGGTATGTTGTGGCTTTGTCATCCAATATAGAGAAAAAACTCAGACCTGTGGACCAAATTAGGCTCACGGCAAAACCTGGAATGGCTCAAACTACTGCTGAATGTTCCAGAGGCCACTTTCACAAAGCACACGTTTTTAACTACTGTAGCAAGCAATCTGCTCAGCTAGTCTGACTGATGAAAAGGTAAACATCCTAAACACATCAAGAACAGCACCTGGGTGCCCTGTGCCCTAGTAACCAACCTTTCCCAGAAGGCCCTTGTCTTTTGACAGGAAGCCCCCACTGTTCTTCACAGCTACATCCAGGGTTCTTCTGGGCACTTCTATCAGTGAAACACTGAAGTCGAAACTAAAAACACAAAGAACACGTCAGTGCTACAGGTAACCCAGATGGTCTGGCCTTGTCTGACATCTAAAGAAATAGCTACCATTTCAGCTGCCAACTTTTTAGGCTTGAGTTTTTCCTACATATCTCCTAGCTAGTGCCAAAATATTTCTCTGCAACACAGTTTTATTATTATTGTATATTACTTGTTTTCAAATCAAATTGTGTTTTTCTTTTCATATCTTGACTCTAGAATACAAATAAGATATCTTCTCTTAATTCAGCTGGTCTGCCTGAATTTAAAGAGGAGTTATCAGGTAAGATTTCTGTGATATTTCATACCTCTTCAAGTTGGACTGTAAAGGTTTTTAACAATTTCAAACCAATTTAAATTGCAGTTATTGCAGTTACTGCTGGATTGCTGTTAATGTTCATTTCAAAACTGCAGCTGGTGCTGGTCACTTACGTCTCATCATACACTGGGTTTAGTGTCTTCTTCACCACTGCCGTTTTCCTCCTTCCTGACCTCCGCTTATCAGGCAGCAGGTACATTCGGATGTAGGGGTCTGAGCCGGCTTCACTGAAGGCTATGAGGTTACTGCAAATGAAATGCAAACTACAGTGAGCCTCCTGGGTTCAAATAAAGCTGGAACTCAAATCAGATCTACAGCTCAAAAGATTTGCATCACCCTATAGAAGTAACTAATTTTGCTTCACAAAGTCGAAATAAACCTGCTGGATAATGTTAATTTAACATATTGAATTACATACCGCTTTGTAGTTCCATATAAACTGACAAAACTTGAAAAATGTGTTATTTCGAAATCTGATATGAAATACTATACTGCTATTATGGCTTCTGGTAGACTTTATAGTTTCTTTGTTTACATGATGTTAAATAAAAGATCTAAAATAATGTTCATATAGTTTTTTTTTTTTTTTTTAAACTATGTCTCAATACTACCATTCTAGGTGATGCTAAACTGTTGGCCAGAGCTGTATAACCACATAAAACATCAGTTTAGCACAGCTTGAGTTCTAACTGTTTTGGGTTGTTCTGGTCGTTTAAAAAAATAAAGCATCCCTTCAGAATTTCAAAATGAAGGCATTAGCTGATCCGAGTCTCTGCTTGACTTCGTTTCTTGTAAGTTACCCTTATGTAGCACAAACACGCCGCTGCTCAAACCAGCACCCAGAATCAGTACTACATTCAACTCACCGACAAGCATGTACAACCACAATCAGTCTATTCCTCTGGGAACTGTGTCTGACTGTCAGCTGGACTTGGCCCAAAGGCATGTGAGGAGGCGCTGTTCCGCTGTAAACAAACACACACACACTATCATTTAACATTCCTTATTAGTGCTTGTGCAACTTCAAATTGAAAAATAAAACACATCTTTGTGACTAAAGAACCATAACCCTTATCAACATTTACCGAATTTTCCAGACCATTGGACTTTATCGGCCACATTTAAAGAAAAGCAATAACTGGAAATGAAGACATTCTCTATCTCAAATTGATCTGAAAGAAATGAATTAACAAAGGCACAATAGCATGCTCTGCTGCATGACTGCCTAAACAGTATTACCTACAGCTACACTCGCCAGCTCTTTTTTATTTATTGCCATCTTGTTTAATGATCTTTCACTCTGCCCTATTTAGGAAATAAATAAAGTATATCTAGCTACCTTCATTCCTGAAATATGCATGCAAAACATAAAAGACAAATTAAAATAAACTTTATGTTCCTATTTTTGCCACTCACTACAAGTTTTGTAGCTATTAAAGGTAAACAGTTTGCTGCTTGTATGTAGTGTAACATTAACAGATGTATTTTATTTTCACACAAAAAATTCTGCATTTGGTACTGTATTAAGACCTTGATATGTCTGACCTTATACATTTAAATGTGACTTCCTGCTGTAGGTCAGCCGCACTGTCTATCTAGCAACTAGATAATGTGACCTGAAACACAAGAAGTGGTGAGGTGCTAAGAAGCAGCTGATTAATCTCTTAAATAGTGAAATCTGCATACTCTGAATTGGGGATAATGCTGCCAATACCGTTTACAGCTAAGAAAATGAACTTAAAGCTCAGTGCATTACTTATTGTATCTAGGAACTACCAGTAACCTGAATCCTCTGAAAACGCTGGTTAGAAAACACCACAGGGTGGTCTTTATAGGGGGTCACATCTGAAAAAAAAAACATCTTTTTAGAGCCTACGAGGCCCAGAAACATTTAAGCCAGGTATATAAATAAGTCAAGATTGAAGACTTATTTATATGCACAGGCCTTTTTTATCATAGTCTTTTTATTATTACTGTTTTTTTGTTTGTTTGTTTTAAATATACATGAGTGGAAATGTATTCACTTTTATTTAAAATAGTCTTTTTATTATAATCTTTTTTATGCTTTTTTAATGTTTTATTATGCTGTGTGTATTATGTTTTCTGTAAAGCATCTTGGGGTCTATGACGTAAGGTCCTATATAAATTAAATTAAATTAAATAAATAAATAAATAAATAAATAAATAAATAAAAAATGAAAACAGTCTATTTCTTAACAACATCATCATCTAGAGATTGTAGTGCTTCAGTAAAATATGTACTGAATACCTAGTGTACAAGACAGTGTAAGAGAAGTGCTATGGTAGAATATGTTTGAAACATACAAAATATACTCCAACACTAATAATTTTAATTTAAAAAACCGAGCACCGTCCGCCCCTCCCCCTCCAACTTGTGTTCCAGAGGCAAACCTTTAATTTATTAATTCGCCATCATAACAGCAAAGAGTTTTATAGCGTAAGCTATATTAAAAGAAATGTCTCGAAACCCCTCTGCTGTTTGGGACCAAAACAAAAAAAAAGTTGCAAACTGTGCAAGCGACTCGTATCATGGAGTTATTGCCAATTTCTGGAGTCACTTGACAAGCGTAAGTTCATATTACTATTAGTATTATTAATATTTTTAGTAGTAGTAAAATGTGACTGATAACCTCCTTGGAATGGTGACTGCTAAATAAAACTTTGCTTTGCCTAAGTCCGCTGCAGTTGGTTCTGCTGCAATGCAAGCTTACTGTACAGATCGCAAGCAGCCTCAATTACATGTAAATAAACAACGTGTATTTTTATTTCAATTACAAAAACATGATTACTGTTTTATATAATATTTTTAAAATACATGTGAATGTTTTATTCAATTTTTATGGATTACCTGTAAAATAATAGGATTTTCAATAAAATATAAACAAGTAGCTATGGTGACGTCACCAGTAAATTATGCAAATGAGTACCATTGAAGTTTCGAACCTTCCTTCGCTAACGTGTTCCAAATCTTCAAAGATCAAAATGTACCCTTCGTTGCAGCCCTAGAAAACACTAATACAATACTGTGGTATGATGTTTTATTTATTTCTCTCTCTGCTCATGGAAGCCGTTCTTTTTTTAAATGGGCGAGCTGCGTTTGGCGTGCTTACTTCTGCAGGTGACGCAGTCTCTGCCGCAGCTCCTGGGTGGCGTATGGGTGGGAGATGTCTGAGGCGATGCTGGGAGTCGCCTCCTTTGCCGAAAGGTGGGTGGGAGAGCCAGGGTAACTTGCGATGTTCAGATTGGAGCTGCTTTTGTTGAGATCCACCACCCGCTGGGGAGAAGATGAAGAAGCCCCTGGGTTCTCATAGGATTCTGGCTTTCTATTGATATCCATGCTGGAGGTGGACGCCGTGGCCGGTAGGTTGGAGTCCGTCTTCCCAGACACAGTGGGCTGAACCTTCTTGCCATCCTTGGTGAAATTGGGAGACTTCTTTACCTGGACCAAAGATGGCTGGCCTGACTTCTGTTGACTCTCAAGGGAAAGTATCTGCAAAGAGAAAGCACAGTCAAGACTTACTATCTGCAGCAATAACCACAAACATATTCCGTCATAAGGAATGTAATGCTAGTTACGGTGGTTAAAGGAGCAGCCGATTCAGAATAGAGAAAGAAACAAGTGAGCTGTAAGAAATAGACAATTCCAGGGTAAGGGATTTTAGAAATGTAACATGGAACAGGGTCAAAACGTACTGAGGGACTTGCATATCATCCTCTGTGAAGTTTTACAGTGATGCACTGGTCGAAAGAGGATCAGATCTACTTGTACCTATCCAGAGTAACCCAAAGCTGGATTTATTTTAGAGCATTTCACCGCACTGGGGAACCTATCCATCGTTATCCAGAGATTATAGAAACCAGGACCGGTGGACACAGTTGGAAAATTGAATGGAGACAGACTAACAGTAGGACAGAGGGTAGAAGGTTTTCTTTTTTTTTTTATAAAAAGAGTGGTGAGTATGGAATGGCTTACACACTGCCAATACTGAGTCATTGGGATCAATCAAAAAGAGCCTCTTCTCATTTGTAACATTTCTTATGTTCTTATCCCATACAGGGATAAAAAGAATGTCTTGTTTTACCTATGACCTTTAATGTAGTTACTGTATTTACTCTAGTAAATCAAATAGGGAAGAAAATGTCATTTTTTGGTTATCGGGAACAAAACTGATAAAACAATGAGGCAGGTTTAAAACAATGGTTACATTGCTCAACATCTGACAAGTGTGCAGGCACTGTGTGATCTGGCTCTGCCAACCATTCCAAACAGTCATGAAGTAACAACAGTGTAACACAATCAAAGTGAATACTCATACAGCACACCTGTAGGCCACCGACACAATTAGAATGTGTAGATTGTGAAGATAAATAAAGATTTGATCTATCTGCTGATAATATATACGCACAAGTACAATTCATTAGAAGATAAGGCAAATACAGAGATCTTAATGGCTTTACACACACAACAAAGCAGCAACAGAATGGTTCAATCCCACCTAGACTGTGCAACACCTACTCTGAGTGCAAGCTTCAGCTTTATGGTGCTGTTCGGCCCAGAGCTCTTGATGGGGAAGCGCTGGGTCAGGGTCATTTCTTCAGCTTCCATCAGATTAATAAGAGGCAGGTTTACAGTCCCCAAAGAGCAGTCGTGTTTCTCATCTTTGATCTAAAGAAAACCACAACAACTGCTAATCATTTCTTCAAAAACTCATGCCTTTTTTTAAGCTTAAGCTAATGCAAGAATTCAAAATGTTACTCCTTTTACAGAATACAAGCTAAAACTATTGTTTTTTTTGTTTGTTTGCTTTCTGATTTATTTTAACGGTATATTTATTTTTCCCATCTAAAAAAAAATAAACAAATAAAATATAAAAAAAATGTAGAGCACCTCAATATCAAGTTCCTGTCTCTTTGGGTTGTGAATAAGGAATGTGAATGCTTCCTCCCACACAGGCTCATTGGTCTTGTACCGAACCTGAACACACAACAGAAAACCACATTTAAATAAAGATATTAAAAAAGCTTTTTTCTTTTGCATCTCTATGAACACGCAAATATATTGCATTGATATTATAGGAGGACTAGCATGTCTGTTATTAATAAACTAATGTTGAGACAATATGTCAATGTTTTTACATGTGTAAAACGTATGTTAGCACATCTTTACAAACACATTGGCTTGAAAGGAAATGTTTCCTACATCTTAAAAGAAACACTGAACAATACTTCAGTTCTCCACAAGAGGGAGTCCCTTATGCAAAACAAAAGCACACTGTTTTTGCAGCGTGAAAGAGATAATGACTCACCTTGCTTTCATATGTAGTATGGCCAACAGACAGCTGAACAAATGGATTAGGGTCGCTGCTTACCTTCTTCCCTGACTATGGATACAAAAAGAAAAACGTTAGCAGATATTCTCCTAGCCTTGTTTATATAGAATAGAAAAAAGGCCCATCTTCAAAAGATATTATTGAGAAGGTACAAGTATGCTTGACAAAATATGTGCAAATAGGCTATCCCTCAAATTACTTTATTAATTTGTTATGTAATTGGAATTGTACACATGTACTGCATTCTAAAATATGTCATATATCCCTCTTGAACAACTGAAAGTCTTGCAGATTCAGTGCAAAAGAAGCAGCTTAAAATACTATACCCTTCAAAGTGAAAATAGGTTTTAAATCAGAGCTTTAAAAAGCACAAGGTGATTTGCTGTAAAGTTCATAGTACATAATTAAGGCTGTAATTTTTTCATGTTTTTCACGTTTTCAGTAAAATGTACCCTTTGCTATGTAATATGTACTTATCCATGAAAATTCCTATTTCTGAAAGAATAGTGTAAATATACATATTTTCATCACTTAAAAACTTATTAACGCACTACCTGTTACACTGCATTTAGGAACCTGGCAGCCTCTTTAGTTTGCTTCCGATAAATGATTGAACACTCTGCATAGAGCTGCGCAAATTCTTTAAAATGTCTTCAATGAAAAAGACACCAGCTGCATCAAAGAAAGATCGCTCTGTCCAGTACAAGAAGGGGACATTTCACGTGTCTTGTAATTTTTATATTTATTTATGTTTTAATTTGTTTGATAATTCACTGGTGATGAAAATAGAATGTCTTTAAAAGATGGACATAAAAAAACTAAATATTATACAATTTAGCATTTACTGTTTTTCAGGCAAGCATTTAAATATTTAGGAACATTTGTTGTATAAATTACTCTAGAGAATTTTTTTTTTGGATGTGACAATGCTATTTTTTTCTGGTTTAATACATATTATTTTTAAATCATGAAATATCTTGAAATATCTATTTTTAGACTGAAATGGTGTGAAATAAGCCATTTTCTACCATGAAAATAATACATCCTTATATATAGTACTGTTTTGATCTGTTCACTGAAATCCAGACTTTGGGTAACAGTGCTGCTTAACAGGGTTCTTGTGATTTTCTTGTCAGGGGTGTCTGGGTGACGGACATGTATGCACTGGAAACATTGGACACTGGACACTGGGTTAAATCCTACCTTACACTGTATATTATAAATGTTTTCTTATGATGGCAATTACCATAGCCCCACACCAATCAACCGCCACCACAACAAGACAATAACAAGTTACTGCTATTAAAGGTTACAGTTAACTACTAGACTCCTACCAAACTAAACATCTGTATCGTGTAGGTATTAAAGGGCTCCAAGTTAGATAGAAAAGCAATGCATGTCTTTATTTTTTTAATCATGTTTTCTGAATCTGAATTGATACATTTCTTTAGACATAAAATAATGACGCACCATACTGTATAAAGGCGCACTAAACCTGGGTAACAGCACACACACACAACAAAAGGAGTTACTCCAGGTTACTATCATCCTGATCATACAAAAAGTATTCCACTATATCACACTGATCCCTGCTCTTGGATCTACAGCTGTGGCCAAACGTTTTGCATCACCCTATAGAATTAACTCATTTTGCTTCATAAAGTCGAATGAAACCTGCAGAATAATGTTATGTTAATATATTGAATTACATGATGTTAAATAAAAGATCTAAATTAATGTTCACATATATATATATATATATATATATATATATATATATATATATATATATACACATATATATATATATATATATATATATATATATATATATATATATATATATATATATATATATATATATATATATATATACACATATACATATACACATATACATATACATATACATACACACACACACACACATATATATATATATATATATTAAATGATGTCTCAATCCTAAAATTCTAGGTGATGCATCACTTTTGGTCATAACTGTACAGCAATGTATTTCAGCCCTAAAATACCAGTACATTACACTAGTTCCACTGCGTTCATAGATTGTTATCAGCAACCACAAAACCCTTGAAATGGGAAGAAATTGTAAAAATATGGCAACAAATAAAAGAAAAATGAGAAGGAAATGCAGGCGGATTTTGTTGCTGTATTTCCATGCATGGTCACATTACCTTCAGCTTTTGCACACGTTTCTTCATTTCTGATGGATCTCTCTTTTTGAGGCAGGAGAGAATGAACACACAATGGGTTATTAACTCATGCAACAGCGAGCTTGGTTAATTCATGGTAAGTAGCAAGGTGACAAAAAACAAAAGGGGGACAATGACAAAGTTAGCACAAGTTTTAAAAGAGTCCCTTTTCCCCAGGACAGCACAATTCAAATGAATGCAGAGGAATACAATGTGCAAAAAGTTATTAAGTGTTAAGCTATCTCTCCAGTCACTGCGTTTTTTTTATTAAGAACTCATTCGATGTAATCATCTCTTGCCTCACGGAAATGGAAAAAAGTTTAGGTTTGTACTTTTGGATATTTGATGTTCTCATCTGTGTTTTCCTTCTTTTTGATTATTATTATTATTATTCTTTGTAGAAAATTACATTTTTAAGCACCAGAAATTATTTGAGCTTTATTGCAGGAGGTCTTTACACTCTGCCGCACACTGTGCACTCATTAGGTCCCACTGTATAGCACATGTATCCGTTTCCTGTTCATCAGGTATGTAAATATGTTAAAGATACTCTACAGTAAGAACTCTACCTACTTAACTCATCTCTTTTGTGGTCAAGGACGATGTTAAGTTTCTGGAGAGATATGCCACTCCCCATGTGAAATGGTAACAGACACAGCGCCCATGGGTATACAGTACCATTGTGAATCAGTTAGGGCAGCAGGAATGAATCAGGCAGCGCTGAATAACATGATGCCAATGGGACAGCAAGGCAGGTACCAGAAGGGAGACCTGGCGAGGGCACACCCCTTTGGATTGGCTTGGTCCCTGGACGAGTATCATGTCATGGAGGGCAAGGTTTTGGTACAGTGAGCATGTCACTTTACCACCTTCACCCCAATTGGTACTCATAGAGTGTATTACTGTACATACCCATGTCCTGGGTCCATCACTGTTTCATGTGAGGAGGGGCAAATCTCAATGGAAACCTATCATTGACCTTAAAAAAACAAAACTTTGCTTTGCAAATATTTTATTCTTAATGTGCAAATTAAACAACATGCCATGCTTGGAAAAACCTCCGGGAGACAGGGCAATGCTTTCTAAAAGAGTCACTTTGTGAGCAAGGACAATGATTAATTGTTAGTGATGATGAAAATAGTGGGCAGCTTTAGAACGACAAACAGAGACTGTGTTGCAAGTAACGCTGGTAGAGTAATAGGAGCAGGCTGTTGACCGCAAAGTCAGGCTCGGCCACGACAAGCTTAACAATTTGTTTCCCGTTGTATTAAAAATGATCAGTGTAAGATCTGCATTAGCCACTGTTCTCTGTCTGTCTTTACCAAACAAAAAAATAAAATAACCTCATTTTTAAAGCTACAATTGGATGCATTTCTATCTGTAGCTTAAAACTGGGAAACACTTTTAAATCCTACACAAACCGAGGGTTAAAAATAAAACGTAACAAAAACAGCCTCAATATGTTAAACTATCCTACCATGCGGTAACAAAATAAATCAACAATCAACATGCTTTCTTGCACACAAGGTGGTGTTTTTTGGTTGCTGCGGCAACACCAGATCACACTGTGGCAGAACTCGGATGCAAAACACTACAGGACTCACAAATAATGCTCTATGGAGCGAAGCAGTATTTTCACAAAAGACTAGGCCAGAAGCTCTCCTCTCTGATAAGTATCCGCACCCAAAGTTCCCTTCAAAGACACTCTTAAGAAGAGGGAAATGGAGAAGAGAAAGCAAAGAATGATGGGAGTAAAAATGAGTCGCTTTCTGTATGGTATTCCCTTACCTACCCATGCAATACACAAGTGCTAAGCACTTTGACTCAGCAAAGTATCTTTACACTAGAACAAAATGAAAACGCAGCAGTCAAACCAAAAATGAGTGAGGGCCATTCACTGCACAGTGCAGTATGTGTGAAAACCAGGACAACCTCCTCTTAGGTAGAAGACAGTAGTGTGTGTTATGGGAAACAGTGGAAGATCATTACAAAGGAAAGCAAATATACAGGAAGATGACCACTTACAATAGACTCTGTACTTAACAAACACAGCCTAAAGTTAAAGGAAATGAATGCTCGAAAGTGGGGGGTAGTTAAAGATGTCCTGAAAATCCAAGTTAATCTCCCAGGTTTCTACTCCATGATATACTGACCCCTTCATTACATCACAAACAGGCTCCGTCAGGTCTTCTTTTACAAATCTATTCAAATATATAGCTATGGACAACAGTTTTGCATCACCTAGAATTTTAGGATTGAGATATAATAAAAAAATAAAAAACTACATGAACATAATTTAGATTTTTTAAGTAACATCATGTAATCAAAAAAACAAGAAAATGATATTGCAAAAGTCTACCGGAAGCCATAATAGTCATATAAGATTTCGAAATGGTCCCATTTTAAAATTTCGTCAGTTTTTCGTTATGTATATGGAAAACTACAAAGTGGTATGTAATTCATATGTTAAAGTAACATTATTCAGCTGGGTTAATTCGACTTTATGAAGCAAGATTAGTTAATTCTATAGAGTGAAAACTTTTGGCCATAGCTGTATGCTTCTTGACCAACTGAAGTTTTTTTCTTCATGACTGTGAATATCTCACTGAACACTTAAATATGTGTATTATGTACTCTTCCCTTTAAAGGGGAAGCTTCATGAAACAACTGAGGCTATATTTATGTCCTCCCATACATGGCTCTGTATCGTGTATTTTTCTGTGTCTGTGCAGCACGCACATCAACATTCTAAGCATTGAGTCTCTACAGATGAAATATGTTTCCAATATTCTACGCTCAGAAATGCAAAAACAGGATTGTTTTTGACCATCTACTGAGAAGCCCAAGTTGCCTTGAAATCAATAGTGAATACAGAATTTCAAAGCTTCCCCTGTACCCTAAACTTGAGCATCTACTCCCGGCTGTGTATAATAAGGGGTAACAGTCAAATACCAAACAGCAGTGGAGAGGAGTGTACATGCGTCAGAAAAACACACATGCCTCCCCCTAAATTAGAATTGAGAGTAATGAAACGAATATAAATGAAAATGTCATGTTTAAAAACCAAACAAAACCAGGATGCTTACAAACATTATGTATATCACTGTATATGATGTGTCCTGTAAGAAATATGCAGAAGTAACACCAGGTGAACAGGTGATGAGGGGGATACTTACTGGTAGATTTCTGGCAGAATCGAGATAAATGATGAGCAGTGAAGATGAAAGCCCATCATTGGCTTGACCTTTATCAGCTTTAATACTTGCAAGGACCTTCAAAGTAAATATATATATTTCATTACAGCCAAGCAACAACATGTTAACCCTTTGAACTCCTTTCAATTTCCCAAACACTGAGGACTACAGTAACAGTAAAAGCACCTGTTTGTAAATGCGAGATACAGTTTCTCTGTAGTAACTCAATGTGCAACTTGATGTGCAGTACGTGCTTGTATAACATAGCAGATGCAGGTGTAGCCCTTCAGGATCTTTCCAAGGGACATACACAACACATTATATTCATTGTTCAAAATTGTGTACAGAAAGAGCTACTACTGCCAGTATATTCCATGCAACGAATATAAGGTCTAGACAAAAACTGTATGCTGACCCACGCTTGGGTAATACTTCTGGCACGCTCTCCTTTTCTCTAAAGTTTAACCCGTTCAGTCCTGGCAGGACTGCAAGGTCCCACCTTATCTTAGCGCTGTATACTAACACATGCAGTAGGAAATCACTTTGGAATCTCACAGGGCTCATAGGTCTAGGTATAACTATATGTAAAAAAAAAATAAAAAAATGTTTTGTCCTGTTCTCATGTGTACTCGTCAGCTCAAAAAATATAATTCAGGACTGAAAGGGTTAAGGTTCACAAATATCTATCACTTGCACAAAATGAGGATTCTACAGGGACAACTGTGTGTATTAGTATTACAAATGGACATGCACGAAATCTATTTTGTGGCATTTATCAATTTATTTAGATTTTGACCTTGAGTACTGTAGTGGCAAGTTGGGAGAATCACATTTTAAATACTAGAGAACAGACATACAGTATCTTTCAGTTAGTGAAGTGATAAAGGAAAAGAGCAGTACAGTTCCTCTACCTGATCTAGTTTCTCAGGAGTCGGCAGCAACGTCAGCCATTCCAGCTTCAAGTGTAACTTTCCAGTCGCCACTTCGT
The DNA here is from genome assembly GCF_902713425.1 of Acipenser ruthenus. NCBI lineage: Eukaryota > Metazoa > Chordata > Actinopteri > Acipenseriformes > Acipenseridae > Acipenser > Acipenser ruthenus. Next base: position 95,810,794 of record NC_081191.1, read on the forward strand.
CCAAAACAAACCACTAAAATAAGAGCAATTCAAAATGATACAGCAATCAAAATGAAGAACGGGATGACCCCTTTGATTTGAAAAGTTGATACTGTTTAATAGAATAACTGTAATAAACAAACACTAGCTTTCAAGACATCAAAAGAGTATTATTCAGAGATATCAGAAGTGAGATTTTTGGAACAATACAATTATAATAGTACAGAAAACCACAGTGAATAGGACAGTTAACAGGGACATAATTGCAGAAACAGTGACAGAAATGAACTGGTGTAGCAATATAAGGTGCAATACACTGGAAGGAGGAACATTTGGCCAGTTCACATAGAAATATAGAAAGTCCTTGTATCCATTCAGTCAATGATTAGTGGAATCAAATGGGTTCAATGGTTTAGGTTTTTAGTCCTTGAAAGATTTGAAATTCCTTTTCAAGGCTGTAACGTAAGGTCCCGGATTTAAAAACAGACGAAACAGACGGAGATAGCAAGCTCAAAAAGACCCGGCTTATAGTAAAGAAAAAACTGAACTTATAAAACAGGAATACAAATGTTAATGGTGACATCAAGCTGTTGACACAGTGGGGAGCCTTACAAACCTGCTGTTCACCTGCACTGGTTATTGTCAGTTCTACAATAGCAGTTAATACAACACAAAATGGGTGACGAATTAAGTGGATTTACCTCGTCAACACTCTGCTCCTTCTGAACTTCAGCTAGGTCAATCATCAGACTGTAATAAAATGGGATAGAGACTTAAAAGTGATGGTAACAGAAATGGGCATTGAATTATCAGCTATGTGAACTGTAATTAGCAGCAAAAGAATATTCAAGGAATATAATGTTTTTGCAGGCAATGACCATCTGGTATCTGGTAATGACCAAAGAATATTAAACATATGCAAGCTTTGCTGGAAGCACAGCTTAACTTGTCTTTAAAATGTATTTTTATCCCACAGCTTTGCAGTGACTTCCAGTAATTCAATTTTCCCCAATACAGGTTGCAAGTGCCTGTTGTACATCAACAGTGAATAAATTCAGTATTTTAATGACGTATTCTGGCTAATTTACAATACATAGCTAATAAAAACACCAACTGCAAAAGGAAGGTTCTTGGGATCAGTTAGACTTGGCAGTGAGAATTCTGGTTCTATAATTCCATGCATGTCTAACTCCGCTCGTCTTCTATTGTGTTAACTTTCTATCTACTTGCATTGTTTTATTGTTTTTTTTCTTGCATTTCCCACATCCTGTCATCTGGCTCCTCTAATGGGAGGCTACTGGGGAAAGACATAGCTAAGCTGACAATAGAATAAATGGACAAGCAAGAACCACATTACACTTCGGCAAACTGGCAATGGAGGAAACTATGCCTCATCTCAAATCTTAAAGCTACTGTTTTTTCAAAACCTCATTATAAGTTGGGCTCAATGCCAGTGAATGTGGTGGCTGCTGCACAGCAGGTACTACTGTATTACTGTAATATTACAACAGGGGCTGTGGTCTACTGGTTACTGAGGGCCGCACAAAATCACGCTGCTAATTTGAGACAGAGTCCTGTGCGGGTCCGACCCGGACCCGCTAATACAGGACCTGACCCGAACCCGCAACCCGCTGCAGCACTGTCTTCTTACCAGCAACCCGACCTGCTTTAATAAGACCTGTAACCTGACCCGAACCCGCAAGTGTTTGTCCTTTACCTATTGCCTGCGTTGACTGACTCTCGCACGCTCTCACATTCACACAGAGATATCTACCATTCTCCACAGATTGAGTTTATACAATATATTTACTGTCTCTACTTACTTTACTATAAAATACCTGTCCATTTCTTTCTTGCTACCAGTTTTGTGGCTGTCGTATACAAAAACATGATGACAAGCAACAAACCCAGTCATTGTTCATTATTTTCATTCGCTATGATTCCAAAAGAATTCCACACTTCTGATTTACCTCTCAAACTATTATCCACTATATGATATAAACCATGCGCTATCTTTTGTTTTACCTTGTTCACAAACATTTTTAATATCACCAAGCAGACGTGATAAAAGGATCTTTCGACATATCAAACAAGTATCAATCGCCTCCTGCTTTGGTGCAGGAAATATTTTTACCTTCTAATACGTTACTTGGGAAAGGGTTACAGACGAGTACACTGAAAAGGACAGAAAACGTTTTAGGCGATTCAAATTCAGACCCGAGCCTGACACGAACATTTATTTGACCCGCACCCAAACCGCGAAAAAGTTCACATTCCAACCCGAACCTGACCGGCTTTTGCGGGTCACCCGTGGGTACCCGACCCGATGCAGGACTCTAATTTGAGAAACAGTGCTCTGTGCTGCTGTTGCACCAAAATATACAGGAGCCCTGATTTGTTATACTATGGAAACTGGGTTTGAAATGTGGTCTCCATGTTCTCAGCAATGAAATGGACACTTCAGGCCTCTGTAGCTGCTAAATTGTTTACTGGCAGTTACCTTCCCAGGAAATCATCTTTGTCAGTATCTTCGTCAAACAGTTCAATCTCGAGTTGTTGCCCTGGGTTCTCGTAGACCAATGCCTGAAAATACACAAGAGATTCAACGTGGTTCTAAATCAGAGCTAAAGGGGTGTTCACAGACATGCAGCATGTGTCCCTGCACCTCACAGATGAAGTGTCTGGGTTAATATCTGATTTACATTAACATACATGTGTGTTGTGGTGTGCGTACTGTGTCAGAGTCTTTGTGAACATATGTAACTTGTTATAATCTGAGACCTTTAATAGTAGAGAATATGATTTTTGTATAGAACTGTATTTATTTCCCTGTAACACATTATACAGAATATATGAAGTGAATAGGAAGTTCATTTCCATGTAAAGTATCTGCATCAACAGTAGAAATCCCAGTACTGCAAGTTTACCTCGAAGATTTCCTTCCACTTGGGGTTAAGGTTTTCTTTAATGGTCTTGGTCTGGAAGAGGTGGCGGCCGACCTGTATCACACCATATGGATCCGACTTTCCTTTGATCATCCCCTTCAAAAAAGTATCCTTCCCGACCAGGTCTTGTGCTTCGAGGAAATGTATTCGTAGGACCCCCTGAGCAGGACAGAGGGTGGCAAGATTCCTTTAAATCCCATGTACACTCAGAATACAGTATTACCAGAGCCTCATGAGCATCTATGTGGTGTAGAATGAGCCAGAATGGCCCAAGCTACAGTATCTCAGACCAGACACTTACTCAAATATGTGACATTTACCATAGTCTTGCTAGTTTCTAAGAAATAGAACTACTGTAAAAGCAGTATTACAAATAAATATGTAAGTACAGCATTTTATCTAAATTAATGTTCAGAATTTAAAATAGTTTTACAATATGGATAGTGTTATTGGTCATGGAAACGTTCTCGTTCAATAGTAATACAAATAAAATGCATATGCTTCTTCTTGGGTGTGTATCAGCCAAACGTTCTTTTAAAAGGACCTGAAGCTAAAATGGATGAAAACATGTTCAATATCTTGAATACATACTTTAGGCATGGGGAAGCGCAGTTGTGCAAGTTGAACATCGCCCACCAGAGGAACTGTAATCCGGTTAGGAAGGACCAGATAGTTACAGATGATATCTGAAATGACTGTGTCAGACAGGCCACTGTGGGAGGAAGAAAATTCAGTTGTATTTAAATCCAGGTGCCCTGGGTAACTCACAATAACGGTCAGGTCAATACAACTCTGGTCTCCCTCAGTACCCCCTATCCTTGACTAATTTCAAGAGCAGAAGATTCAATTTCCTTTTTTTCTAAACGAGAGTTCATTCTCCAAACAGCTGTGATTAATGGGCACTAGGGACATTACTGGTGAAACAGCGAGAGATAACATCCGTGTTCAGCTTCAGGTATCAAAATTATAGTACCTCTTTCATAGAGTAAGATCATTCTGAAAAGATCATTACTTTTCTTTAAAATAAGCAAAGGATTTCATTCACGCCCTGTGCAGCTCAATGACACGCTGCACAGTGCGGGCACCGCAACAATGCAAACTGAACTCAGTCCTTGCAGATCACCTTGTCAGCAGAAGCTGTGGGGCTTCACAGAATCTTGGTCTGACTAATACTGTACATGGCCTTCCTTTTGTGTCCATTAACAACCACATATTTCAACCTTGCTTTTAGTTTAGCCCAGGTAAGACAACGACTGTATGCAAATTATGTGGGTACACGCCGTAATTATCTGGGTTTTGTAGTAATAGCAGTCGTAAAAAGCAAGGTATACTGTACATGTAGAGAAGTATTAAATGCTAGTTAACGATTGAGTTCTAGTCGAATGTGGAAGCCACATACACATTGCATATGTAAAAAGCCCTTGCTGTCTCATTCTAATGTTGGGAAGTAGTGGGTGAAAGGAATTGACAGGGGTGTGGCTAGGCGTGACTGCATAACAGTGAATAAAGCATCTGTTTGGCGAGGAAGGACACACAGAGCCAAGGGAAACATGTACTTCAAGTTCAGAAATACTGGCTCAACAAGTGTGTGTTGAGGAGCAACAAGAAGAAGGAAAGAAAAAAAACAAAACAGCTGTCTGTTTGTTTCAGAGAATGTAAATAATACAGTAGGTTGTTTTGGGTTGTGTTTTGTCAATGGCCAGTAGAGGGCAGAACAGGTGCTTATAAAAGAAGAGACAAGCCACTGAACGTCAAACAAGCACCACTCTGGTTAAAATCTATACTATACTGAAGAAACAAAAGTGTTGTTTTTAACAACAAAACACTGAGACAGCCCCCCCCCCCAACGACGTGTTCTTGACAGATTGACAGTACAGTTTTGCTCTTCTATAAAAGGCCAGTGAACACCTGTTCTTCATTAATATTTTATTAATAAGCTATAACAGAATGGTATTAAAATTAGAATTAATTTTCTCAACCACCAAATGCAGCCAAATTGAATTCCTTGCAATACTGTATTGAATCAATATAAATCATAATGGAGAAAATAACAAACATTACCCAACTACTGGGAGAAAAATAAATGAAGTTGAATCTCTTCCATGTCCTACTGCAATTATCTTTTTCTCCCCCACTCGGACCCATACCTTATTTTCAGTTTTGGTCTTTCATTTCTAAAGCCTTCCCTGAAATTCAGGTATTGTAATCTTTTTTTCTGGGTTAAAGTCAATTGCAGCACCATCTTGCAGCCTCTTAACCAATAGAGCCCCACATGGGGACACATTTAGAATTTCTTTTAAAAATAGGACTTGCAGCACATGCCTCATTTTAAACATATGAGAGTGACACAGAGGGTGTGAAAGTGGCTGAATTCCAAAGGAAACACGTGTCAGGGACTGTTTAACCTTGCATTAGTCCCAGGGCCTGTCAGGGCGGAGTAGATGCAGCTTTATATGTTTAACCACAGAGTCTGTTTTTTCAGCACAGACTCGGATAACCAGGGTGACGACATTTCTACAGATGGGTGTGCCCATTATCTACTCAAGAGAGGCACCTCGAGGAAGAAAACAGAGCACACATAAAAACAGTACTAATAAACTATAATCAATAAGTAAACAAACACAACTAGTGTACCAACCCATATGATTTTGAAATACATGTACAGGGTTATAGTACAAGACCATGGAGAGGACAGCTCTGCTGGTATGTGTTCTCTGTGAAATGTTACAAGTATACGAAAACACAACACCCTTTTAAATCTGCTTCCTGAGCTGTAACCAGGGAGGCTTGTATCCCTACAAACTCCTGCTGAGGAATGAAAAAAAATAAATAAATGTAAACTAGGTGCTCAACAAATCACTTTGAGTGAAGAGCTTGAAGGTTAATTTAACCCATTAAGTACTAAATGCATTTTACTTTGAAAAAAATATATAAACAAAAGCTGTATTTCTGTAATTTGATACATTCTAAGAATCAATATTTCTTCACAGAAATAAAACATGTAAATCCTTCATTTGTCTACAAACCGCTGCGTCATATTTTGAGGACAGTCAAGTTAGACATGCCTGTAAGCAGAGCAGTGGAATTTCATACTGGATATGAAGCTCAACACATAGAAAATTGAGCTTTATCACCAATACACTTATAATTTTTAGGCTTCAGTTTCTTATTTTATTTTCAGGTGTCATAAAAGCATCTGACGGGCTATATTTTCAGAATTAACAGTTACATTTAGATTTCACTTTTGCGGTTAACAAAGTAAGTTATCATGAAAATATAGTTGTGTTCGGGTGACATTGTTTCTCTGTGGGCAGGTCTGGCCACATCGGGTACAATACAGACAACAGGCCAGAGATAGCACCCGTGACTGGCCAGGGTTGATGTGGCCAGCAGTGGAAACACACCTTTTTGTGTAAACGGAGATAAGATGCTACCTATTAGTTTAACTGGGCTCCTGACTGGGATGCAGTCAATGTTTTAGCTGTAATCCACTGTGCAGTATAAAAAAAAAAACAGCCTTAAAAAAATGACAAAAAACATGAATATCTTTTAACATTAGCTTCATCACAAAAAGAATTCTTAACTATACAGAAAAAAACAGTTCTCCTGGATGGATTAGCACATGAGCCTCTATTGATAATGACAGTATAATGACAGTATGATATGTTATGCAATACTAAACACTCAGGTGACAGACTGCTTACCCTAATAATACTGTTTCCCTTATTACCTAGATCCTACAAGGCACATTTCTGATTATGAAAAGCAACACATTAATGAGCCAAACTTAATTTGGAAAGAAAAAAACTGCCAGCTTCCCAGTAATCAGGAACAAATCACAGAAACAAATCCCATTGTGGATTTGGTATGAACAGCAAAAGTCCCGGCATAACATCTGAATGTATGAGCTAATTATCCTGATAACCTTTACTGGTCTTTCTAGAATCTAAAATGTAATTGTAAAGTCATCACTGAGAGTCGTGATTTGCAGAGTGCACTAGGGTGTAATCCACCTTCAATGATATTCACGTCTGTAGCCTCTGAAACCAATTTTGAAAACAGGGTAATAATCTGAAGCACAGACCTTTAAAAGCTACATCTTTATCACAGCTTGCAGTGGGGGTCCTGTACACTGACTGGGGTGGCTCCTGTGACCTGAATATTGCATGTGTTTTTATTTGAATTCCTCAAGGATAACGTCATTTAGGAGCAGGGTTCATCATATAGTACCATTTACTAAAGAGGAAGTGTCTCTTTTTGTTATTATAGTAATCAATACTATTCGTTATTTTTCTATTCTGATGCATTATGAGCATCAACAATTTACTCAAAGCCTCCACTAGTGTTTTCTACTATTATAACAACCTTGACTTGCATAAAGAAGGAAAAACATTGAGTGAAATAGCTCACATCACTTGATTTTCAAGGTGTGGTATCCGAAGCATAATCAACAAGTACAGAGAAACATCATCTGTAATTGACAAACCCAGGACTGGAAGACCTAAAAAGCTGTCTAACAGGGATGAGCAATACTTGAAGATAATATCCTTAAAGAATAGAAAGAAGACAAGCGTTGAACTGACAAAAGAACTGGCAGAAGGCACAGGTGTCGTTGTCCATCAAATCAACAGTATGATGGTCACTCTTGAAATCAGGACTTAAAGGATGTGTTGCAGTAAGAATACCTCTGTTAAAAAACGGGGAACAAGACTAAAAGGCTAAAATATGCACAAGAACACAGAAATTGGACTATGGAACAATGGTCAAAGGTGCTTTGGACTGTTAGAACAGCTTAGAACTTCTGTGTATCACCCCCAAACCGATGGACTCATAGAGCGTTTCAATCGGACTTTGAAATCCATGTTGCGGAAAGTGATTGATAAAAGACGGGAAGAATTGGGTTCACATGTTGCCATACTTAATGTTTGCCATTAGGGAAGTCCCACAGGAATCAATGGGTTTTTCCCCCTTCGAACTGGTTTATGGCATGCACCCTAGGGGAATCCTAGACATTGCATGGGAAACTTGGGAGCAGGAGAACACTCCCTACAAAACGGTGATTGAGCACATAAATAACATGCAGGAGAGAATAGCCACAGTAATTCCGATAGTGAGAGAACACCTAAGACAAGCACAAGAGCGAGATTTACTTATAATCAGGGGGCTGCAGTGAGGGTTTTTGTACCAGGAGATAAGGTGGTGGTTTTAGTTCCCACAGTGGAGTGTAAGGTCTTGGCTAAGTGGAGGGGACCTTATGAGGTAGTAGAGAAAATAGGGGAGGTGAATTACAGGGTGAGACAGCCGGGCCGACGCCCGGAAATACAAATTTACCACATGAATTTACTTAAACACTGGAAGGAGAGGGAGGTGTTCACAGCTACAATACCACGAGTTTCGCCAATTACTCCGGAAGTAAGGGTAGCACAGACACTTTCCCCAGCTCAAAAACATGAGGTCAATACTTTTGTGCACAAGAACAGAGAGGTGTTTTCAGAGGTCCCCGGGAAAACTCACTTGGTTAGTCATAAAATCATTTCGCAACCTGGTGTAAAAGTTTGTATGCGACCATATCGGGTACCTGAGGCACGCCGCAGCGCCATAAGAGAAGAAGTGAAGGAAATGTTAGAGGCAGGAGTGATAGAGGAATCAACAAGTGAATGGTCAAGCCCTATAGTTATGGTGCCCAAACCAGATGGCAAATGGCGGTTTTGTAATGACTTCCGCAAAGTTAATGACGTTTCATAGTTTGATGCCTATCCCATGCCCTGAATAGACGAATTACTGGAAAGTATAGGGAAAGCCCGATACATTTCCACTTTAGACTTGGCCAAGGGATACTGGCAAATCCCTTTATCCCCTGGATCATAAGAGAAAACGGCTTTTTCTACCCCAGACGGGTTGTATCAGTATACTGTCATGCCATTTGGGCTACATGGAGCATCGGCCACGTTCCAAAGGTTAATGGATAAGATTTTAAGGCCACATAGAGAATACGTGGCGGCATATTTGGATGACGTCGTCATACAAAGTGAAGACTAGGAAAGTCATTTGCCCCGTGTACAGGCAGTTTTAAATTCGATTCACAAAGCTGGCCTGACCGCAAATCCTGAAAAGTGTACTCTGGGCATGGAGGAAGCAAAACATCTGGGGTACGTTGTGGGAAGGGGTATGATTAGGCCACAGGAAAGCAAAGTTGGGGCCATTAAAAATTGGCCACGTCCGATAAACAAAAAACAGGTCCGGGCGTTTTTAGGTATAGCGGGATATTACCGCCGGTTTGTTCCAGATTTTGCCACCATTGCCGTTCCCCTCACTGAATTAACCCGAAATAGATGCCCCCTCATGGTGAAATTGAGCCCCGAAGCTGAAAAAGCGTTCACCACACTAAAAGAAGCTCTTTGTAGCAGCCCGGTATTGGTGGTACCAGACTTTTCTAAAGAATTCCTGGTCCAGAAGCTTCCGAAGTAGGGCTAGGAGCTGTACTGTCACAGGAGGTCAATGGGGTAGAACACCCCATTATGTTTCTCAGCTGAAAATTGGAAGACAGAGAACACAATTATGTGGTGATCGAGAAGGAACGCCTGGCAATAAAATGGGCTATAGAAAGCCTGAGGTATTATCTGCTGGGACGACAGTTCACCTTAATTACTGACCACGCTCCCCTAACGTGGATGAACCAAGCAAAAGAGAAAAATGCTAGGGTAATGCGTTGGTTCCTGTCATTCCAACAGTATAAATACAGCAGGGGAAACTAATGGGGAATGCTGATGGACTTTCTAGAATTCATTCCTTCTTTTCTGCAGTAGCTCGACCCCAGAAGCTCGAGCTAGGGGGGGGAAGATATGTGATAGAACGAGGGGATTGGTGCGAAATGGGAGATACATTAGGGCAGTCTTGATGGCAAATTCTTGCTTCAGTCATACCGGAAGCAAGATGGCCACCAAACCGGAAGTGGCCGGTTTTAATGCCACATCATCAAAAGGGCGTTCCCAGGGGGATAAAAAGGGAGGTCCAGGCAAGTACCAGTGGTAAGAGTGGGGAAAGTGGTATGCTACAGGAAGTGAGTACTGGGATTGTTGGATTACTTGTTATTGACCTTGGATTGTTTGACTGCCTTCTTTGTGCTAGATACCTGGACTGTTTTGAAAACCCTGGATTGTTATGAACCTTTGCCTGTTTCACCGACTATTCTATGCTGGATGGACATGTAAATAAAGCACTAACAGGTACCGCCCTGTTTGCAATTAACTTCACAGTATTTCGTCTCTGTTTAAATACTGTCCCGCTACAAAGTACTGTATGCATATTCTACACAGCCTATGAAGTTGCTACTATATATATATATATATATATATATATATATATATATATATATAGAGAGAGAGAGAGAGAGAGAGAGAGAGAGAGAGAGAGAGAGAGAGAGAGAGAGAGAGAGAGAGAGAGAGAGAGAGAGAGAGAGAGAGAGAGAGAGAGAGAGAGAGAGAGAGAGAGAGAGAGAGAGAGAGATTAGATAGATCTCATGGGGTGAAAGTATCAGTTCAGTTTTCAAGACTGCATTGGTCTTCATTAGGTGAAACAAAACCCTACTGGAGATGAAGGCGGAACACATAAATAAGCTATTGTAATATCGAATTCATTGTGGTCTGAAGTCAAGGCAGAATGTTGTGTCTTAAATGGATTTGGGATCTTTTGCTGTTAATCATCCTAATGGTTACTGCAAAAACCAAGGCCCACCTTTACATCTAGATCTGGAACACAAACGCATTTCCAATTCCCTTCCAGGAAATCTGTACTTTAATTACTCAAATGCGGTTTAATTTACAACTTTGGATTTGTTTACGCATGAGAAACCCATATATATATATATATATATATATATATATATATATATATATATATATATATATATATATATATATATATATATATATATATATATTTGCATTTCCAGAAGTACACAGGCACGTGACTGGCTTGTTCTTTCATATGAAATTCATGGATTTGAAAAGCTACTGGCTGGGAGCTGATGAATTATGGCATTTATAAGGCTGTGTCTTCGAGGGTTTTTTTATAGCAATATCCTGCAATATTGCTTCATTTTTACAAGTGAAAGCTTAGACAACTGTAGCTTTTGTTTTTAATGTGGCAATGAGAGTTACTAAACAGGAATGTTGCACAAGAACACAGCCACATGTTCGCAGCTACACAGATTCACTGGTGGGCGAGCTTTTGAAATGTAATATAGACCCACTTGTAATCTTGGGATACAAACACATGACATGACTGAAATGAGACGCAGGATTGTTTATTAGAGTATTATCCACGTATCACCATGGATATATGGGTACAAGTATAGATTGTTTTAATGTCACAGCATAGTTGCTGATCTCATGACTGAAAACTTACTTTAAGCCTGGGATGTCCAGTATATTTGTAATGCCAGTCCAGTTGATGTCCAGCAGCTTAAGAAAAACATAAATGGATGTTATTTTACAAGAGACAACAATCTTCATTCACATCAACAAATACATCCATATGACACATATTCCATTTCTTACACCTTGCAACACCACATGTTATTAAACCTCAGCATACCAATTGAAACAACTACATCCATCAGACCTGGAAAGCAAAGCTACAAGTGTTAGGTAATCGACTCCTGTACTTGACCACATCCTTCCTGAAATGATTCACTTGGCAGTCCTAATTCTAAAGGTACCAGAACACCACTAAAATATAGATTTTCTTAAACAAGAACTATTATACAAATTTACATTTTATTTGTATACTGAACTTCCAGTAACACATATAATAGATGGTCAGTTCTAGTTAAACATGTAGGTTCAGGTCATAACAATCTGTATATTTTGTTCATATTGTGTTTTGCTCCTTGAACAAGTGCATGACAGCCAGGTATTTGAAGTTTATGAGCTGCAAGGTGGCAATGAAAAATCTCACACCATACACTTCCCAAAAGCATAATTTTGGACTTCTTCCAAGTTTATGCAATATTTAAAAGGAAGAAAGATATTCCAAACCAAAAGCTTTTATTATGAATGTTATTATCACATGTATTACACTAATCCATTTTGTTGAGACAAAATGTACCCAGCCATCACGTAAAGGTCAATGGAAAAGAACCAGCCGTTTCATGTTTTTATGTTTTACTGTTAGGTACTGACTAAAAACCCTTGCTTACACAACTAAGGATGACTTCACTGCAAAGCCTTTGTTGTCTGACACACCATTTAATTTTCCCTTTCATAGCTTAAATAACCTTCTGCAAGCAACTGACTGTTTAATTATTGATACCTTTAACAAAAGTACTGTAAACCTATATACATCCAAACCATGAGTAATGTTCATATGATCATAATAACAATAACTAGCAGGACAAGTAGTTGCCCAGAGGAATGGAACATTAAGTCCTGGGTTGCCATGCCATCGGGTTCATAGCAGGGCTGAAAATAACATGCTTTGAAGCTAAACTGCAACAGATGAAAGCATGCTTTCTGTTCAGAAATAAATGGCATGTAAATTTCAGTTTGTATAACAATGGTTATTTACACTCAATATCACGGTATGTAAATGTACACACACATAAACACTAAGGCACTGTAGTATTAGCAATGCAGTGCATACTATTGTGTTGCTATTAACTTACAGATAAGCTTTAATCTTTTAAGCTCCGGGAGACACAGTTACTGTACTTTAAAATATTTTAAAATGTCCCTGCTCCCTAGATTTGGTGTTGACCCCAATTTGTAGCAGGGGGACTGTGATCCAGAATTCAGATACGATACATCAATCTTCAGAACATGTGGCTTTGTACTGTGTGTCATCAGTAGCAGCAACTGTGGTGGTTGACATTTTGAGGGCAGCATTATAAACCTAACAATAGCAGTTTGAAGTATTGGAAACTACCAAACTGAAATGATAGGTCACTAAATTGGTATGTCAGGAGCACCACAAAATTAAAAAAGACAAAATAATGCATTATCCTTTGACTTGCTGCTTAATGACTTTCTATGAGGAATCTCCTACAGTATGATTTCGTTTCATGAAACATCAATATATTTGGCTGATAAATGGGAGTTAGAGATGCAATAACATCTTTTTGATATAAAAGAAAACACAAAACAAAAAAGCTTCTAGATCGCTAAGGCAGTATATTAAATTATTTTCCTGGTTTAAAACTGTCATCTGCTCCAACTGCACTGCCAAAGACTGCAAGACATCAAGCAAGCTAACATAGTAAAAAATAAAGGTAGCACTCAAAGACAGAGTGACTCATCCAAAAACAGCAGCCAAAACTCTCATTCAGTGTAACGGTATACTGTACAGAAAACAGATTAGCACTTTCAAGGCCAACAATTTATCTTGTATTTATCTTGCTCTTAATTGTATTATTACTTGTACTGTGATTCTTGAAATGTATTTTTGATTACGACTAAGTCGCCCTGGAGAAGGCCATCTGCTACGAAATAAATAATAATAATAATAATAATAATGTAATAATATAGCCTACAAAAACGATGAACCTGTTACTTGCTATGGAACTATGGAATAAATGGTTAATTACTCATGTGATTCTTACTGGAAAACACATTCTGAAGGCTTTTCCATGACTTAATGTTCCCTTTCTAACTGAATTCACATCCCTTTTGTATAAATCATTTCATCTCTATTAAATTACCAGGACCAACAAACTCAACGGAACAAACAGGCTTTCCCAACACAGCCCACTGTAGCTGGCTCTGAAGCTTTATGAAACATTCACAATGCTTGACTGAAAAACAAACAAACAAACAAACAACAAAAAATCCTGCATTGCTGCATCAGTGATCACAAGTATCATGTTGGGCCTATTGCTACTTATTACATGCTGTCATTTCTGTAATCTCCAGGAACTTGCATTTTTATTTTTTACCTGATCTGCCCAAAAGGCAATGGACACAGTAAAAGTGTCCCGGCTAAAGCCAGAATATAAAAAAATAAAAATAAATAAATACGATTGAACTACTGTATTTACATAGAACACAAGTTCTGACGAATGTGCACTACTGTGTGTCTGTATATATATATATATATATATATATATATATATATATATATATATATATATATACACACACACAGTGCCTATAGAAAGCCTACACCCCCATTCAAATTTTTCACCTTTTGTTGCCTTATAGCCTGGAATTAAAATGCATTAAAATAGTTTTTTTTCATTTATCTACACATCCTACCCCACAACTTCCAAGTGAAAAAAAATATTCTCGAAATTTGTAGAAAATTAATTAAAAATAACAACAGAAAAATAGCTTGGTTGGATAAGTGTCCACCCCCCTTGTAATAGCAATCCTAAATTAGTCCAGGTGTAACCAATCGCCTTCAAAATCACACACCAAGTTAAGTGGCCTCCACCTGTGTTAAATTGTAGTGATTCACATGATTTCAGGATAAAGTCAGCAGTTCCTGTAGGTTCCCTCTGCTGGATAGTGGATTTCAAAGCAAAGACTCAACCATGAGCACCAAGGCACTTTCAAAAGAACTCTGGGACAAAGTTGTTGAAAGGCACAGATCAGGGGATGGGTATAAAAAAAATATCAAAGGCCTTGAATATCCCTTGGAGCACGGTCAAGACGATTATTAAGAAAGGGAAGGTGCATAGCACCACCAAGACCCTTCCTAGATCAAGCCATCCCTCCAAACTGGATGACCGAGCAAGAAGGAGACTGATCAGAGAGGCTACCAAGAGGCCAATGGCAACTTTGCAAGAGCTACAGGCTTTTATGGCCAAGGCTGGTCAAAGTGTGCATGTGACAACAATATCCCAAGCACTCCACAAATCTGGCCTGTATGGTAGGGTGGCAAGAAGGAAGCCATTACTCAAGAAAGCCCACCTTGAATCTCGTTTGAAATATGCAAAAAAACACTCAGGAGATTCTGTAGCCATGTGGCAAAAAGTTTTGTGGTCTGATGAAACTAAAATGGAACTTTTTGGCCTAAATGCAAAGTGTTATGTTTGGCGCAAACCCAACACAGCGCATCACCCAAAGAACACCATCCCTACTGTGAAGCATGGTGGTGGCAGCATCATGTTATGGGGATGTTTCTCAATCGGCAGGGACAGTCACGATAGAAGGGAAAATGAATGGAGCAAAGTACAGAGAAGTCCTTGAGGAAAACCTGCTGCCCGCTGCAAGAAAGCTGAAACTGGGACGGAAGTTCACCTTTCAGCATGACAACGACCCAAAGCACACAGCAAAAGCTACACTGGAGTGGCTAAGAAACAAAAAGGTAAATGTCCTTGAGTGGCCCAGTCAGAGCCCTGACCTAAATCCAATTGAAAATTTGTGGCATGACTTGAAGATTGCTGTCCATCAAAGCTCCCCAAGGAACTTGACAGAGCTTGAACAGTTTTGTAAAAAAGAATGGTCAAATATTGCCAAATCTAGGTGTGCAAAGTTGGTAGAGACCTATCCCAACAGACTCACAGCTGTAATTGCTGCCAAAGGTGCTTCCAACAATTATTAACTCAGTCTTTCAGTTTTGTATTTTTAATATATAATTTT
This sequence comes from Acipenser ruthenus, assembly GCF_902713425.1. Classification (NCBI taxonomy): domain Eukaryota; kingdom Metazoa; phylum Chordata; class Actinopteri; order Acipenseriformes; family Acipenseridae; genus Acipenser; species Acipenser ruthenus. The sequence continues at coordinate 95,826,296 of NC_081191.1, forward strand.
TTTCTCAATAAAAAACTTTTTTCCCCCTTAACAGTGTGGAGTATGGTGTGTGTATATACACACACACAGTATGACTTCGATTTTCCACACCCTGATTACATAGCAAGATGTGTGCCACTGCCATGTTAAGACTATATAAACTGTTGTGCTTTTGGTTATCGTTGGTCTTCAGTGCATTCTTAAGTTAAAAGTTATCAGCAGGAGCTGAATCAGTTGGTCAACAAGTACTAAACAATGCTGTCACACAGAAAGGGATGCTGTGGATTTGTCCTAGCGATATGATTATGCATGTAAACTATATGGCTTCATTTCATTCATCTTTACTTCCATCAATAACTTTAAAACACCCAATCAAAAAATATGAATACAAAAAATGAAAGGAATTTCTAAAGTAAAGTAAAGTCAATTAAGAAATAACCCTCATTTACATTCAGAATGTGCTTCCGTTGTAAAGGCAATGACCGTTAAGAACAATAGCATGTGATGAAAATAATGACAGCTCACAAAGTCACATTACAATACAGATTTTTACTTGCAGCTCAGACTATTGTTTCTAAAACTGATACTGTTAAAATACATTCATGTATTTATTTACAGTTACAAATGCTAGAACACGGTTCATTCTTTTTTCTACACTTGCAACAGAAAACGGGTCATTTCATGTACAGTACAGATTGGGAACAGTAAAGCAATACAAGGTTCCCACTGCCCATGCCCAAAAAAGGAAATGTAAGGTTTAACATTGGTTACCCAGCAAATACATGGAAAATACAGCAGACACACAAGACTCCGACAAAGGAATCAGCAAAAACCTATTTAATGATGTCAAAGGGTCAAGATTTTCAGATTAGTCACAGTTGCTTTGATGTTACTGTATATCCTGGTCCACTACAGTGTGTGTATCAAGATTATACAGCTAGCTGAGAATCTGCATAGTTCTATAGGAAGCTAGTTCTTTATTTCCAGTATTGATGAAGTATGTTGTAAGTTGTAAGCTAACTTTCGACTTACAAAGAGGTTGTAACTGGATCAAAGCTTTGATGTAGATTAAATATCTGCTCTTCATAATTCAAATATAAGCTCTGGCTATTTCCTGAATGCTGGCAATTTTACAGGTTTGAATGGAGAACATGCTGATGAACTCATACTGTTGCCATTTTAGTCTTTTTCCTCATTGAAAGGATTGCCCCTCAACTTTTTCTACAATTGTACAAATGAATCCTAGTCAACAATCTCCCTCCCGAGCTTTGAGGGCGCTGCATAACAGGAACAGCGTGCCCTGTACTGGATGGTTTGGCAGTTGCCAGCCATCCAGGAAGGGGGCGGAGTCACAATGCCAGAAGTCATCACCCTAATGCGGTACGCTATGTGTCAGTCATGGATTGGAGGATATGTGATTGAACTAGCTATCGCAGGGGGCGTGTCTAAGGGTATTTCAGGGGATGTGACGATGCAATCTGTTCTTTGGTTATGGTTACTGAAAGGACCCGTAAGAAAACAGAAGTAAAAACGGATTGTGAGTGTTTAGTGTTTTGTTTGTTTGTCTGTCTAACTTACTGTTTGTTCTTGTTAGACGGCTAATACGTACTGGGAGCTGTCGCTACAGGCCAGCATAAGCCTGGACTACACTGCACTGCTGCATCACTATTGTTGTCTTTCACCACACCTGCACAAGAGCACACACTGTCAGGAGACGTGGCTGTGTTGGCTGGCGATACACATTGCTAAAGGCAGTATTATTATTTAACAGTGCCAAACCGTGATAAGGAAAATTAAAGTTTGGACCGTGAACTTTGTTGTCTGTCATTGTTTGGAGCGCTGCATCACCTACACACTACTACCAACATTGCCACACCAATACATAACTAGATATGTAAGATAAAGAGCTTCGTGTGCATACCAAATGTGACTAGATTATTGACAAAGAAAAAAAGATGCAAAAATAGAAATGATTGCAACAGAAGTAGGCTCCTCTTCTATTCTTTAGATGCCCTGATATACAACTGTAACAATCAACCTCTAAATACTGACTCCTCACAGGAAAGGCATGTGCCAGAGATTACAGACTTCAACACATCTAAACATTTTCACGCTTAGCTTTGCTCTCTTCTTCTGCAGTAGTCTCCATTCATTTAGGTAAGGTAGTCCAAGATTAGTGCCAATCTGGGTCTCTGAAACCAGCCGATGGAATTGTTGTAGAATTTTCATGTCCATTATATTAGCTTTTGGTATTCTTATTTTTTATTAAATGACTTGCAATACGCTTAAAAGGTGTTTGCTGTTTCTAATAAAGTCTCTTGAACTTTATATGTCAGACTGACACAAAAAGAGCAAGAATCCAAGATAAATCATATCCCCATTGAAACCTATTAGCAGTAACTACACTTATAATGTCGCCGACAGTCTAGATCTCGCACTCACAATGTCAATGACAAAGAATAAGGAAGAATTCTAAAATGTTTAAACCACAACAGGTTCTATACAAAAAAAGTGTGTTAATATCAGCTTCTGATCTGTTTTAGATTCAATCACATAATGTGTTTATAAGTGTTAAAGTTGAGAGTGTACTTCCTCTTACACTCTTTGTATGACTTTGTATGCTTGACAAAGCAAAGCATGTGTGAGAAATACACTCTCAGCTTGGATAGAGGTAGCCACCGAACACTTAAACATACATTAGAGGTAGCCACCTACGGTATTTTAAAGATTGCACACATGGAGCATTACAGCTACAGCTAGCTGTATGCACATTGCAGGCTCTTGTTTGTGGCATTCTTAGAATTCTGGCAATTTGACAGTTTTGGTTCTGATAAAGAGCTCTAGTGTTTAAGATTAAAAATGTGACTCTAGAGACAGTAGCACTATTCTCCATTGGGTAGAGGTTCGCTGAATAACATGAAGCCTTTGTGCCATAAAAATCCTGCTATGCTGGGATGCCTTGTTTACATTTGGCTATGTCATAAGCATAACTAATAGGGAGGGAGAGACCAAGAAAGGCTTCACTGAGTTTCAACAACAATGATTGGACAGTTAAAGTAACTTTTCTAAAGGGTTTACTTATTTGAAAAATCTGTAATCAATTTATATTAGAGTCGGGTTAGCATAAAAATATAACAATACATAAAAGAATAGAAAAAAAGCAAACTCAAAACACTGACTTTTTCTTGGAGCCTTACCAAGGAATGTAATGGTCAGCTACTACTTATAGTAGTGTACCACAGTACAGTGGACTACAGCCCATTTACATGCAGTGGCCAACTGACAGACAGCAAAAGAGTACTCCTTAGTTATTCTAATACATTTAAAGGAATGTATCCTCTACTATATAACCCATACACACAATACGCAGAACTCTGTGCCAATAAATGAGCACTTGCATGAAAACAGAGCCCTTGGATCAACCTGTCTGTCGTGAATCTATACTGAAAGGGGTGTCTAACATTGCATACACTCATTTCACTTAGCTCTTTCATATCCCACTGTGACCAGGATGGCTTGGTGATGAAGTCAGACCAGGAAGAGACAGACTCAGTACAGCGAGTGAAGCGCTGATGTGCTGATTTAATAATAAATAAACAGTTTGTACAAAACAAAGCGACCCAAAACAAAAGACAGACAAAACACTTCCAACAAACAAAGAACAAACAAATACTGTGCTGATCCTTCTAGCACGAGTAGCAATTGTTTTCTTTAATCTGTGAATTTCTTTCTCCCGTCTTCCTCTCATGTTCTCTCTGAACACCCAACCACAAGTGTGAGATTTCTACCTCTTATGAAGCTGTGCCTGGGCTTGATTGCTTGTTAATCATTCAAAATCGGGCCCAGTCACAAGAACTGCTTTGGCAGGGAAGTCAATTAACCCTTCCCTGCAGACCTTAAACACCCATGCACAAATACATACATTTTAAATCATAAAACAACAATAGACAATATAAAACACACACAAGGGCGGGGTGTACCTCATCACACCCACCCATGCCAGTCTAATTCCTACAGTACAAGAACAAAACATAGGTTCAGAACATACATCCCTTGCCATGCTGTAAATACAAAATTAAGAGTAATCATTATTACGAAAAGATAGATCACCATTAGAGCTGCACAGAGCGATTCTGATTACGCTCTCCATAGGTGTTTGTGTGGTCTAAGAAAAGCAGCAATCACCACAAATACAAGCAGCTGTTGCTTCACTTGGTTTCATTTGAAATGATAAAATTAGCCCAATCACTACCAATGACCCTGACCTGATTGTCAGCCCCTGATTTCTGTGAAGCTCAATCTGAATAAATCGGTGCAACACTAGTCGCCATGATTTACTGTATACACAAAATGTAAGTGTAACAAAGTGCTCCCCCTTTATAAAGCTGCACAGTAGCTAGGCGCCAAGTGCACAGTCACACAGCCTGATAACCTGTTTCATAGTACACAGGGACACCTTAAAACAGAGGTAGAATGTACCTAAGGACAGACAGGTACATAGGCACTGAACATTTCTGATACTTCAAATAGAGTTACCATATGACTCCATGTACACTAGGACACGTTGGGACAGTTCAGGCTTTTCAACTCACAACGCAATGCATTTGAGTACATTTGACCTGCCTCAGGTACCTTCCACAGCAGGACTACACTTACCAGAATGCATTGCAAAGTGTATTGAACTGTCCTAGTGTACACCCAAACTCTGAATACCTTGCATGTTTTATTTTGGTGAATTGTATTGCCGATTTTCTCATTCATGTAAACGACACTGTGCAAACTTGAGAGGAAAACAAGAGCTTTGTGAACTGCAGCAGTGTTAGGAGAGAGTGGTTTGAGCTCTGCTGTTCCCAAAGTGCAAAAGGACAGCTCCCCACCGCATAGCAGGCGGGCAAAGTAGTGCCCCCCCTCCACTCTAAATACCCAATGGGATTTAAACAAAAAAGCGTAACCAAAGCAAACTGCCCTTACTTAATTTCCTTGTCATTTCCATACAAGATCCTTGCCTCATATGGTCACGAAACAGTGTTATTTAAGGTTGCACAGAGTTCATTGGCTTGTTACCTTTGGCATTACACATTACAAAAACTGCATAATTAGAGACAAAAGCAGTTACGAACAGAGATTACTTGGGGGCTAGCATGGGAATTACTCAAGTGATACAGTTTGATTCCAGCACTGCAGGGCTTCCTGGAGTTCAGATACATGTTTAAAAGAGCAGCCAGACAGCTTTTTATTTCTCTGTTCCTTTTAAATGAACAGTTCACTGCTTCAGACCTGAAGAGCAAACCGTTTCCAATGACATTTTATAACCCTCCTTATCTTTTTATTATATGTTGGCAGTCATAGCTCTTTAGTTCTAGTTACCTGCCATAGACATCTGCAATGTAGGCAAGATCATGTGTCTTTACATTAGTAAGCATCAGCGCAATCCAGTGCACAGCAGTGTATTGCAAGCAAAGCAAAGGGATACCTGATCCAAGTGTTACATATACTGTACCTATGGCTGGCAACTGAAAGTGAAGAGCAGCTCTTGAGCTCAAGCGAAAGCACCACATAGACGTGTTGTTAATATGGCTTTAGTAAGCACAACAAATTAAAATGTTTCTGATTATGAAATGACAAGGAGAAATGTAATTTGCCTGTTCGCTTCTATCAAGAGGGTTGGCTTCCGTTCAATTTCCTTAAATTTAAACTTTGTATTAAACACGTTTGAACTAACATATTGGGAATGTAAACAAAAAGGTACTGGCTCTTACCATTAAGGAAGAGGGATAGCATTTTTGTTTCTAGACCAAATGAACTGATATGATTTACAGTAGCGTCCATATATGGTATGCTTCAGGCTCTCATCTGCTTGTGAGTTCCCTGCCTTACTGTTGGTGTCGGACGCTGCGTGCCCACCTTTGCCTTGCCCTGTTTTAACATAATCTTCAGGTTTGAATAATTCATTAAATGGTGTCCTGGAAGTTCAGATTTAACTTATTTTGCTTTTTATCACCATTGTAAAATGGTATTTGGTTATAAGCAAAGAGAGATTATCTGAAGAACATGAAAATCAGGTTTTCCAGGACACCCGTCCATTCATTCATTCATTCAAATGTCTGACCTAGTCCTTTTGCATTGGAAGTAAAAGGATAATGTTTTGCAGTACCACTGTACTTGTGGGACAGACCTCTTCATGAAATCATGTGTACTGTATATATGAAGCGGAGACTCAGTTATACCAAATATATAGGGCAAATGCATGTTGGAAAATAGTTAAATACATTGACGCATTTAAACTAATATTGTTTAAAATCATCTTTTCACTGTAAAAAATCATTTCTGGGTTTTTTTCTTACCAATTTCTTGCTGAGAAAAAAACATTTTGTTTAATGTTAACAAACTTTTTTTTTTTTTTTTTTTTTTTTTTTAAACACAAGAACATGAAATACTTAAATGATCCAACTAATTGTAAACATCCCATTGAAGAGAGCAGCTTCCTTGTGAACTGCGTATGCAATGGCTGTGCTTCACAAGCTAAATCGGGGAAACACTCTGGAAGGAGATTGCAAGGAAACTGAAGGAAGTTCTAGACTCTAATTAGTGATGCATGTGCACTGACATTCTGGAAAACTGTTCCACTGCATTCATTTTGGATTCCATTAAAAGATTAGCATGAATTCTATTGACACATTTTTTTTTACCCTGGGAAAATAACAGTGTTTTCAGATGTGAGCAAGACACAGCCTTCTATTACCCTAACAGTCAGAGAACTGATGCAAAACTTGTTCACCTTGACTTAGATTAACCATAGGAATGTACAGCAAAAATTATCCAAGAATTGCAAACAGAAAAAAAATATTTTGGGTGATTTAAATGATTTTTTTTTTAATAATATGGTAACTTCAAACACTTACATGAACAGAGCCGAGGTGAAATGTATACTCACAGGTTTCCTAAGAAAGAAAAGGGAAACAGCTCCAATAATCGGCATGTCTCCTATCAGGGGTTCCAAGATGACTCGCATTGTGCCACTCAGCTGGAAAAACAAAGACAACAAAAAAGTCTATTAACTACAAGCATTAGATCTCCCAATGTCCCCTCAAATGTGTTGTTCATGAGTCATTGACTTGTTGTTAATTGTTGGCTAATTTAATTGATACATTCTAGATGATCTGAGTCACTCTTATAAAACTTCCCCACAGTATAAGCAAATTAAAATAAAGCATAGTGAAAGCATAGATAAGCACTGTATATCGCAGAGTGGTATGGTAAAGCTTATAAAACAAAACACAGCAAAACACTATTGTAAATGCATAGTACAGTACCATATGGCATTGGAAGACCATGCTTCTGGACCTCCTCAAAGATCCCAAATGACATTTAATAGAGAAAAGTGTAAAGTATTGCATGCAGGCAATAAAAATGTGCATTATAAATATCATATGGGAGATACTGAAATTGAAGAAGGGAACTATGAAAAAGACCTAGGAGTTTATGTTGACTCAGAAATGTCTTCATCTAGACAATGTGGGGAAGCTATAAAAAAGGCCAACAAGGCCATGCTTGGATATAGTTATTTGTTTATTTAGCAGACACCTTTATCCAAGGCGACTTACAGAGACTAGGGTGTGTGAACTATGCATCAAGGGAAGTAATGTTAAAACTTTACAATGCATTAGTAAGACCTCACCTAGAATATTGTGTTCAGTTCTGGTCACCTTGTTACAAAAAGGATATTGCTGCTCTAAAAGAGTGCAAAGAAGAGCAACCAGAATTATCCGGGTTTAAAAGGCATGTCATATGCAGACAGGCTAAAATAACTGAATCTATTCAGTCTTGAACAAAGAAGACTATGCGGCGATCTGATTCAAACATTCAAAATCCTAAAAGGTATAGACAATGTCGACCCAGGGGACTTTTTTGACCTAAAAAAAGAAACAAGGACCAGGGGTCACAAATGGCGATTAGATAAAGGGGCATTCAGAACAGAAAATAGGAGGCACTTTTTTACACAGAGAACTGTGAGGGTCTGGAACCAACTCCCCAATAATGTTGTTGAAGCTGACACCCTGGGATCCTTCAGGAAGCTGCTTGATGAGATTCTGGGATCAATAAGCTACTAACAACCAAACGAGCAAGATGGGCTGAATGGCCTCCTCTCGTTTGTAAACTTTCTTATATTCTTCTTATGCAAATTTGCCATGGTAAACTTTAATAAGGACACGAGGAAGGCTTAGGGTTAGAGCCTAATGGTCTCCTTGGCAAAAAAATGTATACATTCAAACACTAATAGAGTTTATTTTTTAACATGTGAGATGCATACATATTCTACATTTTATTCGTTGTCTTAAGTACTGTAGTTTTACTAACATTTTGAATCATTTCATTTCACTTGACGGGCGCTGAGTGAGTGTGTGTTTACATCCAGGAGGGAAGCGTCCGCTCTGCGGGAACTTCTACTACGGAGCCCTTTAACTGCAAGACGGGGCCTGTGAAGGCGACTGCCCAGCCAGGACCGTCAGAATGGCCCGGAGTCGCTGGGAGGCCAGGACTTTAGAAATAACACAACAGAAGTAGGACAGCTTAGGGGAGGTGGATCCCAAAACAGTATAAACAGGGTTACCGTAGAGTAGTAGGTTCCTGGAGCGGGACGTTCTTTTTAGTGGGACTAGCGCTCGTCATTTTGTGTGGCAAACTTTTATTTTTAGCTTTTGTTTCTTTGTTTTTATTGCTTTGTTAAATGTGACACTAGGTCTACCATCGCTGGTACCCTAGTGTCAGTTTGGTGCTAAAATTAAATCTGCACGCCTGAGCGGCGCATCAACACCAATGCTCTGTGTCTGTCAGTATTTTCCAGTGACTACCCACACATGTAACACTTCACCCTATTACAGAGATATATTAACAGTAGTAGGTGCGGCAGCAGCAGATGGGCAAACCCTTATCATTTAGCATTTCTCATTTAGCTCCTCTCATTTAGCATTTTACATTGTAAAATGTAATGAACAAATGTAATTAGAAATTGTTCCATTGCATTAGGAAAGAGTGATTATTTATTTATTTTTTTATATATAAAATTAAGATCTGGCCAAAGGATATTAAACTGAAATCTATGCGTATAGTTGAGGGGAATTACCCGTCTGCTGTTTTAATTATCAGCACACAGAAATATTAAAGTATTCAGATCAATAGGAACAGAGCATAAATTATAACCAGGTCTGAAGGGTCTGCTGACTGCACACAACACTAAAGCAGGTCAGTCTATATCATTATTCAGGCTCTGACCATGCAGACAGCAGTTCATATGTACTGTGGGTTTTTAAATGGGAAAGGTATTCTGGGGATTCCTTAGAATGAACATTGGTGATCTTGTTTAGCGAGTAATTAGGGCTGTGTGTGTGTGTGTGTGTGTGTGTGTGTTTGGGACAATCCCTCTCCTCTGGCCTAATGCAAAGGTGTTTTTTGGATTTCCATTGACACATTATACAGAACAAAATCACATTCTGTTGAAGTTAAAGTTTTCTTGTAGTAAAAATACTATTAAATAATTTATATATCAGACCTCCACTTTTTTTTTTTTAATGGACTAATTAAAGTTCTGAGTTTATCTTTTTCTTAATATTATGATCAAATTCCTTACCTCTACCTGTCTTGAGAACCAAATTATATGAATTAAATATAACCCTGATGGTCTACTCTGGGGAAATGGCCTAGAGGGGTCACTAGTTTTATGGGGTGTTCCCTCAAAACATCACAAACATTTTTACTGTTGTACAGAGGCTGTAAACTGACAATAAAAACATGTTGCAAAACTTTGGGCCTTTTCTAGTCCTGTTTAGAGTTACCGCTATGGAAGCTGAGAAATATATTTCTTCATCGAGTTAAATCATAATTTAAACGGTGTAGAGTAATTAACATGTTTTATTCCATGTTTTATTTATTTCATTAATACCCAACAACTTCTTAAAGATAAAGGGGTATTCAGAACAGAAAATAGGAGGCACTTTTTTACACAGAGAATTGTGAGGGTCTGGAACCAACTCCCCAGTAATGTTGTTGCTGACACCCTGAGATCCTTCAAGAAGCTGCTTGATGAGATTCTGGGATCAATAAGCTACTAACAACCAAACGAGCAAGATGGGCCGAATGGCCTCCTCTTGTTTGTAAACTTTCTTATGTCTTATGTTCTTAAAGGGAATTACTCAGAAACACAAGTATTGCCACACCCATGTTCTATAGTGTATTAATTTGTTGTAGTAGCAAGTAGTTTTTGTGCTGTTTTGCTGTTTTTCAGCTTTGAAATAAAAAAACACCTTTTTATTACCTGTATGCTCTTCACTCCTGCTCTGCAAAAGTATTTTTTGATCTCAACATCTATTTCAGTGTTCCCAACAAAGCTAAAAATAAATAAATAAAAAAAACACAAATAAATATAAATAATTTCAGCACATTAAAATAGTTAAACAAACACAATAAAGAATACTGTGCTTGCATAGTAATCTTGTGAAGACTAGCGTAAACAGGTATGAGAGGCTAGTGACTGACAGTAAGCTTTTATTTTTTTATGTTTTACTGTATTTTTTTTTAAATAAAAACCTATTCCTTGGGGGGGAAATAAATGGACCGCAAGATTATTACATTTAAATGTGTGACAGGAAGCCATTTTCAATAAAGACATGCAAACGGCATAGCTGTTACTTACCTTATCTGCATGTCCAGGATAATCTGTCTTGTGTCCACATTCTCAGTGTACACTTTCACTCCATTTATTCTCAGGGGCTACAAACAGAAGGATTACAGAAATACTTTAAAACATCCTGGGCAGTGTTGTAGCTATACATATTGGACTGTTACATGTTTTAAACAGCATTTTAAATAGCATTATGTGTAATTATATAGCCGCAATAAACGACTGAACATAAACTAAACTTGAGAAATGTAGCTGTAAACCTAATGTGAACACACTTTCTCAAAGCATTTTAACAAGTGGTTTTTATCACTGATTTGACCAGCGGTTAAAACAAATATGAAAACAAACAAACTCTCAAAAAGGGGGCTGTCTTCATCCAGCAGAAACCTAAACACACAGGACTTCAGTATGGAAATCAGGGGCCCATGTCAAAGGATTCAGCATCAAGGGTTTACACTGTAGAACCATTACACAAATATCTGTCAGTACCACATGCTGTTTGAGAGAGCAGCCTTGACAGTGAGGCTGTGGTAGCTTTGGAAATTACTGTCAGAAAAGGCATTCATCTTTCTTGTATGATACCTACAATCTAACATTACCTAGAGAATCACAGAATACAGCTGTGTTCCGAATATGAAGTATGAGATACGAATAGAGGCATATTTACACAAATGTCTAAGATTACCTCACAAGGATGCTTAACTGTCAGAGTTTTAACTGATTGTTTAACACAACAGTGTGTCATTAAACTTGTGTCAGGAAGTTATTAAAATGAAAAGTCCCTCTTCGTAATCATACAGTTGGACTGTGTTAAGATGTAAAAGTGTCACTGGAAATGGACTCACCTTGTCACCCATATCGATCTTTGTGAAGCTGAAGGTACTGAGATGACTGTGTGCGCCTTTGACGGCTGGTTCGATCGTCTCATGGAACAGCTTGTCGATAAACTGACATATATACGGCCACATGTGCTTCACGGTCTAAAATAACAAAACAATTCAATGCAAACTGTGAACATGCAAATCATCTAGCCCAGTGGTTCCCAGGCTTTTTCAATGTGGAGACTATCTACCACAGACCACTTGCCACACATTATTTTACATCAGCATTACCTAACTTCATGAGATTCCTGGGCTTGAATCTTTGCTACCAGGTAAGCAAGGAATGCTGTCATTTTGCACATTGAAAGTTGCTGATGGCAAAGTCCCTGTTTCTTGCGTTTACATTTTGTTTTTCACATTCTGAATGGTTTTCAGGCTTAACAGTTTTGTTTGACAAAACCTCCTGACAAATAATGCACTGGGGCTTGGGTCGTCCTCGGATCCAGCAAATGTGAATGCCAGTGCTGGTCCCCGCAACCGTTACCTCATGAAGCAAATGAATAAGTCCATTTCTAATGCAACGTATAGTCTTGTGAGATATTAAACCTGGCTGAATAAACCCATATAATAACATGGAGCTGAAATCGATCATTCACACTACAGTACAGTTCAAGCTAAAAATATAACCTCTTTTTGTTTCAAATTTACTTGTACTATATGCAGCTAACCTAGCCAAAAACATATTGAAAATAATAGGCATATTTCTATATCCCTGGCAACACTGTAGCACATATTTCATATTGTTGAAAATGAAAAGTACTAAAACTGCAGTTTTAATATCTTTTTTTTTTTCATTCCAACCGAGTTAGGAATATTCGATGCAGTGCGCTACTTTTATGTGGAGTGAAAATGCTGGGAAGCAATAGAATGAGTACAGACTAGAAAGATGTGAATTTACATGAATGCTAGGTGTAATTATATATATATATATATATATATATATATATATATATATATATATATATATATATATATATATATATATATTGATTGAGACACAAAAAGGACTCTGTATGTAAATAAAGTCTGGGTGTTGTGTGTTTTGGTGGTGGTTGGCAGGGACGGGGTTAATTCCTCTCCCTGCCAAAAACATGTGCGAATGTGGCTGTTCCCAAACAAGGTAATTGGTGTTGATTGGGAACAGCCACAGACTATAAAAGAGAGCTTCCAGCTCCATTAGGGAGAGAGAGATCACCAGGGAGCTGGTTTAAGAGGAGTGTGGCTGTTTAAAAGTTAAGGTAAACTGTTTTGTTAAAGTGTGTGTTGACAGGAAAACGGCTTAGCCGTCCTGTATGTTAGTCAGGGACCTGTTAAAGTGAAGGTAGGCTCTACGTTTGAGCTAGGTTTTTGTTTTGTTTGTTCATTTTGTTTTGTAATAAAAGTGCTTCATTGTACAATTCTGTGTCTGGGTCTGTGTTTTAAAGGGCAAACAAGCCGAAGACAGAGAGACTATGTTACAATATATATATATATATATATATATATATATATATATATATATATATATATATATATATATGCAAGTTATTTTGTTGGTATTTGTTTCACGTTAGAAGCTGTTTCAGTTAATGGCGGCTTTGAAGGCGATGCTTGGTATTACATGAAAGGGAGCTGTAATATATAAGAATTTATTAACACACCCGTAATAAAAGAAAGCTGATAAATGGGAAGAATGCAGACTACATGCATATCTTATAATTATCTATCACGTGTTTAAAGTGGTTTGCTGAGGCTAAAAACAATGTGTTTTATTTCAGTAATGACCAAGTAGATCAGTGCTCAAAGATGACTTGCCAGCAACAGTAGATGATGCTTTATCTATGTAGTGGGCAGGTACACATATAGTTGCTGTGTGTACCCAGTGCAATTCGAAATCTGTCTCAACCCAACTGTGCCCAGTTTTACTGGAATGAAAAGGTCTATCATATTTTACAGTTTACTGTCAAGGGACTCTTCCAAGCCAACAGGAAACCTGACTCTTATGAGCAAGGGATATGGATCAAAACTTCAGTTTCCATGCTTTGAAATACTATATTAAACAGTGACTCAGAATGAGTTATGAAAACCCTACTGTAACAGACAAAACAACTCTTAAATATTGAATTAAAACCTGTCAATCCATTTAATAATAATAATAATAATAATAATAATAATAATAATAATAATAATAAACTAAAATACTTACCTTGTTTAGCCATTCCACTCGTTCCACATCAGGAAAGTGCACCTGAAATGACAATAAAATATGTATAAGTACAATCACTGTCTGGTGGATTTTGGTTCCAGTGTAATACTGTTTTTATTAGAACTCTTCCAGTATAACACTCTGTATAAAAAACTAAAAGCAGAGGAACATATTTGTGACAAACTTCAAGATCACGAGGAACGCAGTTCAGTTACAGTGCTACTATCCTTCTTGCAGCTTTTTAAAAAGTACAAACAAACTATGAAGACTGGGTGCAATTATTTAACACCTGCATACACTGCCTATTCACACAGGTGTTCTTCATTTAGTCTTTTGTATTCACTGCCTATTCACACAGGTGTTCTTCGTTTAGTCTGTTGGTACTAAGGTATAAAAAAATACTTAGCCTACACTATCAAAACTGGAAGGCAAGTCTATTACTGTATGCCCTTTTACAGTACCTGGCTAGAGGCTTTTTGTATTTGCTATTCTAATTTCTATTGTGTGACTGACAGCTGTGGAACTGTTTACAGTATGTTATTAAGGGGATGACAGCTTTCACAACACTGATTCACTGAACATCAGACAAAAAACAGCATTAACATATAAGAGGAGGACACAAGTGATTGTAAACAAATTCAAATAAACAATCAAGGCAAGGGAATGTCGGTAATACACTTATTAAAAACAATACGAACATCTTAACACTGAAGGGTTTTCTGTGGTTTATTTTATAACAGATTGTCTATGGCCATGTTCTCATTATTGCAGAGGTATACCAGAGTCAGAACTACCCCCTAGAGCAGGGCTGTCTGTATACATGGGTCACTGAGCTCCACAATGGGGCTCTTTTGAAGTATCCCATTCAAGGTTTTTAAAGGGGTTGACAGCTATGACAATCTGGTCTTAGATAGAAGCAACTACAGTCAAATTCAGCATATGTGGTTGCTTTCAGTGATCACAGCAATGGACATACTGTAAGACAAGATGTTTACAGAGCAGGAAACTACTGGAGCTTATTTAGTCAGCTGTTTAGTAAAATAAACTTATTTCTATTACTGAGGATTTGTTGTAGGACTATATAAGAAATTCCTTGTAAATCAGTATGGCTCTTTAAACCAAAAAAGGTTGGACATCTTTGTCACTGAGTGATGATTACACCTCCAACCTAATTTTGGGGGTATTTTATTGTTATTTATTATTATTATTATTATTATTATTATTATACAAAAAATCCTGCTACCCTGATTGTCAATTCCAGAAGCATCAATAAATAAAATACACAAGGTATCCACTAGTATAGCTATCCAGGCTGTCAAATGCTTCTCAACCTCTAGAATACTGAACGGTGTGGAAATAGGTTGCAGCAGACCAGAAGATGACATGAGATATTATTGGAATATAGGCCTAGCTATTTTCTATCTAGCTATCGCAGATCTCCCAAAGCTCTTTTACGCCCCATGGTACTAAAACGAGTGTTGTCATTCTTTGGTGCTATTCTTAGTTTGTAGGACACTTCATCTCCTCACTGCAGTATCACGTTTCCGAACAGCTACAGTTTCTATTGAAATGCAGCTCATTGTTTCGAATTGTGATCGCTTCATTTGTATATCTAAATAATGTATCAACACTCAGGTAACTACATCTGTAATGATTAATAACTGATGCTCAACTTGTATCTGTTAAAGGTCTGTTGGCTTTTATTCTTCAACTTGGGAATATCAGAACACAAGTAAGTTTACGAACGAGAGGAGGCCATTCGGTCCATCTGAGGTATTCCAGTTCCCAGGAGCTGATTGATCTCAGCACTTTGTCAAGTTGGATCTTAAAGGATCCAAGTGATTCTGCCTCAAAAACATTACTAGGGAGCCCAATCCATCCCCTCAACACTCTCTGTGTGAACAAGTGTCTCCTTCACTCTGTCCTAAATCTATCTCCACTTAATTACCAACAGTGTTCCTTGGTCCTGGTTTATGTACTGCACTTAAAGTAATGGTTTGGGTTAACTATGTCATCTCCTGTTAAAAACTTCAATCATGTCCCTGATTCTTCTCTGTTCCAGGCTAAATAGATCCAGTTCTTTCATCCTTTCTTCATAGCTTAGTCCTTTAAATCCTGGGATTAGTGTGGTTGCTCTTCGTTGGACTCTCCCCAGGACCACAATGTCCCTTTGGTGCTGTGGTGAGCAGAACGGGACACAGTACTCTTCAGTGCAGTCTCACCAGTGCATTGTTGGATTTCTGCTCTACATTTCTGGTTATATACCCAAGCATTCCGTTTATCTTTTAGCTTGCTTCCCAGCACTGTGTGGTTGCTTTCAGTGATAAATATGCAGCTATTTCAAAGAGAAAACTATAGATTAGAAATGAAAATGGCTTCTTGGTACCAGATCACTTCAGGTGTTGCAGTTCAGAATCACTCAGTTATATTTAGACCATGTGACTTACAGTACCAGGATGTAGTACAACAATGGGAGACCACATCTTTTTAAATGGATTTTAAAGCATTGATTTAACAAGCAAACTTCAAGCAAAGCGTCTTTTCCCACATCTTTAGTCTATCTTAACTGTTCCTTCAGTAATAATATGGTACTAGGAGGCAGTGTGGTCCAGTGGTTAAAGTCCAGGGCTTGTAACCTCCTTGTGCTCCATCCTGTGGATGAGATGTTAAATCAATGTCCTATTGTATGTGACTCTGCATATAATGCACAGTTCACAGCCTACCTCTGTAAAGTGCTTTGTGACCGTGGTCCACTATGAAAGGCGCTATATAAAAAATAGATATAATTAATTAATTAATTAATTAATTAATTAATTATTTATTATTATTATTATTATTATTATTATTATTATTATTATTATTATTATTATTATTATTATTATTATTATAACTTAAGATCTTTAGATTGATTGTTTAAATGTATGTACTTTTTATGTATATAGTGTAAGAAATGTGTCTACAAGCACAGTAGGCCAGTTGTCGACATTGAACTGTTCAACAAATAATGGTTGCAACAGCAACATGTTTAGAAAAAGGTAAAATCAGAAACATGCATATCTGAGTTAGTCCTTTTACCTTTCCAATAGTTGGTGGTGAACAGCTATAATAATATCACATGCTCCTCCTGCCTCACGAGTGTGGCATGCATGTCTAATTTTATAACTGTAGGCTTGTGAAGATGTTATTCTGCACTGCTTGTCTGATATGTATGTAAGTCCAGAGCTTCTGCTACAATTTCAAAAGTTAAAGGAAGAATCAACGTGAGAAACACAAAAGACAGGTCATTCATTAAGATTCACAGTCTACTGTCAGAGTCTCCTGGAGAAAACACACACTGTTGTAAGAAAGCCCTCATCTCATCTTTCAGTTTTCTGGTTTACACGGGAAGTCGGCCAGGCTGTGACTCACATTCCAGCTATTTCCGATCCGCCTTCAGAGGATTTTCCAACAAGATGGCAGGTACTGTACTGGACAAACCGCCCCTTGGATTAAAAAAGGAAGTTCCGGCTTTCCTTTTTCTGAGATTCGGTTATTTTCCTTAGTAAACAGGAGGCTGCTTTATTTTGTACCGGGGATAATTAAATTAATTGAATTCAACAAAATCAACAGCATTTCATTGAAATGAAAGGAAACAGTTCAATTAGTAATATAGATAGTATATAAAGCCTTTCGTCACTATAGAACTCTGGAGCACAGATTTGATTTCACGAATTTAGGTCTGACTGCTGTTAGCGGCCAACTTGAAAATGCCCTTGTTCCTGTTGGAGCAAATACAGTGTCAGGCAGCACAGAAGGCAAAGGTTTAAAAACTATCTGACAGATGAACTATGAACTGGCAGCTGTGGCCTTGAGCTTCATGGTGTAACTCGCACTGTCCAAACATTACCAGATTAACTGCTAGCTAGTAAATATTTCCTTTTTATCATGAACTTAAAGAACACCTACTGTACAGTAGAGTAAACTACTTTGTTTTAGGCCTATATTATTATTTGTATTTAAGGATGATTGTTACACTGATGTTTAGACAAATGTTCTAGGGTTTAAAAAATGCACAGTACTGTACGTAAATGGATTGCATTTAGTTTGAACCACAATTTGTATTATACCCATGTAATACAATAATTATTACCAGTTGTGTATGTCTTGATACACAACTGTAAGAGTTGTAAGAGTTGATAAAAACCCAAGGGGTAAACAAAACCGATGCTCGTATTTAAGTCAGTAACTAGGCAATGGCTTTGTGCAGCGCGTAAATGCATGATCCTGGCTGCTGTGCCACGAGCACCTGGGATGACACTTTCAGCCCTGGAGAAACTTTAGCCACCTTCAAAGAAACCCATTTAAACACTTCCGGTGGCTGAGGATTGCTGAATGCTGTTTAGTTTTGACATTATTTAAGCAACAGAGCCCTGATTAGGACATTACCACCTGTGACTGGATCGCATCGGGAAACAATCCAGTACAGACCAAGATAATGCCCGATAATTGGGTTTATTGCAATTAAAAAACTGGTCAAGTAAACATAGGCTTCATTGTTACTTTAATATTTTTAATCTCCAGGTTTACAGGTTTCACTTTTCTTGTTACTGTTTTACTAAAGCTAGATGTTTGATTGGAAAGTCCTGTGGTCAACTACTGGGTGGCAGTGCTCTGCAATGCAGCTTCCTGACAGGCGGATGAAAGTTAAAGATGAATGTTTAGTGCATGCTGCTTTATCGGGGATTTGTTTCTTTGAAAGCTATCTGAAATCAGAAAGAAATGGGTCTTTAATTTGAGCATCACACGTGACATCAAGAACAAAATACACTGTCTGCCTTACTGATATTTAATACTGTAATATGGTTTAAATTCAAATAGTGTAACATTTTGCAGTTCATCATACAGTAAAATGTAAAAAGGAGGTATCCTATGGAGCAGTTTATATATATATATATTAGGGCTGCAACGAGGGGTACATTTTGACCTTCGAAGGTTCGGAACACATAACCGAAGGAAGGTTCGAACCTTCGATGGTACTCATTTGCATAATTTACTGGTGACGTCACCATAGTTACTTGTTTATATTTGATTGCAAATCCTATTATTTTACAGGTAATCCATGTAAATGGAATAAAACATTCACATGTAGTTTAAAAATACGTTATATAGAACAGTAATCATGTTTTTCTAATTTAAACAAAAATACTAATAATAATATGAACGTACGCTTGTCGAGTGACTCCAGAGATTGGTTATACCTCCATGATACGAGTCGCTTGCACAGAACGGTTTTGAGACATTTCTTTCAATACAGCTTACGCTATGCAATGCTTTGCTGTTGAGATGGCGAATGCAGAAATTAAAGGTTTGCTTCTGGAACACGAGTTGGAGGGGGAGGGGCGGACGGTGCTCAGTTTTCGAAATTAAAATAGTGTTAGCGTATATTTTGTATATTTCAAACATATTCTACCATAGCACTTCTCTTACACTGTCTTGTACACTAGGCATTCAGTACATATTTTTCTGAAGCAATGCAGCCACTGCTTTGGATATTATGCCCTGCTCCATACACGGCAGCAGCACCATGTAGTTGCTATACGTATAAAGATTTGGTAGCGGATTTTAATGACAACTTTTGTTTACGTAATTTGCATTATACAAATCAAAGGATCGAATTTTGCATGCGAGTGACATTTAATTTTTGTTTTTTCCAAACTGGAGGCAATCTGGATGTCTTTCTCCTCTCCTAAACACTAGTCCTACTGTACCAGATTTAAAGCTTTTATTGTACTTTACATTTTTAAAAAGTCACAGTAGAAATTGATGCTGACAGACATCATGGAATGACCCATTAAGGAATGTCACTTTGGCCATTCAAGGTAAAATGTGAGTGAAATGCATTGAATTATGAGACTGATGAAGACAGCCCTGCAACAAGGGAGCACTGTTTCATGGCAGAATGAAAAAAATGGAAAGAAATAGAAGTGTGAAATGGAAACAGTCTGCCTGAGATAATACTGGCCATCCCCCATGCCCTAGCATACTGTCCTTAGGCTTCCATGCAATGACAAAAAGCACAGCACCACCCGGCTCAGTTCGTGTCCTTGTCTCACGTTAAAGGGATCCTCTCAATGTGGATGGGGCCTGTGCAGTAAAGATCTTTTCACAGCACGCATAGCTGCAGCAACATTACAGCGACTGAAAACGATATACTTCCAGTCAGTCGATTGCAAAACTCCAAAGCAAGCACTCCTGTCATCCCTCCTGACAAATTGCTCAGAGGGAAATGAGTTTTCACTTTAGCAGCCACTGGGATATCCCATAGAAGCACTAAAGCCTGATTTGAAAGAACAAATAACCAGGTCAATCGGTTCAGAGAGAGGTGCATTTAATCGCAGTCAGTTGAAGGCCACTTTATTAATTTTACATTGTACAGCACAGCGAGAATGCTTTTACAGTATTTGCAGCTGGTACACAGATCACGTTTTACTGTTTAATCATTTACAAAAGACTGAATCATCTCCACTGTCTCACTTGTACAGTTTTAAAGTTACAGTATGGACAAATGAAAATGAATTTCCACAGAGTTGCAGAGATTTGAAAGCGAGATATGCTATTTTTTGCGGGTCAGAGACACTTTCAACACAATTGCATCAGTTTCTGATGGTCTTTGCTTTGTAAAGAAAATGTAGGTTAAGTTTTGTTCAGAAATGTCTCCCTTTGTTTTTAAACAAGAAAACCATGACTGTATACGAGATGTGTTTTATTCATTATACTCCTTTTAGACAGGTTTCTTTAACAACACAGTCTATATTTCAATTTACTTCAGTTTCAATGTACAGTAATCTGTCGCGGTGGGACCAGAGTAAGGGCGGATAGGTAAAAAGGCGGATACATGAATCTGGTTTTAAATACCATTATACACAGCTGTAACAATTACTACATTCACACAATTATTATTTTGAGATTCAGCTTTTATTAGGGATAATAATAAGTGACCTTTTATTTAGAAGACACCTTTATCCAAGGCAACTTACAGAGTCTAGGGTGTGTGAACTATGCATCAGCTGCAGAGTCACTTACAATTACGTCTCACCCGAAAGACAGAGCACAAGGAGGTTAAGTGACTTGCTCAAGGACACACAATGAGTCAGTGGCTGAGGCGGGATATGAAATGGGGACCTCCTGGTTACAAGCCCTTTTCTTTAACCACTGGACCACACAGCTCCCCTAAGTCCCTTGTTTAGAAAGATACAGGGTATTAATGCTTGTGTCAGAGTAGCCGTCTGACTTTGGTAGGATCTACAATCTCTGAACTAATCTTCTCTGTTCAATAATAAAAGTTGCGATTAGTTGCGGTTAGGACGGATACGCGATGGATTACTGTATTTTATTTATATAGCACCTTTCATACCACAGTACCTCAAAGCGCTTTGCATGTGGGTTAAAACAGAAAGAAGTATGCAGTATTAAGCTGTAGTAAAAATGATAAGATAAATAACAATTACAAAAAACTATTTAAGAAAACAGGAAATGGGCTCCCGAGTGGCGCATCCAGTAATATCTGCTTGGCCATACATAGTACAGTACATACTGTAGTCAAAATAGCATTCATTTAAATGCAAATGATAGAAAAGAATTTCCTTTGCAGCGAGTTGTCCCACTTGGCCGGCCTTTTGACAAACCAGAAGCCTCCTGCTTTCCCATACAGGTTCTTGTACAAAGGGAGTTCCTGTTGACATTTCAGTTGCTCAAACCACTTTAGCCTCATATTTACCTGGTGAAGGTGAAAAGACTAGCATAAACCAGCTAAAAACACAGGTCAAACTGAACTTACCAAGGCAGGAACTACAGTACAACAAACTGAAGTTCTAATTAAAACAGCAGCAACTCCCTGGCTTTCTTAATCTGCAATGTGTACACTCTCTGGAAGAGAGGACAGTCTGACTCAACCAAAATGCAGGTTTGCTGGCAGCCGTGTGCTGTTATTAATCATTAGAAGAGCATTTCCACTTTTCTATTTTATTGAATCTCCCTGCTTGTTCAATCATTGACTGTTGCGTTTAACCCTAAAAATGTCACCTACAGTACAAAGCATTATTAATCAGATTAAACATTACAGATGAGAAGTGACCTCCTTCTTTACTCAAATAGCATTTTCACACCCTGTAGTGTTCAGAGGATGGTCAACAGAGCACCTGCACAGCATGGGAAACAAACTAATTTCTTGTATCACATCTCAGGTTGTGCATATTGTTATATGAGGTTACTGTAATAGGATAAGCACATTGCTGTTAAAGTACTGGTAAGTGCAAATCTATCCTGCAGTGTGAATCAAAGCTCAAGGCAATTCTGATGTAATAATGCAAAGCGAGCTCAGCAAAGAGTTTCTAAACCCCACCAGCATTCGGAATGGGGCCGTTTAATGCCAAGTGATGTGGTCCATTTTCACCAAACAAGGCTATAACTCCATACTGTTGAATTGCTACATGTAGCTGTATCCCTTTCAAGGTCCAGGTTTTGAAAACAAAGGGCCGAATATAGCAAGTGAAAGTGCAAGAGCAAGGACAACATTTCAAAAACAAATAACACAGTTTAACAGTATAAAACCACAAAGAATTGCTCAGAACAATAGACTTATGAACTGTGTTAAAACGGTTTTAATATGTTGTTGCCGAATAGGTAGCCGGATTTTGTTCTTCAATGTTTTTAGCTCTAAATGGTCAACTTGCTGAAATAAAAAATGTTTGTGACGGCACAAAACACAGTACTTATGTTACCAAGTTAGTGACGATGCCAAAGTGTTGGGTGTGCTGCCTTCCGAGTAAGAGTGGTGTTGAGACCAAGCAAAAGCGTATATAATGAACTAAACCGCAATGCGCTGCTGTTGTTAATCTTTCTAAATCCAAACCATGCTGTCATAATGAAATACACAACATGCCTTGTGCAGCCTTTCCACACAGGTGGACATAAAACATTCTACAATTTAGCATGTCATGTTTTTCAAGGAAGCATTTCAATATTGAGGAACATTTGCTGTATAATACAGTAACTCAAGAGAAAATAAATTTTGAATGTGGCAATGCTCTTTTTTTTAGCTTTAAGAAATATTATGTTTGATTTCGTGAAATATCTTGAAATGTCTATATTTAGACAGTGAAATGCCGTGAAATACGTTTTACTGTGTGCCTTGCAATTACTTGGAAACAGGGCGATACAGCTTTTAAATATTTTTATTTCAGGCACGCCATTTGCCATAAAAGTGTGAGCAACATATCCATGTTTCCATGAATCTGTCCAAGCCTGTCTCTGCTGTAAAGGGAAGCTTGGAATTTAATTGCTTGAATTAACAAGTTACTTGAATACACACTATCTGGACCATTATACTGTCAGCTAAAACAACTGTGGAATCTGTAGGGAGTGAGTTACAGGAATGACTCATTAGAAAAACAAAAGCATTGTCTTTATCTCAAACTACAGCCAAATCACTCCATTAGAAAATGGTAAGTATACTTCCAAGTCTTTCAAAACCATTTCTCTCTGCAGTAAATAGAAATAATGTACTATAGTACAAGGGTGGAAATAAGACTCCTACTGCATAGCAGTTCCACTCATTCCAGGTTTTACTATGAGCTTCATTAGCCACAGTGTATAGGTAACAAGCTCTTGTGTCTTAGTAAACTCATAGGAAAACCAGGAATGGGTCAAACTGCAATGCAGCAGGAGTCTTATTTCCATCCATGTAGTTCTTTGAATCTATGATAGAGTAAAAAGATAAAAAGTATGCTTTGGATCTTAGCACACAGGTTCACAGCCTGGGATTCGTTTTGGATCCAGAGCTTACTTTAACCATGATGTTAACAGTATTATTAGAATGTCATTCCTTCACATTGGAAATACAGCTGAACTCCGATCAGGCTTGACCACGGCTGAGGTGGAGAGGCTGGTTCAGGCCTTTGTTATGACCTGGATGGATTAGCGCAACGCTGCCTTCACTGGCTGTCTAATGGGGTTATGGGTAGGTTGCAGCTTGTTCAGAACACCACAGCTCAGATTTGAACTGAAACCAGGTCTGGACAGCCTACAATTCTGTTTTGAAATGTCATCATTGTCATTCAGTGAACAGTTTAATGAATAACCTACAAGGCCTTATATTTAAGATTGCATTAGTCACGACCTTTATGCTGGATGTGCATAACAAAATAGCTATGTTGAGCAAACATTTCCAAAAGGAGCCTGTGGCGGAGTGTCCCGCCCTTTTATTTATTATTGTTTTAAATACGTCGGGAGGATGTGTGACTGTCAGCTACTGATTGTTTAACTAGCTGACACGCAGACTTGGTATACCCGTGCAGAATGTGACCGAGGGATAATATAATAATTGATAGTTAGTTAGTCCCTCGGTCACAAATTATAAAAGATATGCCGTTTGGCGGCACTCGGTGGAGAACGAGAGTAGAGACAGGAGGTAAAGAGAATATAACAATTGCTAAGCGTGCTGGTTTTTTAAAATCTTTTGTTTGTTTTATTATTTAAGAAACACGCTGAGTGCCGTTGCGCTTCAGTTTTGCCCCGCCATTCCTTGTGTTGAATCTGTGTTTCTGGTCTGACGTCACCCCTGCAAAGCCATCCTGTTCAGAGAGCCCTTGGGCTTTGGTGAGATTATGCCAGTGGTGGAGGCATGTGTGTCAGAGCTAGATGCCTTAAAGGAAGTAGATGGCCATTACATGTCAGAATTTAGAAATGGAGTGTCTATAAGTGAAACTCATGACAAGGTGGCCAAATTTAAAAATTCTCAAAATTGAGCTACTGAACTACAGTGACAAAGCAGAGAGAGAATTTCAGTCTCTGAAAGTGCAGTACATTGATTCTCTGAAAGAATGCATCCTTCAGCAAGTAAGCTGACCCTTCTGTAGTAACTGCTTAAGAATTTGGCACTCTGCTTGGACAGATTTGGAGTGCAAAGGGACACATATACAGAACAGTGTGATCCTCTTCTAAATGGTAAAACCCTGAAGGTACAGTGGGCAATGGTAAATGGTATGTTGAGTGGAAGCTACAAGAACATGACAAGTCTCAATTTTTGTAAAAGAATAATAAGCTTGCACTCAAACATTGTTCCAAATTTTTCACTCCTCTGTGAAATTGCTCTGTGTATGTGTCTCACAAGTGTGGAGTTTGAAAGAGGGTTTAGTACCCAGAATCAAATCTCTGTCAGATTGTATTTTCAAACTTCATTGTTGTAAATAAAACAAAGGCTGGTGGCAGTCTAAACATTTAGTTCGAGACTAACATAACTTGGTTTTATTATTTTTTGTTAATTCGTTATTTGACCAAACTGAGTGTTTATTATATTTACTCTCAGTAGTCCTTAACTTCTGATTTTCTAAGAATACAAGTTTGGGTTATTTAGACTGTAAAAGAAAAAGCATGCACCTTTATACTAATAGGCCAATAAATAGTTAAAAAAATATTTTTTTGTTTGTTTATTATGACTACATCTGGCAACTGGCTTGGTCTACTGTCATGACTTATTTAAGGTGGTACGGCTGGATTAAAATTTTAGAGTTTTGGTTTATCTTTAAATTAACAATTCCTGCTTTGAAACTTCATGTTGTGTTGATTTATGATGAATTTATTACATTTGTATTCAAACATAAACTAAACATAAACCAAAACTATAAAAATTGTAATCCAGCCGTACCACTTTAAATAAGTCATGACAGTAGACCAATAAGTCACAATATTTTCATCAGCATCATACTTACGAACTATAACTGCAAAATGTTTCCTGAGAAGAAAGTGAGGTGGGGAAGCATGCTAACACTGCCCATCGCACTTTCACATATTAGCCTAGAAGAGTCCCTTCAGAAGCAATTTGCTGGAATAGTTAGTACTGGCAAGTCTGGTGAATAATAACCTAAGTAGGAACACATGAAACTGTTAGAGAACATACCTATTGCAGCAGGATTTTAAACAGCTAAATGTAAATGGATTAAAAGTATCCTTTTAATTCAAGTTACTTTAGAAGAGCAATGTTTTGAACTACCTACAGTACACTAGTATAAATAACCTCTGCAACTGCCAGCAGGACAGCAAGAAATGCTTCTTTAAACAAGAGCTTCAGGCCGGTTACATGCCTGGCTTTGAGAAGAATGTGTCACACTCCAAACGGACACAGCACTGCCACTGGAGTTCAGATCTGTGTCACAGAACAGCAGGGCCACTATGGAAAACTACATATCGAATTTCAAAGATTAAAAAGTGTATCTGTCTCTTTATAAATCAGAGCGAATATGACTGACTCATTGAGCAAATTACATTTCTGTGGAAAATCAGATTTAAAAAAACTAAAATCATTTTTAAACAGACTTGGCTATTATAAAGAAATATCAGCAGCTCAGTATTCGTTTTCGTAATCTTATTTTCCACCCTGTTCCCAGAACACACTACACCTGGAAGCACAGATCAAAATAACATATTCTCTGGCTCCACAATGACAGTCAGTGGGCTCTTAAAGAGCCATTAAATCATAAACACAAATAGAACAAAATACAAACTGGCTGTAAGCTTAAATCAGTTGAGTTTACTGAAACTAAAATTCTAACAAAGTGGAAGTCAAGAAAAAAAAGAATGCTTTATGTTCTGTTGCATTTTGACTTTGCCTTCGAAGACATTTGTCCTTGTCTTCTTTTCAAGCCCACAGAGACACCAGTACTCATTGATACTCACTGGGGGCTATTTCTGGACAGCACAGTCTGAGCTCTAGATAGGCCCGAGAATTACAATAGCCCCATTGGAGAGAACCAGCCAATAGTATAACCAAGTCTAGTCTTTTTTTGCATTTTAATCAAATTAAAAACATGTGGTTGAGTATACTGGCAGGGAAGCTGAAACCACAGAATGCTATAGTGCGTGCAAGTTTTTAGTCTGTAGTACCAACTGCTAGGGGCCACTAGCCTTTTTATGGAGAGTGGAAATCAAAAAGGCCAGTTCTTTAATGTTTCATTTGCACCAGGAGCTGGGCCAGAGCAGGCGGAACCCAAAAGCCCTCCATCTCTATCAATCCTGTTAACATCACCAGTCACTGTAATTTAAGGAGAAAAAACTCCTAGAAGGAGCATGACTAGAAATAATGGTGACCATCCCATACAAAAAGCTTGAGTCCTAAAGACTTGTAATTCCTTACCAACTGGCCATTAAACCTTTGAAACAAATCTAAAGAAAGGCTCTTATTTTACAAGCTTTTATTAAAAAAGCAGTTAGCATTTGGATGGTCAGTTTCCGAAGGTACAAAGCCCTCCTCTGCCATACCTCAAAAACCAACAAATAATTAGCTTAATTAACAAACAGTAAACAGACTTCTTACCTTTCTTTAACTCTAGAGATTATAACAAAACTGA
The DNA here is from genome assembly GCF_902713425.1 of Acipenser ruthenus. Lineage (NCBI taxonomy): Eukaryota > Metazoa > Chordata > Actinopteri > Acipenseriformes > Acipenseridae > Acipenser > Acipenser ruthenus. The sequence goes on from NC_081191.1 coordinate 95,853,401, forward strand.
CCAACCTTTTTGAGTTCCCAGCATCAAATTACAAAGGCTGGTCTGCCAAGGCAAGAGTAAAGTCAGGTAAATCAACCACTTCCTGTGTTGTTAAGATTTCAGAGAAAATTAAGTTTCTTTGCTGTAGTTCGCAACAGGTTTAATATAAGTCTACCAAAAAAAAACAACAACAATATTCAACTTCATAAAGATTTCTTATCTGAAATGTTACAGTAGCACTTTGAATGTACCTAGTTGGAGTAAGTACTTTTGAAAAACAAGCACAAAACCTCTTGAAATAGATCTCCTCCAAGTGGCTGATGAGGCTATACTATACTGACATCAGCTCTATAGCTGAATGGTAACAGTCTCCATTCAACTCAAAGGGCGGAGATGCCTTGCTATAATTTCACGATTGCTTTGCATTATAGCTACAGCATGTAATGCTGGCTTGCGAGACACGTCATTATCTCCAACGTCTCTCTGGATCCTGACGGACGGGGAGTGGTCGCAGTGATTAGCCCCACATTGAAACTCCCTGAGCCCAGGTCAGTGGATGCACACTTGTGTTGAGCTTGAGGACAAGCCTTGACTAAGTCGGGGAGAATGTAATGAATCCTCTCCTAGCGGCTGATGAGTTAATAATATACCAACATCAGCAAAAGATAAGTATTTGCCTCTCAACTAGAGAGAAAGCTTGCTCTTTAGTTGAATGGTAAATCTTGGTAAATCTTCATCTGTTCAATTTTCAATGCACCGAGATGCCAAACCATTAGCTTGTGTGTGTTCTTCAAAATCAGTGCAAACAGGAACAATTATGTCTGCTCTGACATTGGAGGTCTGTTCTGCATTCAAATTCTGGCCCCTATTTTGCCATTTTGATGCATAGCATATTGGATATTTTATTATAGCTCCAGGTAATAGAATCTGTACCACTCATACTGTACAAGGCTATTATTTAGCTACATGAAATGCTTAGTGCCTGCTGTATATTGTTAGTTATCGATCTGAGGAGAAGTGTGCACATGTTCATTCCGAACTAAACCCTCCAGCGGGAAGTTTATTTATAATTAAAAGGAAGGCTGGTGGGTTATTTTATACAAAGTAGTTGATCATCATAGCCAAATATACACTAATAGAAATGGAGTGAAGCCCTCATAATATTTCTGCTATGCAATACTGTGGCTGGGAAATGATGTCTAAAGTAGCAGTCTCTCCACAATTATTATACACTAATAGAAATGGAGTAAAGCCATCATAATGAGAGGCATATTTCTGCTATGCAATACTGTCTAAAGTAGCAGCCCCCACCCCCACAATTATGTTCAGCTTACACTATATTGCCTTGGTGTCTGAATACTAGAATTGTGTTTCAATAGCAGACTCTGTATCACAATTATCTACTATCTCCTCTCCATTCTTGGCCCCTTACTATTCTCCTTACTCCTTATACATGCTATCATTGGGCATGATTATCCATAAACACCATGTACATTTTCACTGTTATGCTGATGACACACAACTTTACATCTCTGTAAAACCTGGCTGTCTCCACCCTAATTGCATGTCTGTCAGGAGTGGAAAGCTGGATGCCCTAAATTTTTTTGCTTTTTGCAGTTTAATTCTGAAGTCTTGCTGTTAGGTTCTCAGCAGAAATTGGAGTTGGTAAATTCTATAAATTTTTTTTTAGGTAAACAAGGTTACAATTTACCTGAATATCCGTCACAGCCCGTGTTTATAAAAATTTTAAAAAAAATCTCTAATGCCAAATCAGTCTGCCTTATATTGTGCAGTTACACAGCGTTTCCTCCAGTTTCACCTGATGAAAATGCAGCCAAAACAAAGTGAACGAGACAAGCTGCTAAGAAACAAGCTATGGTAATGTAACAGTTAATCATTAAACAGTTTTAGATACTTTGATCTATTTTTTTTTTTGTTGTTGCTTTTGTGCATTTTCATCTGCAAGTGAACGGTGACGTTAGGGCCTTATCGAGCACTATATTCTGCAATTTTGAATACTGACTTTGGATACCGTTTTAAATTCTGGAAACTGTTTTTTTTTTGTTTTTTTTTTTGCTTTTGCTAAATTGCATTGCCTTTTACGTTTTACGCAGTTCTGTGCATGGGTAACATTTAGATTTCATTTTGCTGTTAGATCGTTAATGGGATATTTTACATACCACTACAATACATATCGGATTTAAAAGTATGTACTGTATTACAGTTAACGTGTCGTCTCTTTAGTTTTGGCAAGTGATATTTTCAGAATCATATCGTTCCAAATTAAAATACTACTTCTGTTAAATATAGTACAGTACCAACAAAACCAATACAGTACATCTAATGGAAGCCTACTTATTTTAAAACACAGTCCTTTCAGGTATGTATTTTTGATATTGTCCGTTTTTCAGGGAATATAAAAAAGATACAAGGGTTGGAACGAGCCAAAATGAAATAATCAGATATGCATCACACACGGTTAACCATCACTGAAGTCAAAATTGTATAGGGTCTGATGTGAGTGCTGACTGTATATATATATAGGCTTCCTACAGTGACTTTGAAGAAAGCAAGATACTTCTGTTATCATACTATTCCTATTATGCAATAAACATCCCTGAATGTAAGGGTGTGGGGTGTCGGGTGTGGTTACATGAATGAATGTTAAAGTTAGATATTTGAGAATATATTGGCATTATAAGATCGCATGGATGTTATTAAAATAATTAATAAAAAAGAAAAAAATGCAGTAATAACATTGGTTCAAACCTCTTTATAAAAATTAAAAAGTGATATAGGTTTGGGTTTTTAGTCAAAGATAAACGCTCTGCTTCTTTGGTGTCTCTGAAATGAATTCTATTGAGAAGGTCACCTGGCTATTTTTGGATCCACACAAAACAACAAATTGAGTTATTTACAGCTTTGAAGAAAGAAGCACGCCTATAAACTTCTTAAAGACACTTTATACTGGAAGAACCTACGCATATCAATATAAAGCCAGGGCACTGGTCACATGATTACTACTGCTATATTTAGTCTAAACTACAGTCGCATCATGTTTCTCAATGACAACTTTTATGGTCAGTGAATGGAGGTCACAACAGTCCTTGGAGCCCTCTGCCCTACTCTGAAACCCTAAACTGCTGAAGCACACACCCTCTCGGCGTTAGTTTAATATGCTAAATACCCAACCTCTGCCCAACTTCTGAAACCATAAACTGCAGTTTGTTTAATATGCTAAATACCCAGAACACCACAAGAAACATGCTAACCCCTTCTAGATAGGAAATCAAACCAAACAGTGAAAATAAAAAGTGTCCACATGGAATTCTGTTTTAAGAGTTTCCACTCATTTAAAACTACATCTCATCAACTGGCAGGGTTCATCTCAATTCCTGTTCTTATTATTCCAATTACATATTAAAATGCATTCCAATTCCAATTCCCTTTTAATCAATTACAACCCGTCCAGTGATCAAAATGGCAATTAGCAGTATTCTGTTAAAATTATCTTCTCACAGTGGCAACAAATGATTTAAACTGAAGTCCCTGTTTGTCAATTCAATTTGGCTTTAGGTGAAATCAGTTGCACAATCAGAACCATTATTAATGTCTCTAAAATATCAAGTCCAATTCCTTCAATTGGCATTAGAAATTGGAATTGATTTTAAAAACAGGAATTGACCCCAGCTACAGCACTCTGGAGTATTTTAACAAGTTGGGCATGTGTTTGGGCATGAGGATTGGATTGGGGAATATATCCCAAGTCTGATACATATTTGATATATTTGGAACTTTACCCTAGTCTCCAGCAAGCATCTTCCATTCACAGTACAGTAAGACTACAGCCAAAAACACACAACAATGAAAAACACACCAAAAGAAAACAGCACAAGTTGGTATGGGAATAAAATATCAGTTATATTGATGAAGATGTGGGTGTGTCATATTCAGTTTCAGTTATATCGTTTTTAAAACTCTGACATGTAAAGCACCACTGTGGCCTCAAAACAGCTGTCAACCCTGTCTCCTCTAAGCTCAGCTGCTACCCCAGAGGTCAACAGCAAGCAACATTGGAAGGGAATAAAACAGTTACTTCAACAAATGTATTTGGTCAAAGATCCATTCAAATATTACCAATTTACAAAATGAAGAAAAACCATGCAGCTCTCCCCTGAATGTGTTTATTTTATTATTTTAATTGTTCTATTTTACTACAAAATTCTTTGAGAATGGAGGGATGGAAATAAGACTAATTGCATAGCAGTAGTGTTACCTATAAACACTGTGGCCAATCAGACTTGTAGTAAAACCTGGAATGGATGAAACTGCTATGCAATAGGAGTCATATTTCCATTCCTGGAATGAAAGTGAAGCTGCGAACACTGGTGACGGCTTAAAATACAATGTGGGGCTTATTGCCAAAGAATGCACACTAGCAGATACAGTTAGACATCAGAAATGGGAAGCCTCCTTAGGATCAGCATCCAAAATAAACATTTGCTTAAAGGGGACACAGGGCGAGGCACATGTGCAAACATTTCATCAGAAGTAACACACAAAACCTCTTAAAGTCTTAAAGCTGCAGAGCAGTGGTCCATACTCCCCTTCTCCCGTAGTTCATTATTAAAGCGGCTTCAGCTTTTGAAACATCTAACAACTAACTTGAACAGCGTTTTCATAAAAAGGGAAAGGAAGCATGCCTCATACATTCTTGAAACACATACTGTATCAATCTGTATTCCAAATAGTTTTCAATGTGCCCGATTTGTGTATAAGAATGGTTTATTACTGGAAAGGAGAGAGATCACAGAATGGAAACATCTAACACTAGATGTATTACAGCTGGAGAGGCTCTACCAGAGACAAAGGAACATTAAATTACCTTCTTACAATGTGGGGCGCATTTATAAAGAAACTACAAACAGAGACACGCCCTGCTTGCTAAAGTGTCTAATCGCATCCTCACTAAAATTCAATTTGTCCAAAACTCTGCAGCCAGAATTTTGTCTCGGTCCCGCTCAAGAGATCACATTACTCCTGTCTTGGAGGCCTTGCACTGGCTGCCTATCAGATTCAGAATTGATTTTAAAATTTTAATGCTGACATATAAGGCTCTTCATGGGCTAGCTCTGACTTATCTGTCAGATCTTTGATCTTTTTACACTCCTACTCGCAACCTCCGCTCTGCTGATCTCAGACTGCTGTGTGCCCAGTCTGTTTATGATTGTTTTATTTCCTTGTGTTTTTTTTATGTATAATCTTGTTATTTTTGGCTGTACTATTAATTGAGAAGCGCTCTGAAATTATTGCTTTTAAGGGCGCTATACAAAATAAAGTTTATTATTATTATTATTATTATTATGGAGTAAGTCGCTTACTACCGTGACTAAAAGAAAATGCGGTAACGTTTGTTACCATACTAGTCCTATAATGATGTCCTAATTATTGCTCAAAGTACAGGTATGGGGTGTGGATTTAGATGTATACATGCATGATGTTAGACTTATATTTGAGAATAGGTTTGTATTATAAGATTGCGTGTATATTTTGTACGTAAAGCTACTTTGTTGTATTATGCAGGAGTTTTTAAAATGTAGCGTTGGAACGGGGCTCATTCCATTCATGTGTAGTGTTTGTACTGACATTTCAAAGAACTTGGGAGCAATGGGGGTCAGGACTCTAGAGGGTAGTATGTGGCAGCTGCATTGCATAGCGGGTTCCTTAAAAAACAATCTAAATTCATATTGCTTGATCCATTATTGATCAGGTAGTAAACAATTAAGTAAATCAATAACCCAAAGTACTGCTGACCACCAGCCAAACAACAACTCCTCCAGTTGTTCCAGTTCAGCATAATATCACACAGCTATTGCATACAGTTTCACCCATCCCAGGTTTTAATACCAGCCTGCTTAGTCACAGTGTATAAGTAATAAGCTTGGGTGTGTCTTATTTCCATCCTTGTAATTACATGTGCGTAACAGTGAATACTGTCAAATACAGGTTACTATTTTCCAGGTTTCTTATGACGTAGTACTTCAGTAAACTGATAGTTTGAGTGAGAAGCTGCTTCTCCATGTTGTCTCTGTGGCATCGCTAATTTATTATAACATGCAGCCCACAGTCAAATATATTTCACAAGATAAAGCAAACCCGTGTTTTGCAAGCTACAATGCCTGTGAAGTTAGTCAGAGACCCAAAGCCCTTTAACTTACCCACGGCGGTAGATCCGTAGAGTGGATACTCTGACGAACGCTGTTTTCTTCATGATCCAAGAATGCCAACGCTCTGTACAGACGGGAGTTTTTATTTCCACGATTTCTCCTCCACCAGAAAAATACCACCAGCCCGATCAAAACCCAGCTGAAGCTCAAACCAAAATACCCCAAGACGTAGACCGGGAAAATGATCACAAAAAATTTGACAAATTGAAGCAACACCCCGGTGATATCAAGGCCCCCCGACTTTGGCTCCTCTTCTAGCAGGTCCTTAACATCGGCTGTTGAGTTCTTCTTAGAGCTACTGCCAGCAGGTCTGTTTGTCGTGCTGTTCTCATTGTTCCCTGACAGCGACGACTCTCTTCTGTACGATTCCGTTCCTGTACTTGTTGCTTGTGAACTCATCTCCTAAAAAGTTTAAAACCAGATGTTACCGAGGAGTAAATAAGCGACTTACTATCCTTAGTTTGTGTTCTCCGCCATCCCCATATTTTGGGTTGTTTTAAAAAAAATAAAAACAAACCAGCTAGAACGTTTCCATAATTGCCAGTCTGGTACTAGCCTTTCTAGCTGAGGTTGCAACGGCGTTTCAGATCCAATGACACTTTGTGTACACCGCTTGCGTTTTTCCTTGTCTCCTGCAAATGGGAGTTCACTGCTGCACGTTGCTTTGATTTTCTTGTCTATTTATTTCTTCAGCGTCAACAGCATTTTGTTACGTTTGCTGATTGTCTTGTGTGACATCAATGATCCACTAGGTCTTAGTTGTTGCAGCGTCTTTAATACTACATGGCAACAAAAAAAGTGTCAAGCTGCCACTGCACTCACTGAATACAGACCTCCCCCATCACACCCTGATTGAACATCCTTTACCCCCCACCCCCTCTGCCACACAGGAAACTGTCACTGACGAACTGGGTCAATATGAGACCAATCATGATAAAGGCGCCATCTGGTGGTTTACTGTATCTTTTTTTTTTTTTTTTTTTTTTAATTTTCTTTACATTTTATATTAAAGGATTCGATACAGTACGGTATAGTGCAATATACAATGTAAAAACACCATATTGCAATTACATTATGTTTACATTATATATATATATATATATATATATATATATATATATATATATATATATATATATATAGTACTGTGCAAAACTTTTAGGCAGGTGTGAAAAAATGCTGTAAAGTAAGAATGCTTTCAAAAATAGACATGTTAATAGTTTATATTTATCAATTAACAAAATGCAAAGTGAGTGAACAGAAGAAAAATCTACATCAAATCAATATTTGGTGTGACCACCCTTTGCCTTCAAAACAGCATCAATTCTTCTAGGTACACTTGCACACAGTTTTTGAAGGAACTCGGCAGGTAGGTTGGCCCAGACATCTTGGAGAACTAACCACAGTTCTTCTGTGGATTTAGGCAGCCTCAGTTGCTTCTCTCTCTTCATGTAATCCCAGACAGACTCGATGATGTTGAGATCAGGGATCTGTGGGGGCCATACCATCACTTCCAGGACTCCTTGTTCTTCTTTACGCTGAAGATAGTTCTTAATGACTTTCGCTGTATGTTTGGGGGTTGTTGTCATGCTGCAGAATAAATTTGGGGCCAATCAGATGCCTCCCTGATGGTATTGCATGATGGATAAGTATCTGCCTGTACTTCTCAGCATTGAAGAGACCATTAATTCTGACCAAGTCCCCAACTCCATTTGCAGAAATGCAGCCCCAAACTTGCAAGGAACCTCCACCATGCTTCACTGTTGCCTGTAGACACTCATTTGTGTACCGCTCTCCAGCCCTTCGGCGAACAAACTGCCTTCTGCTACAGCCAAATATTTCAAATTTTGACTCATCAGTCCAGAGCACCTGCTGCCATTTTTCTGCACCCCAGTTCCTGTGTTTTCATGCATAGTTGAGTCACTTGGCCTTGTTTCCACGTCGGAGGTATAGCTTTTTGGCCGCAAGTCTTCCGTGAAGGCAACTTCTGACCAGACTTCTCCGGACAGTAGATGGGTGTACCAGGGTCCCACTGTTTTCTGCCAATTCTGAGCTGATGGCACAGCTGGACATCTTCCGATTGCGAAGGGAACTAAGCATGATGTGTCTTTCATCTGCTGCAGTAAGTTTCCTTGGCCGACCACTGCATCTACGGTCCTCAACGTTGCCCGTTTCTTTGTGCTTCTTCAAAAGAGCTTGGACAACACATCTGGAAACCCCTGTCTGCCTTGGAATTTCTGCCTGGGAGAGACCTTGCTGATGCAGTATAACTACCTTGTGTCTTGTTGCTGTGCTCAGTCTTGCCATGGTGTATGACTTTTGACAGTAAACTGTCTTCAGCAACCTCACCTTGTTAGCTGAGTTTGGCTGTTCCTCACCCAGTTTTATTCCTCCTACACAGCTGTTTCTGTTTCAGTTAATGATTGTGTTTCAACCTACATATTGAATTGATGATCATTAGCACTTGTTTGGTATAATTGTTTAATCATACACCTGACTATATGCCTACAAAATCCCTGACTTTGTGCAAGTGTACCTAGAAGAATTGATGCTGTTTTGAAGGCAAAGGGTGGTCACACCAAATATGGATTTGATTTAGATTTTTCTTCTCTTAATATATATATATATATATATATATATATATATATATATATATATATATATATATATATATATATATATATATATATATATATAGGTGCGACCCCACCTCCCTCCAGAGCTACCGTCCTGTCTCCCTCCTACCCTTCCTCTCCAAAAGCCTCGAGCGGGCTGTACACCGCCCGCTCTCTGCTTTCCTGTCCAACCACTCTCTGCTGGACCCTCTCCAATCTGGCTCCCGCTCTGCTCACTCCACTGAAAACTCTGCCCGAGCTGCATCTCTCTCCTCTGTCCTAATTCTCCTCGACCTCTCTGCTGCCTTTGACACTGTCAATCACTCTATTCTACTATCCTCTCTCGCTGACCTGGGAATCTCTGGCACTGCTCTGGCCTGGTTCTCCTCCTACCTCTCCAACTGCCCTTACCAGGTAACCTGGCGTGGAGCAATCTCCACACCTCGCCCTCTCTCAACAGGAGTCTCCCAAGGGTCAGTCTTGGGTCCTCTCCTGTTGTCTCTCTACACCCGCTCCCTGGGCCCCCTCATCGCATCCTATGGTTTCTCATACTACTTATATGCTGATGATGCTCAGATTTTCCTCTCCTTCCCCACCTCTGACTCCACCATCCCCTCCCGTATCTCTATCTGTCTGTCTGCTATCTCCTCCTGGATGCACTCGTATCACCTCAAACTCAACCTCTCTAAATCTGACCTCCTTTTCCGCTCCTCCTACACTAGAAGACTGGCTCTACCTCCTTTACACTCCCCTGCCTCTAGAGCCCGCTCCTTCTCCACCCTCGCCCCGCAGTGGTGGAATGACCTTCCTATAGATGTCAGGACTGCCCAGTCCCTGACCACCTTCCGTCGCCTCCTCAAGACTCACCTCTTCAGACAGCACCTATAGAACTCCTCTGTTTTTCCCCCTGGACACTTATCACTCTTCCTTAAATGCACTTTACTTGCTCTTATCTGCCCCCTATTTTACTGCATTTAATCCTGTGTTATTTAATCTGTAGTATTTTGTATTTAATTATATCCTGATGCAACTATCACTGACACTGTTATCTGCTCCATTATTGAATCGTATTTTGTCATACTTGTCCTTGCTAGAACAAAAGTCATTGTATTTATCTTGCTTTTAATTGTATTATTATTTGTACTGTGATTCTTGAAATGTATTTGTTTACGACTGTAAGTCGCCCTGGATAAGGGCGTCTGCTAAGAAATAAATAATAAATAAAATAATATATATACTGTATATATATATATATATATATATATATATATATATATATATATACTACCGGTCAAAAGTTTTAGAACACCCCCATTTTTCCAGTTTTTATTGAAATTTAAGCAGTTCAAGTCCAGTGAATAACCTGAAATGGTACAAAGGTAAGCGGTAAACTGCCAGAGGTTAAAAAAAAAAAGTTTAGGTTAGCAAAAACTGAAAAATAATGTACATTTCAGTTATACAAAAAGGCCTTTTTCAGGGAACAAGTAATGGGTTAACAACTTACAGCTGTTCTGCAGCAATGGAAGTAAATTAAGCCTTGAAAGTTGATGCTAACAATTCCTACAGGTGTCCCAACTTCTGTTGATTACTTACAAACCCTCTGTCTGTATAAAAGCAGTGTTGGAACAGACTGTGTTACTACACCCTCTTAAGCATTATTTGGACAGTATTGTACTGCAGGAAGTAGTATATTGCTCTCATAATGGCGAGAAAAAGGCAATTAACAAAGGAAGACAGACAGACCATTATAACCCTTAAAAGTGTAGGGCTTTCCTTTAGAGAAATTGCAAAGAAAGCCAAGGTGTCAGTGAGTACAGTTTCCTACACCATCAAAAGGCACTTGGAAACTGGAGGAAACTCAGACAGGAAGAGGTCTGGCAGACCCAAAGCCACAACAGAATCAGAAGACAAGTTTCTGAGAGTCAACAGCTTGCGTGATAGGCGGCTCACAGGACAACAGCTTCAAGCACAGCTTAACACTGGTCGAAGTAAGCAAGTCTCAGTTTCAACTGTGAAGAGAAGACTTCGAGCTGCAGGTTTGACAGGTCGAGTGGCAGTAAGAAAGCCATTGCTAAGATGGCAAAATAAGAAAAAGAGGCCTGCCTGGGCCATGAAGCACCGCCAGTGGACTACTGAAGACTGGAAGAAGGTCTTATGGACCGATGAATCAAAATTTGAAATCTTCGGTTCATCACGCAGGGTTTTTGTACGCCATTGAGTAGGCGAAAGGATGGTTCCTCGGTGTGTGACACCAACTGTCAAACATGGAGGAGGAAGCGTGATGGATCCAGAGTCGGCGACTTGCACAGAGTGAGTGGCACCCTGAACCAAAACTGCTACCATAGCATTTTGCAGCGCCATGCAATACCCTCTGGTATACGCCGAGTTGGTCAGGGGTTCATCCTACAGCAAGATAATGACCCAAAACATACCTCCAGGCTATGTCAGAACTACCTTAGAAGAAAAGAACAAGACGGTAGGCTTCAAATCATGGAATGGCCAGCACAGTCTCCAGACTTAAACCCCATCGAGCTGGTTTGGGATCAACTGGACAGAAGGTTGAAAGCAAAGCAACCTACAAGTGCAACACATTTGTGGGAACTTCTGCAACAGTGTTGGGAAGAACTTTCCGAACAATATTTGATTTCCATTGTAGAAAGAATGCCACGAGTGTGTTCGGCTGTTATATCTGCAAAAGGTGGCTACTTTGATGAGTCAAAAATTTAGATTAAATTTTGTTAAACAAAACGATTCCATAATTTCTTTTTTATCTCCAATTGTTTATTTGTTCTATGCTTTAATTTCAGAGTACATTGAGACATTAAACTGCGTAAATTTCAATAAAAACTGGAAAAATTGAGGTGTTCTAAAACTTTTGACCGGTAGTGTATGGACAGCTGGCTCTTTGAGCTAATATATATATATATATATATATATATATATATATATATATATATATATATATATATATATATATATATATTAATTAGCTCAAAGAGCCAGCTGCCCAACGTTTCGATAAGTTGTACATATCTTTCTCAAGGGAGCCTGTGTTTGAATCAAAACATTGGAGGTATTTATAGGTTTTTGACGGCATGACAACTACTTGTTATTGTTTACATTCAAATCCATGATTTATTCTTACATGATCTAATGGTGTTCTACATATTGTGACATCATTTTTACTTCTATCTTTGAATCTGTATTAATTATTTTTATTATATCATGCAATGCTGGCTCTGAGGATCAGTCTTGATTTGGCCTCCCCAGCGCATCAGCATGCACAACTTTTGAATGATATATATATATATATATATATATATATATATATATATATATATATATATATATATATATATATAATTTAGCTAATATTATTAAATCAGTACCCCCCCCCCCCCTTTTTTTTTTTAGTTTACAAGTGACACTTTTTTTCCCCAACCCTTCGCCATGTAGTCTTTTGTCCGTCAAACTCGGTTATAATGTACGATTATCATTTGGCCCAGTGAAAGCAAATGTCTTTAAAATAACAGGTTATACTACCCAAAAGTTTTAATAAAAGCAAGAGATTTAAACCCCGCTAAATATGTCTATGCTGCTGCTACTTCAACTTACTGTAAAAACTTCAACTTACTGTAACTCAAACAAGCTACTGACTGTACGTCAATTTCATATACCACGAAGAAGCTTATCGTTTTAATTTATTGTTGCAACTGTCATTTGTGACTCGGTAGATTCCAAGTCTGGATTATGTGGTTACATTTGGACCTGACACATTTGTCAGAAACGGCTTCATTGAATTTAATCGTGTTTCAAATGATTTCGATAACTGAAATTGATATGTTTAGTCTGTGGCCATAGTGATATCTGAATCTGTTCCTCTGTGGTCAACCACTCAGCCTGTTGCTAAGATAACATGAACGCAGTTGCCTTGGTTTCCCAGCATTACGCATGTGCAAAGGACAGCATTCTGGTGTCATGGCGTCTACATAAACAGAAGTTAATACCCAGTCCTGCGAACTGCGGAATCAGTGCATCTGAAAGAGAAAAGAACACAACAAATTATGCAGTCAGAAAAGGTATTTATTTTAGACGTGTACTGTGGGAAGAAGTTGCTGTTTAGATTTCCAAATTGTAATTTTTAAATAAATCGAAGTAAGGATAGTGTGTCATATAGTTGCAAAAAGAAAGAAAACAAACGCCGTTTCTGTGATATTATTGTACATTGCTTTTTAAAGTGTCTTAGATATCTCATTATTAGATGCGATTTATTTAATATGTAAGTTCCTTATTTGAATAAGTACATTCTAATTGTGCTAAAGTTTGCTGCACTTTTCACTGACTACCACTGCCATATACAATGCATTTTAATACTTCCTGTGCAACAGCTATTAGGACCCCACCTGGGGCCCACACTCCCTTTCATACACGTAGGATTCTGGTTGGTGGTCCAGATAACTGCTGCACTTCATGTGAATTTATGGTGCTTTAACACTGAGTTCACCTGAGTGAGAAACCTTTGCTGTGATGAAATGAAAGAAGAGATACTGTAATATATTTGTAGAAATGAGTGTATTACCACAACATCACAATCAACTTAGAAAGCTTTGTAAGTTTCTTGAGGACATGTCGGCCAAAGATGAGCTTATGCATTGTGTAGAGGATGCTGCAGTAAACACCCTTTATTTTAGCAATCAAAAGGACGCTACCACATACTAGATTGTTGCAGTTGTTTAATTGAAATAACCATGGCTCCTGTATAGCCGGTCACTGAGAAAGCCTCATGCCTCACATCTTAGTATATGTTTTTTGCATGTAAATGTTTCGCTGTTGATTTTGTGTGTGTGTTTTAGCGGTCCAAAGAAGATACTTGGAAACCAGACGACTTAAAGAAACATATTCATGTAAATATTCATTTTTATAATAATGTTGATTTTGTTTTTTAAATGGGTTACATTTTATTGCTTGTTTTGAATCTTGATGCTGTTAGTGTCACCCAGATTATAAATGTATGATTTAGCTTGAAAGATATTATTCTGTTATAGATAACTGTACCTGTACTTACAAAATACTGAGAAGTTTGTTTTAATTGTACTCCAATTTTATTAACATACATTACGTACAATTTAATTGCTAACTGAAGTTTGTTTCCATTTTATTTGGCACTTAGTTTGCATACTGGGTACAGACATCTAAAAATCTGTTACAAGGCTATGTGATGTTCTATAGTTTAGTCTTAATATTTTAAAGAATTTGAGCTATGATTCTCTTTTTGTACCTTGTTTCAGGCAGTGAAGAGTGACAGTGATACAAAGAAAAGAGATCGACCACGAGCAGCTGATGAGAAAGGCGAGAACGGCAGTGCAGACTCTAGAGAGCGTAGACACAGGGAGCGAGAAAAAGAAGTGGACAGAGAAAAGGAGAGACACAGGGAAAAAGACAGAGACAAGACTAAAGATCGAGAAAGAGAGAGGGAGAAAGAGCCAGACAGAGACCAGGGAAAAGAGAAGGACAGAAACAGAGATAGAGACAAGGATCGAAGAAAAAATGATGAAAGAGACAGGGGAAAGGAGAGAGAGAGGGACAGAAGAAAAGAGGAGCAAAGGGGCAAAGACAGAGACCGTGACAGAGGGAAAGAGAGGGATAGAGAAAGAGACCGTGATCTGGAGAGGGAGAGGGAGAGGGGAAAAGACCGTCTTAAAGAGAAAGATAGGGAACAGGGTCACAAGAAAGAACAAGCCAAGGAGACGGGAAGCAATCCTGACAAGCAGCGAGAGAGGCACCGGGACCGACAGAGAGATGATGAAAGGAGAGAACGACATAGAGAACGAGAACACGCGAGACGGAAGGAAGAGAAAGGTACTGCTCCCAACCATAACCATTTTAGCGCTACACTTTTGCCAAAGTGGGAGCTATGCAAAAGCCCCATTGGAGGTTAATGAAAAACAATGTTAAAGAAAAAATTGTTAACTTGCACCACACTCGGAGAGCACTCTTTTAGCTTCATGGCCTATCTTGTAAAGCGCTTTGTGGTGGTGGTCCATTATGAAAGGCGCTATATAAAATAAATATTGATTGATTGTATAGATCGATTGTTTAGACTGATTTGTAAGGTTATACGTATTGAACCATTTTTCTATTAATGTTTTTAATTAAATACTATAGTGAAATTAAGTTTGTCACATTTGTATCAAATCTATGAGCATGAAAAGGTATGCTGACTCATTTTCTGCTTCTCCTTTTGTTTTTTAGAAAATGGAGGGGTAACTAAAGGAGAAAATGAAGAACGAGAAAGGAGGCACAGAGAAAGAAGGAAAAAAGGAGAGATGAGTTCAGAGGTAGTGCACCATACATTGTACCAATCCCATAATAAATATTGTACCAGAAGGCCCTATTTACAAACTAATCCTACATTTACAACTACGACTTGGACACATTGAATTTGGACTCAGACAACCCCAGTTAGGATTGCAGGCGTATGTGTAAGAAGTTAGTTAATAAAAGCAGAGCTGTCATTTTAACTAAGAGAAATGTTGGAGGCAGGTGAATACTTTTCTTAAATTGTCATTATCCAAAAATGCTAAATATGTGATTTCATGGTGAAAAATGAATGCGACTTCAAGTTGTTATTCTTTATTTTATTTGTGGCTCTCAGGATTATGGGGAGAATCGCAGACAAAATGCAGAATCCAAAGATGAGGAGCGTGACCGCAGGCGCCGGGAGCGCAGAGAATCTGATGGTCCTAAGGAGGACAGGGAGAGGCGGAGGAGGGACGGGAAAGAACGCGAACACAAAGCGAGAGACAAAGACAGGGAGAGGAAACCAAGAGAGAAAAGATATACTAGAGAAGAAATGCCAACAGATGCTGAAGAACTGAGTCGGAAGACAAGACAGCTCAACCCAAGGCACAGAGAGAAACAAGACTTGGGTGAAGCAGACAATGAGAGACCAAACAGAGAGAGGAAAGAGGTAAAGGATAATGAGGTGAGTGGTTATTCAAACCGGACATCAATGGGCCACTATCACACAAGACACCTTCAGCATCTTGTGGAGCCAGTGCCACTCCAACTCCAGGCCGTGTTGCAGGAGGGAGCCCCCAATTAATTAGTGAGTTTATAAAAATGCTAAAGTCTTTCTTTTGCTTTCCTTTCTTCTTTTTCAATGGGATTCATTATTTAATTCCTGATGATAACCCTTTTTGTACACATATCTCACACCTAATTTATGTATTTCTTTCTTTTATTTGCATTATTTGAGGGTGTCTAGGTCATGGAGACCTACATTTCTAGCTATTGTGTATGGTTGGTCGGGATATGGTAACCTGAATGCATCCTTCTTAAAATATGTTCATTATTCCAAAGTAAATTTTTGCCTCTTCAATACCCAGATGAAAGCTTTCTTTCGTTCGTTTCTTTTTGTATTTCTACTTTGATGTTTAACCATAGAAGGACTGGGTTCCTAGAACGCCGGTCTTTTCTGCTCTTCATAGCTAAATCAATCTCTCACTTTTTTCTTCTTTTTTCTCTGCTGCACAGCAAAGCACAAAAAGGCCTCAGTCAGAATGGGGAGCTAGTCAGAGAGGATTAAGTGATACAGAGGAGCCAGTAAGATATATTTCTATGGGATTATACATCCTGCTGTTTCTTAAGGACAGCCTGTGTACTGAAATGTCATGATAAATATTTCTAACCCTCAATTTAAAGTGAATATTATTCAGAAACCTCCACACACATGATAAACAGCTTGCATTGTCGAATATGCTGCATTGAGTGTATTTTCCATTAATTTGTGGTTAAGGGTTTGTGCTGGAAACCCTTATCCAGAATATTTCATGCAGTCTTCATTGAGATTCAGGTCTGGTTAACGATTTGGCCAATCCCCTAATCCATTCAGCAGTAATTTCACGTCCTCACGTTCTCCAGAGAGCTGCTCTGTTGCAAAACCACTGTGAATCTTTAAGGGAATAAACTTTCTTTCAACGTTCTATTCAGAACGTACTTCTACTGCAACTACAATATTTTTATTAAGAATTCAATGTCCCCTTTTTATATATACTTGTATTACTCAATATCTTTTCACAGAGCACAGTTTACACTTTGAGGCAAATTGGTTTTATTACTTGAAGTGAACCCGTCTGGCTACCAGGTGTCACTGTTGCGCTATTAAGAAAAAACATGATATTATCTTTAAAATAATGTTTCCCAAAGGGTACATGAAATAAGTATGCATTCATATACTTAATAATTTACATAACTTCACCATCTTGTTTACTTTTAAATTCATTTATCATTTTCTTCAGGATGATGAAACAAAAGAGGCAGCTGTTGAGAAGCCAGTTATAGATGAGGTGCATTCTGAAGAACCAGAAGATAACTACGATGAGGACTTTGAAGTAAGTAATGAATACCTGTTATTTGTTTTAAGAGTAGTTTTACAAATGTGTTAAATTTATAGCAGCTGTCAAAGCACTGTTAAAAATAAAACACGTGTTTGTTGATTAATTTCACTTGCAGCATAAAGTGAAAACATTGCTAGTTAATACTCCCAGTATTTAGTTTTAAATAAAGCTTTTGTGTATTTCATTTTGAATAGCAGCTGGCTAATGCATTTCCCTTTCACCTGTTTTCTTGTCTGCTTACTTGCTTACTTTTCCTTTGCATGTCTTTAAAAACTTTTCATGCTTTGAATGGATCGCTAATTAAGAAACAGGTAACTGTTAACACAAGCAGTTTTTGAATTTAGAAATTAATATTATGAAGATAGATAAACAGTTTTTTTTTCTTCTAATAAATGCATATAAATGTTAATGACTAGTATAAATATGTGTTTAAAAAAAGCATCAACGCTAAGCACTAAGTTTACTGCATTTGTTTTGTAAAAGGGAAAGCAAGCTGTTAAGAGTAGCAGCATAACTTGCAGGAAACCTCTAAAGTGCAATGTGGGAATGGTGTAATAACAGTGCCAGGTGCAAAGTCTTAGTTCATTTATTTAGTTTGTTTATTTTAATAAGGCATGATTATTACATCCAAAATAGTGTAATACAGTAAATGTGTAAGTTAATAGTTTTATACAGCAAATCTATTAATAATGTAGACAAGACAGACATCTTTTACAATGATGAATTATTTAAATATGGTCTTCCAGCTCAAATGTGTTTTTCTTTCTTTCTTTTTTCCATTTTTTTAAATTTTATTAAAACTAAAATCATGTTTGAAGGCTTTTATAGCATTTGGGTGTGTTGTACGACTATGTTCTAACCTTGTGGTTAACAAATACAAGTTATTAATATTGAATGCTGCCTTAAGCTCTTCTAGGCACAGAAAAAAACTGTATGCAATAAAATAGGTAGACCATGCAGATCCAAGACAACAACATACAGTGAGAAGATGTTGGACGTTAATAGCTGTATATACACAGCTGTAGTCAAAAATCTATGATTAAAAAAAAAAAACACTGCCACCTGATACTGCTGCAGGTCATGTGAGAGGTTTGGTTTGATGTGCAACTAAATATGGCCAGACGTGGCAAAGAAGGTCTGCGTGATTTTCCTGGTGCATTTCTCAGACAAGGACAAGGAATCAAACACCATGTTGCTCAAAATCGCTTGCTGCAGCTCCACCTACTGTTCCGAATGAACATCTAAAAAAAGTGCCTGTAAATCTTCAAAGCTGCAATTTCAATGCACTATTTATAGATGTTACTTCTTGTTTTTAATCAGTTCAATGTTTATTAAAAATAATAATAATTTTTTTAATTAATGCATTTTTGGTTTTATTTTTTTAAGTTTTAAGGACTATTGTTTAGGTCAGAGACGGAAGGATATTTAATAAAAATTACTTTGTTAAAACACGTTTTTTTAATTTTTTAATTTTAATTTTAGTTAGTTGACCCATTTTATAAGCGCAATAAGGCACTTCAGGGTGTGGGGATATTAGAGTATATCCCACACCCTATCGTCTCTTATTGCTTACAGATATCTGGTTTATTTATCTCACACACCCACACACCCACACTCTCTTACATTTTCTGCAACGTCCACAACGATCTGCAGTGTCTGCTGCCAGCTTGGAAAAATACGTCTGCATTTCCTACAATCAAAGCAGACTTTATTAATTTTAAAACTGTGTTGGTGAAAAGGGAGTTTTTATGTTTAAGTTGGATGTACAAAGTTCATTTCATCGGAGATGACTGTGCAGTGCAGCATTTATTTTCCACGATTCCTTCATTTGGCCTGGCAATCAGGCGAGTAAATGTCTTTTACTAGTGTCACAAGCTGCGACCAATAGCGTTTTGTTTTATTGATGTTAGTACTGTTAATATTACATTACTGTTCAAGTTGTTTATGTATACCGATTTTTACTAGTTTATAGTATCCTCCATCCCCCATCCCTAATATAATTTATTTGTAATGTTTTTAAAGGACTATGATGATGATTTTGAGGATGATGATGATGCTGGTGACGGTGATGAAAATGGAGACAGAGAGGACAAAGAAGACATCTCTCCATACGAAAGGGCTGAGATTGAAGCAATACAAAGAGCGATGGTTGCAGAGAATGAACAGATGGGTGTTGTGCAACCAAGGAACAAAAGCGAAGAACTTGATAAACCAAAAAGAGGTGAGGGGCTGAAAACAAACATGACTCGCTGTCTAAATGTACTGGGTAATGGGAATGTGATCGCATCTGGTTCTCATTTACAATAGCTTGGGTGTTGTCTCATTCTCTTGGGAAGAAAGACTGTAGCTTAATATATCCCATCCCTGTCTGCTTGTTCACACTACTGTTTTAGAAGTGTGTTGCAGTAACCAGACGCATGTTGTAGCCAAGCAATCAACAAAATAGTACATACAGCAGAGAAAAAGTTTGTGAACCCAAATGGTAAATATGGAAATTCCATAGTTTTACCATGATAGCCTTTTTGAATCAAATATCCAGTAGGGTTTATATTAACCAATTCCATGTCTTTTGAAACAAAATGATGTATGAAATAGACAAACAATGAGTAATTAAGATTCAGGGTATGTGAAAAAGTAAGTGAACCCCTGGTTTTATAAGCTCAATTAAGGGGATAATTAAAATCAGGTGTTTAAACAATTAGGTAGATCTTCAGGGGTGAGTTTGGGAGGCCCCACTCTACTAAAGATCAGAAACTTTGTGAGTTTGGTCTTCACCATACAGGTGTGTGGAAACACGTCATGCCACGATCAAAAGAAATCTCTGAGGACCTCAGAAAAACAGTTATTGATGCTCATCAATCTAGCAAGGGTTACGAAACCGATTTGGGGCTCCACCAATCCACTGTCAGACAGATAGTCTACAAATGGAGAAAGTTCAAGACCACAGTCACAATACCCAGGAGCGGTCGTCCTACCAAAATCTCTCCAAGAACAAACTGGAAAATCATCAAGGAAGTCACAAAGAACCGCAGAGTAACATCCAAGGATCTGCAGGCCACTCTCGCCTTGGCTAATGTGAGTGTTCATGACTCAACTATCAGAAAAAGATGGTGTTCATGGAAGGATAGCCAGGAGGAAACCATTGCTCTCTAAAAAGAACATTGCTGCCCATCTGAAGTTTGCCAAAGAGCACATAGATGATCCACAAGACTTCTGTAACAATGTTCTCTGGACAGACAAGTCAAAGGTAGAACTTTTTGGCCTCAATGAGAAACGTTATGTTTGGCGAAAACCAAACACTGCGTTCGAACAACCGTCAAGCATGGTGGTGGGAGTGTGATGGTTTGGGGCTGCTTTGCTGCCTCAGGACCTGGACGGCTTGCCATCATTGACACAACCATGAATTCTGCATTGTATCAGAAGATTCTAGAGGAGAATGTCAGGCCATCCGTCCGTGAGCTGGAGCTGAAGCTGAACCGAAAGTGGGTCATGCAGCAAAACAATGATCCTAAACATACAAGCAGATCTACAAAAGAATGGCTGCAGAAGAAGAAATTTTGCGTTTTAGAATGGCCTAGTCAAAGTCCGGGCCTAAACCCCATCGAAATGTTGTGGCAGGACCTGAAGCGAGCTGTCCATGCAAGGAAGCCCTCAAATGTCACCGAGTTGAAGCAGTTCTGTAAGGAGGAATGGGCCAAAATTCCTCAAAACGGATGTGAGAGACTGACCAACAGTTACAGGAAACGCTTAGTTGAAGTCAATGCTGCTCAAGGGGGTGCCACCAGTTACTGAAGGTTCACATACTTTTTCACACATGGATATTGAATGTTGAATCATTTGTGGATAAATAAATGTTGAAAAAGTATCATTTTTTGTGTCTTTTTTAATCTTTATCTATTATTAGGACTTGGGTTAAGATCTAATAACATTTTAGGTTTGAAATATGTGAAAATCCTAAGGGGTTCACAAACTTTTTTTCGGCACTGTAGGTGCTCCTACCTCACTTTGAGTAGGGTGATGAGATTTACAACACAGTCTCCAAAACTATCTTGAAAAGTGGGTCTGTATGTAACTCCTCATCATTGTACACTGTATATGAGTTTATACTAGATCTCAAACGAGAACATTAATGGCACCACACATCTTCAACTGAGATCTTCCAAACAGTATTAAGGAAATTGGAAGGAAGCATTTCACATGTCTTCAGTAGCTTCTTGAGTTATTGAACCACAAACGCCATGCAGCGTTCTATGTGCTGATTCTCTAAAGCGTATTGTATTTTCTATATTGTTTGTAGTGTATGACTGAGTCACTGTAGCATGTCTTGAAACCCCTGGCTTTTCATGGAAATATGTTTATTTCATTGGATCCACCCTGTGGGTAAACCTTTAGCAACACAGCCTCACAGATGATATACCAGGCAGTGCAATTTTGAGGATTTATATAATGTGGAGGCGTATTCTGTACATTTAAGAATATATTAACTTGTCATGTTTAATTAAATAAATGACTGAGTGATTTAAAAAAAAAAGGTGCATACATTACTGTTCACTTTTTTGATATATTGAAGATTCGACTGACAGCTACAACAAGGGAGCGCAACGTGGCAAGTTTATTGACTTTGTGGCAGCAAAGCATCGAGAAGTGAGCCAAAACGTAGCCTGTAAGCAGAAGTAAGTTTAAAAAAGTTACACCAAAAATATTTAATATCAAAT
The DNA here is from genome assembly GCF_902713425.1 of Acipenser ruthenus. NCBI lineage: Eukaryota > Metazoa > Chordata > Actinopteri > Acipenseriformes > Acipenseridae > Acipenser > Acipenser ruthenus. The sequence continues at coordinate 95,875,336 of NC_081191.1, forward strand.
GATATACCTGCCTTGAAACCAAGGCTCGATCACAACAAAACAAACAAAAACTGTGATAAAATAATTGCTACTAATATTTACATGAATCGTTCTAATATTATTATAACCACATGTACGTTGTAGAAACTGCATTAATACATTGAAATGCAGCTAGGGAGAAATAGTATTCAGTACATAAGAACATGACAGTGTGTGTGTGTGAAAGGCTTTAAGACCTAAGCTGTTCTCTTTGTGTTTCAGAAAGCGCAGCACAGCTTTGCTTCGGCTGATTGAGCTTGACTTCTCTGTCAGTTTTTCCCTGCTGGATTTGCCACCGTTAAATGAATATGACATGTACATAAAAAACTTCGGTACAACAAACACAAAACAGGTGCGTATCCCACTCAAATCATGAATGTTTTTTCTTCTACTTTTGTCGCAAGAAGAAGTACGTTCATGTTTCTGATTCGCAGCAACCACAGTGGATGGTAATTTTAAATGAGTACATCAATTATAAAAGAAAAATACTCTGACCTTTTTTTAATATGCTTCATATTGTTGGACAACAAAACTCAAGTTGAGGGAATAATCAAAGTTGCTTAAAGTCCAAAGCACACATTAAGTGCAGATAAAGTACTTTTTTATTATTAATTTGAATTGTAGCTTTCACCCTGGCCTGCAATTATTATCCCCTGTGTGTGTCACACTTTTGTGCTTTACATGTATCTGTAGATGATCCAATTGTGTTGAAATAAAGTTAAGACATTCTATAGCACAAGTTCTTGAGAATATCTCAATCTACGTTCATAGTGTACATTTGGCACACTTGCATCTTTACTGAGGATATAGGTCATGGTAACTTGCTTTTGTAATGATACTGATGACACAGTGTTTATTTGTTACTATGTCTGGGGATGTGTGTAACATAATTACAGTATTATGAAACCATAATATGTTTTGTGATATTGAGGATGGAAGCTTATACACTGCCATGTAATTGCATTGTCCAGAAGCAGAACAATGCCACTTTCTTTTGTTTATATATCTGTAGTTTTTAGTTTGAGAAATGTACTTCTAATATAAAAATGAATAGAAGTCAGTAAAGTTACATTCAAACGTTTGGCATTGTCAGCAGAAGTGGGGCGTCTATTTTGAGCGTGTTATTTTTTTTCAAGAAACTGTCATTTCGATTTGGATTGTTGTGTTACATTTTCTTCTATAAATACAACTCAATACAACTGTTCTCTCCCAGGCATATATACAGTGTAATGAAGACAACACTGATCGAGATATTCAAACAGAGGAAATAGAAAGGGTTGAAAAATGGACGCAACATCCTGGAGAAAGCAGTGTTGTGTGTGCAGGTGAGGACAAATACAAAAAGCCTGGGTCTTATTCATAAAGCGTGAAAAGCAACTGTTGATCTGTATTGCGCACACAGCTGTATTGTTATGCAACTTTAATTCAAAGCATTGACCTTTTTCTTGTATTTCAAAACAGGTCCCAGTAGCAGTAATGAATCTTCACCAGAGTCCATGACTAAACTGAGTATTGATTCTCAAAGGCTGTCAACATTTTTGCGGTCAGCTTCTCAGGTAGATTATCACAGTATTACTGATAATTTGTAACAATTACCTTCATCCATTTATACAATTGATTGGAAATGTCTACCAAATGATCAGACACTTGAATTGCTTTTGTTTAGCTGGCTTTATCAGATATCACTGGCTGTAATGATACAATTACTTGCCGATAAAAAGTTGTTTAAAACTATTGTAAGACATTGATGTTGGTATTTGTAATTACATTTTTTGCTGTAATTTATTAATTAACATTCATGTGACATTCTGTGACCAAAAAACATAACTTATCATAATATCAATTTTAATCAGTGTTTGGAATTTTATTTATAAACCATTCAGTTTTTTTTTTTTTTTTTTTTAAGTTTCAGGACCTAAAATGCCTAATGCCTACTTTTAAAAATGAGAACATAAATTTAAATGGTTAGAGGGACTGAGAATGATAATTGGTGAGCATAGTAGGAATTTGGTGCTCCCTCTGTTTAAATATAAATAATGAATATTTCACACATTACAGCGATCCAATGCAGAAAAACATGCATTGAGAATAATCAGCTGTTTGTATTCCTGCGAATTACATGAACATTTTACTGAAAAAGCAGTATCCTACATACAATATTTATTTTCCCTTTTTTAATTAAATAATCCAGTATAAATAATGAATAATGCATTCTGTGACTGGTATAAACAAAAGATTTTGGCCTCTATGAACAGAAATTGAAGGCAGTGGTCAAGGACATTAGTCCGTGGGATATCTGCATTTTCTACACTCTGAAATACAAAATGTAAGTATAATAAGTGGTAAACGTTCTGCTCTTTTTAAGGTTATTGCTGTTTTACTAGAAGAAGACCGCTCAGAAAAACAGTCTGGTCAGAGTCTCAGATCTCAGGCAGCCAGTTTATCAGTCAGTGATGGAAGCTTGCTGCTCAACACCAATCTACCATTCCTGCTCGGTAATAATTTACTTTTATGGTGTTACAGTTTCTCTTCGTAGAAGTTCATTTGATTTAGAATTCCGAATATTTGTTCCTTTTTATCAGGTCGGGAAGTATGTGGACTACACTTCTCCAATGTACAAAGGCAAACAATGCTTTCCGTGCACAGTCCATCAAGAAAGCCCAGTGCTGTTCGGCTTGACAGTAAGAGCATCGTGTGTGTGTGGAACATCTGGGAGCCATCAAATCCACACAAAGTGCTCATCTGTGAATCAGTGGTAAAATTTTGCTTGCAATTAAAATTATTCTCTTATCGGTCATGATTAAGACTACGATTTTGTCACGGAGGTCACGAAAATCGAAAAATTGAAAAAAAGTCAATGAAATCTTGGAAATGGATGTGAAAACACTTTTGATTAGGCGCTTCCTTTATTTCCTTTAAAACATGCAGCATAATGCACTGAAAAGTATATATTTTTTGTGTAGCAGTTACGTGTACCTCTATAGGTCAGTGAATGAGGTAGCTGAGCGAGTAAGCATGTAAATCGATGACAGCTAAAATGCAAAAAAAATTGAGATGTTTTCTGTAAAGACAGAAGAACAAATGCATCGTAGAACAGATGTTTACCAACTTACAGAGGCTTTCTTTACAACATGCTGTTTGTTTCAGAATTGTAGAAAACTCTATTAAAGCCTGGTTCATACAGCACTTCTGTTGCAGATGAATGCGATAAGTCAGGTGCAGACAGCTAAGCTGTGCAGCTAAACTATTTGCTGTACAGGAGGCATTGTGTCACAGCCCTTTTGACTGCGTTAAGTGGTCGCAGCGGTTGTTCATATAAACACAATACTTTAAATACAAACTGCATTTGTGCAATTAGATACATTTACATTTAAGTAGATGTGCTAAGTTTGTACCTCTACAAGAGGAGTAAAAAAAATCCAAAGCAACCTCATTGCTCCGTCCTCTCAACCAACAGTATTTAGCAATGCGGGTATGTGGCAGTGAGCGTATTTTAGGTATTTAGGTAAGTTTTGTACTATTTAAAAGCTCTTGTGTATGTTGATGTCGCTAAAACTACATTATTTGGTGAACTTTCCGTGAATTCTTGATTTTTTGCCACACCTCGACCGTGAAATGTACTAAAAATTACTGTGCCAAAATCGTAGCCTTAGCCATAATCGCTTGCTTTGACTAGGTAAGGTTATAGATATGAAAAATGGTAAACATTTGTTTCTCTTTCCCCAAAATCAGTGCATTAGAAAAATGTGATTTTTAAATCAATTAATTTTTTTTTTATTTATTTTTTTTTAAACGGTTACCTTTTTACAACAGTTTATGCTTTGAGTCGTTACAGAAAAAGTTTGAGGGGAAAAATAAATGAATAAATAAAATCCAAAATATTTCTCTGCAGTGCACGGGTAACGTTCCATTACTGTACCCGTCACTGCATTGCACATGTTCCATTACTGTACCCGTCATTCTATTGCGCATGTTCCATTACTGTGCCTGTCACTGCATTTCACATGTCCCATTACTGTACCCGTCACTCTGTTGCACATGTTCCATGCGTTACTTTGTTCTTACAGATTCAGTGCTGTTGCTTCAGTCCCGGTAAAGCCACTCTGGTGTTTGCTGGAACTGTTGATGGTTCAGTGGTGGTCTGGGATCTCCGTGAGCACTCCACTTTACATTATACAATGAGGATTGGGAATCTGGACTGGACTCTCAGATATCCTACATTTTCTACTGGTTGGTATACAAAGTAGCTGTACTGTGTCCATGGTTTATAGATTAGAAGTGATTAGAATACTGTATTTTAATAACTGGTTTAATTATCTGTCACTACAGATGCCATCCTAGCGACTTCAAGCCACTTATGTCCTGTAAGGACTGTAGAACCGGTGTCAGCTAACGTAGCTGAAGGTCAGAGTCAAGGATTTTCTCTGCTGTCATCTCAGGAAGGTATGTTTATACATAAGGAAATGTACACTGACTGAACAAAAACATTGAGAATGTAAGCAAAATTAGCCTGCAATGTTTGCAAATGTTGGTCACATTATGTGTCAAATGAGTCACTAGACCTTTGTAATCTGTGTAAGAGTTAGGTGCAAGTGTTTAGAAGCAATCATGGGAAAACTATCGAACTGCTTAGCCAATTGTATTGAAACGTAGTAAGGAGATTCCTTAATAAGAGTTTATGATTATCAAACTGTGCAGGTATCTCCTGTCATACTGTCATTTTTATGTTGTGAGTAGCTTATCCAGATATGAATTAACTCGGTTACTACAACGTAAATGATCAGAAATCAGGATATACATGGGTGAGTCTGGATTCACGCATGTCACTCTTGCATTTTGCATGTACATACTGTGGATGTAGTTCATGGTGATCTACCTTCTAATATAAATGTATTTTTTTTACAATTCAGAAACTTTAGGATTGTCTTTCCAGTTAGCATCTCTTGATGAAAGTGGACTGCTTAATCTGTGGGTGAGTTTGATTTAGTTTTACATTATATCATAATAGGTATAATTTCCTGGTTTTACTGACCTGTATTTTACTTTTCGAAAGGGATTGGTATTGTAATCCAGATTGACTACAGGACATATTAAATGAGACGTGAAAATGGTTGGATTTTGTGACCATCTAAGATGTGCAATTTGTAAATGAAGTAGGATTTTATAAAATAGATGGATTTTTTGGTTTTAAATATATTAGGTTTTATTTTACTTGGTGTTGAGGGAAATGTTTTGTTTAAAAGAAGAAAATAAAACTGGTTTAACTTTTATTTTTTTAAGGTTGTTGTGGAATTGCCAAAAGCTAATCTTGCAGGTTCACAAAATGATTTAGGTGAGTAATTGTATTGGCAGTGATCAATGAGTTTATTAAAGTTACAGTAATACTGACAAAGCCAAGTGCCTTTTACACACCCATAGAAGGTGAACATTAAGACGACTGCACACCCTTGAGTGTTGTTGCACCTATACATTTATATATACAGTTTTTATTTATTTATTTATTTATTTATTTATTTATGTATTTATTTATTACATTTCAGTGATTATTTCTTACATTTTTTTATCTTTTCAGATTTGTCAAAATCTAGTTTTATTGGTTACATTTCAAAACCACCAACATTTTTCATGTAAATTTTCTTCTTCTCCGTTAGGATAAAGAAATAATAAATACAACTTTCAGTACCTACAGCAGAAACAGAAAACAACAATTAGTCTGTAGTAATTGTACTCGTTAGTGTCTGAAAAAGAAACGGTACTTTCACTGCCAGACTTTTCCCAAACAGATAGGGAGTTGATTCTACTTGAAGCTACAGTAGCAGACTAGCTTTCTAACATTCATTGTATAAGTAAAACAGAGTGTTCTATTCGGTTTGTTTTTTATGGATATTAACTTTAGCTTAATTTTCCAAATGACACCTGGCAAAGCATGGGGTTTCATTACCTACATGACCACCGCTTTCATTTTAATTAATTCACTGGGATTCCATTTCTCACACCCAGCACGCTGCTTTTGTTGCTGTCAAATTGTCTAGCCAACTTTAGTTCCTGGAGCATCATTGCAGTAGAGTAACAGTTTAACCAAAGCAGTTAGAGAAGCTTTTCTGTAAGACCGTATGAGCAGATAACCCAGAACAATCACTGCTGTTTTCATTCACTGTTTTAAATACTGAATTACTAGTTTGATTGGTTTATGAAATGGTTTACTTCATTGTTTCTTTTAGGTCTCAAACCAGGCGGGAAAGTAAAACTGCTACATAGCTCTTCAATCAATACCAACAGCAGGTCAGACTTTCTTAAGGTTCATTCATAAAATGTGTGTCTTTCAAAGTCAGGAATATAAAGGTTGTTGTCAGTTGATGTATGTTGCACATTCCAGCATTGTCAACAGTGATATTACATCACCAACCTGTCAAATTAATACACTAACTACTGAACCAACACTGATGAAGTAACCATTTGAATCTCTACTGCCTTGAGCTGATGAGAAAAAAAAAAACTGCGGGGAAGAGCATGGACACCAGCAGTCACCACACACACACAAAAAAAACAAATGCAGCATTTCAGTTATTCATTTAAGCAACATATCTCCACAGAGGCTTAACAGCTATTCACAGACATATCTTTACTACTGTGGCAGTATCAACCTGTTGATCATATGTTTCTTCTTCTGTAACTTTACCAGCTCTCTTCCAAGAGACACTTTTCAGGCGGGGCCTTCCCAGGCACTGATGGTCAAATTCTTCCCTTCTGATTCCAATCATTTCTTTATTGGCACGGACATGGTAAGTGGAAATGGAAGCCTTGTACTGTACAGCAGGTAGCAGAAACAGTTCGGTCTTTCACTGAAGTGGGTTTGTTGATTTTTTTTTTTACATGGGTTACAACAACTTGGATCAACCAACTTTGCTCAAACCTGCACCTACAAGCATTTAAAGAAGTGTTGATTTTAGGACCACATTTGCTCTCTTTATTGTGTGTATTTTATATTTTCCCAAGACGCTTTATTCAAGGTAAAAGTTACTTAATTTGGCCCTTCGTCTTAAAGAACTGGCTACAAAGAACTCGTTGTAATGCTTTTTAAACCAGGACAAACCTTGTCAAACTGATATATGTGACACACAACGTTTTACGTGTGTGAGAATAGTATTCCAGGGGTTAATCTTGGCTGGGGGTTGACGGTGAGAACTGCATTGACCTTGGCAGCCCTGTGGTTTGCAGAAGGAAATCGCTTGGGTTTGTTCACGTTATCCCACTTCAGCAACCCCTACCGGTCAGGCGTCCCAGGTTGGATAATCATATTCATTTGGTATAACCTACTACCTTGTTTCCTTTACCTGTATGTACATTTTCAATATCCGTTGCAGGGTTTAGTGAGCCATGGTACCAGACATGGTTTACGAGTGCCACCAAAGTCCTACAACTCACAGATGACTGGGATCAAACCAGTTCATGTCACTTCTATTGACTTCTCTGCTTTTGGAGATCCAGTATTTTTGGTAAGATCATGATTTCTTAGCTTAGTATATAGTTTAGCTGAATATATTTTACATAGACTCTACAGGTATTTTTTTTTTTTTTTTTTTTAGGTATCTGTTCCATTAATTACTTGCTATCCTAGATGCATGTAAACCTACAAAATGCTTTTAGTGAGCGTTTAAAAAGTGAGCCATTCTTTAAGTAGAAGGATACATTCTCATTCTCACTGGCAATGCATATAAAGTCTTTGTTAGATCAGGAGTTTATTGCCTTTAACATTTGCCTTCATCGTATTAACATCTGTGGTCATGAAAAAATAAAAGAGCAGTTCTGTGTGTGCTGCGCTATCTTGAATACTTTGAAAGACCTGACCTCTGAAACATGGCCCCTTTGCAGTGCTCTTTTCATCCATCATGGGCACCCCCCCATTATAGGCCCATAACTTAAAAAATAACCAGTGTTGAGAGTCAACTTCTAGTTTCTGTATATCAAAAAATATAATAGTTTATTAATATAATTATATATAATAATAATATCTTTATTTTTATATAGCGCATTTCATAGTAGACCACCATCACAAAGCGCTTTACAGAGGTGGGCTGTGAACTGTGCATTATATGCAGAGTCACTTACAATAGGACATTGATTTAACATCTCATCCGCAGGATGGAGCACAAGGAGGTTAAGTGACTTGTTCAGGGTCACACAGTGAGTCAGTCAGAGGCAGAGGTGGGATTTGAACTGGGGACCTTCTAGTTACAAGCCCTGGACTTTAAACACTGGACCACACTGCCTGCTAATATATATTATTAATGCAACCAAAAAGCTAAATGATATGCAGTTGTTTGGTGTACTGTACTGTAACTTTACTTACAGTTTTGGTATTTCTTTTGAAGGTTGGCTGTGCAGATGGGAGTATAAGATTGCATTCAACAACGACTGAATACCCCATCATGGAGTGGAATGGTAGCACCAACGGAGAGCCTATAATCTCTGTGCAGTGGGCTCTGACAAGACCAGCAGTGTTTTTTGTATTAGATGCAGCATCCTGTCTTTATATATGGGATTTATTGGCAAACGATTTCCAGCCTGTAATAAAAGAAAAAAATCAGTTGGATGAGTAAGTGATAATGCAGCTTATTTTAACATTTCTTTTTTTTGCCTGATTAACAGATGAGCAGTCAATCATTTAGGAGATTGTCCTTTATAAGATTATTGAAGGTCTTGTATTTTCTAATGTACTGTGTTCTCAACTAACAAAGAATTACATCCTTTCAAATGTATGGTCTGATTGCCTAATCTGATTGCTCTCTCTATAAGTGTTCTTCATATTCCAAAAGAAAATCCATTGGTAGTTGCAATTCATTCAAGCTTTGTTTGTGTACATGATCTGTTATTACTATGTTGACATTTATATTTACACAGGGATATGATTATGATATCCTGGGAAAGCCCATAACATTCTAAACCTTTTATTATCTCGAAGCGCATATTCAGCTGTCCTGAAACTTGGTGTTATCATTATTTTAGTTTATCAAGAATAGCAGATTCTAGAGGTATATGGGGAGGAATTGTCTGTCCGCACATCTGTCCATTGGTTGCATATAGCCGACATATTTCTTTATAAAGGATATATTTGATTTAGTTCTACTATACCATGCTCAGTTGTATCCAGTTCTAATACAACAGTGTGGATTACTGCTGGTTGAATCATTGGCTCTGCATTAGTCTGAGTCCCATTTTTAATCATATTGTGTTCACTGTTGCCATTATATTAGTTGCATTAAAACTGCATGAAAGTAAGGTAAAGTTAACATTAGTTTTGTTTTTGCAAACGCACAAGATTTATTTTATTTTAAAATCTTAAATGTATTTTATGTATATATATATATATATATATATATATATATATATATATATATATATAATATATATATAATATATATAATATTTAATAGTGTAACAGCCATTCTAATCTGAATCAAGAGTGTCTGCATGTCATTTACCTAGACTTTTGTATATTTCTTTTTTTACAGAATTACAACCATGTCCGTCTTTGGTGATCCCGGGAAGCAAAATTCATTTGCAGGGATATCGCTTGCAAAGCAGTCTGGGAAAATAGAGATTCACTACTTAAACAAGCAATGGTCAGTGCCAAACACAGAAGAGATAGAAAAGCTGCATGATATTTTGAACCAGTCAATTATATAATTTCATTAAGCTTTTTCAATTTGCCTTATTTACAATTGAGAACATGCATGACATGCTCTGAGAGTAGTCTGTAGTTAAACTAGCTCTCTTACCAGCTTATCTCTGACAATCCTCATGTCTTTGTTAGCAAAACTGCACATTTCTCAAGGGATCTACTGTATAAACAAAATTGCTTCGAACCCTGTAACTTTGTATTATGTACAAATCTAAATATTTATAAAATGCAGTACCCTGTAAAGTAACCGATTTGATTCCATTCTTAATTAAAGATGTATTTTGGTTTAGTCTTGCAAATCTTATTGGATAGTTTTTCAAACTGAGCTACAGTCATTAGCCCAAATATATAATTTAAAAACTGTTCGATTTAAATTGACTTCATACAGTAATGGGAGCAGAAAAAAGGTGGAATATAATTTTAAATGTGGAAAATAAAATAAGCCAACTGAGCATCTAATTTAATAACAGTAATTTACAGTTCATTTCTTTTTGTCTTTCTATGTGTATATAGTTTTTTTTTTTGTTGTAAATTTGCAATAAGCATATTTTTATTTGTATGGTGTTTGCATACAGTGCTTCTGTAAATACACTAAATAAATGATAATCAGTGTTTACATATTCTTGCTTCCCGTTGTGGATTTATAAAGTATACAGTAGTTTGCTGTTATTCCCCCTGCAGGATATAGTGAAGACGGATTTACATGTCTGTACACACTGTTGATATTTGTCATAGCCATAAACCTTTAGCTCTAATATTGAATTTACAGCCTTGGTGAGGAAGGGATGTTACTGACATACCTGTTGCTATATTTTCAAATATCATCAATAAACTAGTAAACACTCAATAGTGCTGAATTTAGAAATTGTAAAAGAAACTAAATGAACTGGTCTTCAATATGTACTGTAGTCGAAAACGACACGCTTCAAACATACATGTCTCTTCTTGTTTTATACATCACAGGATACATTTTTCTGCATCTTTCCAAAATCTCCTTAGGAAAGTGATCGCTCATGGCAAAACGATTGCCTTTGAGTTCTAGCCTGATGTTTTTATCATGATCGATTGATAGACCGCTTCAGCTTTTTTTAACATAAAATCCTTAAGTACTGTTTCAGTTCACTATCTTCACAGTCCCCCATCAGATTATCCTGAGTACGGCGACATTGCAGATCAAGTAAAGTACTTTTCAACTTTGTATTCTCCTTGGTATTAAGCTCTACTTTATTTTATAAAAATGTTAAAGAACTTGAGGACTTTAAAAAATCAATTCATAATAAAGTGCTTGAGAAATTGTGCCATTGTACTGTGGAAGGGTGGTGGGTAATTCACTGACACACAGGACACAGAGAAGTAATCTTAGGAACACCGCACAGGTGCCCAGTTTTATTATAGGTGCGTAATTTCTTTTCAGCCCGCAGAGGGCGCTGTTGTCTGTGGTCTGCCGTACCAACTATGGTAGCGACAGAGCCACAACTATACCGGGGGCGGTACAGGAAACAGAGGTTCAAACAAAACAATAATCAAAAGGCGAAAGGAACAGGGAAAATAAAACACAGTAAACAAAACTACAAATAAAAGGTGCTGCGCTCGGCAGCTTCACCCCAACCGTCGCTACCCGCACGGCCCGGGTCTCCCTCTCCCTGCAGCACTATGAAAACATCAGAAGAGTCAGCACAGTTCTCCCCCTGTTACAAGTACATATAAACATTACAGAAATTTTAGCAATTGTATTTTCTAATTCATGTGTTGTATCTCAGAAAAGTGGGTTGGTCTGGTTTCAAATTTCATTTTGGCTGCACAATGTAATTAAAAATCTGGTTGAAGCTCAAGACAATTGAGAAAAGGCACAGACCGCTCTGCAATATTGGTTGCGCACATTTCACCTATTTTGAAGATAACTTAGCAGCAAGGGACATTTCTGCTCTCTTTGATGTAGCAAATCCATTTTAACGCTTATTGTTTTGTGTGAATATATCCAGATCAGGCTCTGGGGTTGACAGTTTCAGCCAGGCTTTGATTTATTTTTTCTACACGCCTTTATGTATGAATCCAGTGCATCCCTTCATGAAGATGGGAGATGAGAAGGAGAGGTCTCTGTAAAGCATGTCAGAGGGTCCTGCAGGGTTCCCATGCCCGTCTGGACCTGGGTCCGATACTCGGATCCCCAGACCGTTGGATTATATATAATCTGTTGGGATTGCACTCTAGAGAGGCAATGTTGGTGACCCTGGTATCCATGCTTGACAAGCCTCTGTACGTTAAGAGACCCATGAACACCTTCATGCTGTGGGATCAGGCTGCCAGGAGACAGCGAGCAGACCAGTACCAACATGTTCACAATTCAGAAATCAGCATACTTCTTGGTAAAAGTTAGAGGTATGTTTTTGCTTTGCACTAAATATTTTTGATGCAATACTACTGTAAATATAGGTCATGCTTAGAGGAGTTTGTTTTTGAGATTGTAAATAAAGTGGTAAAATTTAATTTTTTATATAAATTTGGCAGGGATAGGGTTAAAACCTTCATCCCTGAAAAAAGACGTGCAGAATGTGGTCAGACTCAAATTGGATTTATTTATTTATTTTTTTTAATTTAGTAGTCGCCAATTAGTTTTTTTTTTTAGCTCAGCTCACCGCTACCACCCCTGCGCTGACTCGGGAGGGCGAAGATGAACACACGCTGTCCTCCGAAGCATGTGCCGTTAGCCGCCCGCTTTTTTACACACTGCAGACTCACCATGCAGCCACCCAGAGCTACAGCGTCAGAGGACAACGTAGCCCTGGGCAGCTTACAGGCAAGCCTGCAGGCGCCCAGACAGACCACAGGGGTCGCTGGTGCGCAGTGAGCCGAGGACACCCTGGCCAACCTAACCCTCCCTCCCCCCGGGCGATGCTCGGCCAATTGTGCGTCGCCCCCCTAGGAGCTCCCATCCTCGATCGGCAAAGGAATAGCCTGGACTCGAACAAATTGGATAATTGATTTGATTCTGACCAGCGTTCATTAAAATTAATGCAACCTCTGTGATTTAGGTAATAGCTAAATGACATAGTACACGAAGAAATTACACACAAATAAGCATTAGACAGTCCCCCCTTGAAATACAATGTAAAAGGTTGTTATTATTATCAGTTATCAGTATTATCATATCCTCCTAATGTTGGGAAAGGCACTGGTGTAGGTGCTAATGTCATCTCCGTTTTATTCCACTTAAGGTTGCAATCTCATCCTTATACAGTGGATGGAAAGACAATTCTTTTTTTAAAAAAAAAATTAATATAAATTTGTAATGTCCAATTATTTTCTCCCTGATTGTCTCATCAATTTAGAATATCCAATTATGTTTCCTCACCGCAGCAATTCCACACACAGCTCAGGAGAACTCAAGGTACAGTGGGCGTCCTCTGATCCTACGACTGAGCCAGCTTCCTCTTACGCCCAGGAACTCAAGAGCAGATGTTAGCGAGCTACCGGCCTCTGAAGAATAAAGGCCAGCCCTGCAGGTATGCTTGAGTTCACCAGATGTCTGGCCAGCAGGGTCCACTGCAGCGCGATGAGGAGAAACAGTCCCCGCTGGTCTCCCTAACCCGCAGAAGTGCCAGAGCCAATGCGACGCACACCACGTGACCGTGTTTTTACCAGGTGAACCACTCAGGGACCACCTGGAAAGAGAATCTTAAAACAATTGAATGCGGATACGTTGTGGTAAAAGTTGGGCAATGCAAGTCTGCACTTGAAATAAAAGCAAATTGTGGTGGTACTGGGTAAATGTTCTGGCAGGGATTGAAAACCCCTATTTTAATGAGAGCACTTCCAATCTCTATTGCATATTTGTGTCATTAACAAGTGTTATAGAAGTACAAAATAAATACCAGAAATACAAACTCAACAAACGTGCTAATGTTTCAAGAGCACCTAAACCTGCCTGTGATTGATTTTTAGCAAGCATCTGAAAGAACAACTTAGCACGGGTCTGAGATATCACAGTTCTCTTAACTAATGTATGTTTCAGCACAGAGAATCCGCTATGAATGAATGACAATGAATGAATAAATGATGATTGCAATTGCAGATGATTTATGAACTTTGAAGGGCTCTCAGGACTCGATGACTGTGGTGGCCACTCAGGGCCCGAGTGAAAGATAAATTTGACTGGAGGCCTCGTCCGTGGGTGCCCGACAGCTACCTGTGCGAGGCCGGCTGGAAATACATGAACAGTTACATGCATCCCAGTGCTGCAGATAGAAAGTGGCTGTGACCACCTCCTCCTGAAAAAGACGAGGCCTCCAAACCATGAATGAATAATAATAAATAATTAACACGCTCCATAGTGGCGCCCTGCCACCTAACCCCCAAATATTGAAATGAATGAAAATCAGCAGCTGAGACATGGCTTGTCCCTCAGAGCATGACTGCGCTGGGGGAGAGAGCCCAGCCTGTCCAACCCGACCACTCACTCCGCAGAACTAAATACGAACCGCTCAGCACTCACGTAAGGAAAAACCCCCTACTCACATATTTTTTAATTTTTTAGGGGGAGACCTCAGGGAATCCCGTTTTGGCATCCCAGCGCTTGACTGAGCAGCCGAAACAAAAAGAAGCGACATGAAAGAATAACACACAGAGCTTTTATGCACTTGCTGATGATTGGTTAGGGGCAGATACTCCTTTGCAGAAAAGCAATCAAGTCTACAATTCTTGTTGTTTAATTTCACGTTGTGTATCATTTTCTGGTTCAGTCGTCACATCCTGGTGGATTTTTTAAAATTCAACAGTGGCCTCACCGGAGTTGTGAAACATGCTATGGGTTACAGGACTCCTGCAAGTGCTCTTATAGATGCCAGGAGTTAATTTGTGCTGGATCGCACTGGATCCCAGATCCGGTTTCTTTAAGTCTGACAGGCAAGCATTATACACAGCTGTCAGTGAACCGTATGAGCAAAATAACTCAATATACGTAACATGTGCAATAAAAGAAATGCTTTCCTGGTCCATGAATTGAATGACAAAAGTGTACTGTAAAGATATTTTTTAGGATGAATGTTTATGAGGAAGAAAATTACTAGTTTCTTACACTCCAAATGCCGAAAAACTAGCGCGCCTGTTCCTTAGATTAGTTGGCCTGACACTGGTATTATTCAAACAAGGTGGCACAAAACTCCAATCTCCAAGCAGATGAGGACGTGAAGTATATACGAGAGCTACTATGAAAAAAGGTCAGTACATTAGGTCTAGAAACAAAAATGCTATCCCTCTTCCATAATTCTAAGAAATGGTACCTTTTTGTTTACAAATTAACACCTGTATACAGTGCCTTGCGAAAGTATTCGGCCCCCTTGAACTTTGCGACCTTTTGCCACATTTCAGGCTTCAAACATAAAGATATGAAACTGTAATTCTTTGTGAAGAATCAACAACAAGTGGGACACAATCATGAAGTGGAACGAAATTTATTGGATATTTCAAACTTTTTTAACAAATAAAAAACTGAAAAATTGGGCGTGCAAAATTATTCAGCCCCTTTACTTTCAGTGCAGCAAACTCTCTCCAGAAGTTCAGTGAGGATCTCTGAATGATCCAATGTTGACCTAAATGACTAATGATGATAAATAGAATCCACCTGTGTGTAATCAAGTCTCCGTATAAATGCACCTGCACTGTGATAGTCTCAGAGGTCCGTTTAAAGCGCAGAGAGCATCATGAAGAACAAGGAACACACCAGGCAGGTCCGAGATACTGTTGTGGAGAAGTTTAAAGCCGGATTTGGATACAAAAAGATTTCCCAAGCTTTAAACATCCCAAGGAGCACTGTGCAAGCGATAATATTGAAATGGAAGGAGTATCAGACCACTGCAAATCTACCAAGACCTGGCCGTCCCTCTAAACTTTCAGCTCATACAAGGAGAAGACTGATCAGAGATGCAGCCAAGAGGCCCATGATCACTCTGGATGAACTGCAGAGATCTACAGCTGAGGTGGGAGACTCTGTCCATAGGACAACAATCAGTCGTATACTGCACAAATCTGGCCTTTATGGAAGAGTGGCAAGAAGAAAGCCATTTCTTAAAGATATCCATAAAAAGTGTCATTTACAGTTTGCCACAAGCCACCTGGGAGACACACCAAACATGTGGAAGAAGGTGCTCTGGTCAGATGAAACCAAAATCGAACTTTTTGGCAACAATGCAAAATGTTATGTTTGGCGTAAAAGCAACACAGCTCATCACCCTGAACACACCATCCCCACTGTCAAACATGGTGGTGGCAGCATCATGGTTTGGGCCTGCTTTTCTTCAGCAGGGACAGGGAAGATGGTTAAAATTGATGGGAAGATGGATGGAGCCAAATACAGGACCATTCTGGAAGAAAACCTGATGGAGTCTGCAAAAGACCTGAGACTGGGACGGAGATTTGTCTTCCAACAAGACAATGATCCAAAACATAAAGCAAAATCTACAATGGAATGGTTCACAAATAAACATATCCAGGTGTTAGAATGGCCAAGTCAAAGTCCAGACCTGAATCCAATCGAGAATCTGTGGAAAGAACTGAAAACTGCTGTTCACAAATGCTCTCCATCCAACCTCACTGAGCTTGAGCTGTTTTGCAAGGAGGAATGGGCAAAAATTTCAGTCTCTCGATGTGCAAAACTGATAGAGACATACCCCAAGCGACTTACAGCTGTAATCGCAGCAAAAGGTGGCGCTACAAAGTATTAACTTAAGGGGGCTGAATAATTTTGCACGCCCAATTTTTCAGTTTTTTATTTGTTAAAAAAGTTTGAAATATCCAATAAATTTCGTTCCACTTCATGATTGTGTCCCACTTGTTGTTGATTCTTCACAAAAAATTACAGTTTCATATCTTTATGTTTGAAGCCTGAAATGTGGCAAAAGGTCGCAAAGTTCAAGGGGGCCGAATACTTTCGCAAGGCACTGTATGTATTCTCTCAAAGTACAACTTGTGCACCAATCTGTAATAATTAACCTGCCCGTGTCCCACGCAGCTCCCAGGAAAGATAGCAAATAAGAGCATAAAATAAATATAATGTTTCTCATAGGGGACAAATTGTTGGGGGACAGGTAATTGCTACACCAACTATACTAAAACAGAAAGTGTGCTTGAGAACTCTACAGCAAAAGGACGCCTTCAATGTCCTGTAACGCCCTTCATCAGAGTGCAAGTAGAGTGCAAATTTGACTATACCCACTGCTTAAAAACAAACAGTGCCTATGCAGTGTATTATATATTTTTTAATTATTGTATGTGGCTATAACATGCAATATGGAAATTGATCTGTATTACTTATCATTGCATCACCAGATTTAAACAAGGGTGTAAGGGTGTTTCTCTTCTTGTCTCTTGCACTTTTCCAATTAGTGCATGTATAAACATGAAAAGCACATTTAATTGGTGTAGTTACCAACAATACCTTGTCCCCAATCAGTTTGGACAATTGATTATTTTTCCCAGCTTGAGCCAATATTGGTACACCGTTCGGGGAGGGGGTCCAGATAATTGCTCCTTGTAGCTGCTTTAAATTAGAAAAGGAACTCATTAAAAACTTTAGCAGTTCACAGCGGAATTGGCAGCATTAATCCTACCTCGGCACTGGTTTTAACCCCTTTAAAGCTGCAGAATCGTTATCAAACATCCAGTTTCATGGAAGAAACAGCAAGCCAAGCTCGACAAATAGGAACCACAGTGTAACTTCCAGGTAATGTTCTCTGCAAGGTCCCCTGATGATCGAATCCCTTCCTTGCAGAGATTCTAGCAATAGGTTTCCTTTTGAATAGCATTCAAAGCACAGACTCTGAGAGGGAGATGATGGAAGAGGTAGAAGACTAATCTTGCTCTATTAAAAATGAGGCCGGCCAGCTGGTTTAGAATCATGTTTTAAGCACGGAAATACACTTTCATCTTACTGTCAAGAGAGATGTTGTTACTATTGTATCACCGCATAGAGAGTCAATATATAGCACATTTAGAAGAATTGCACTTGTAGTTTAGTTTTCAAAGATTGCTTTTTTGCTTTAGAATTCTAAAGATTGCTTTAGAATTGTTCAACTCTATAACAATACAAAGTCCCCCAGAAGCATAGTAAACTTTTATGAAATAAAACTACTAACCCAACCAAAATGGTTATTATTCAGTACATCCCAGCTAATCTTGCTTTCTTCACTGATATGGACTTGGAGTGAACAAGCCCCTAGTAGGGGCTGGGCGGGAGTATTTATATACTGTATGTGGCCAAGTGTTATTGAAGAATATATACTGTATGTGTTATCTTACTAATTATCAATAGAAATTACCCATTCAGCTGTTACTCCATTCAAGTGCAAACAACCACTAACCAGACTCTTTTACAAGGTTATATTTTCCTTTCATATTTACATATTTCTTTCCCCATACATTTCTGCACATGCTTTATCTCGCCCATCATTTTAAACCCATGCTACCTTAGCAACTCTACTTATGCCAAAGGCATCTGGAGCAAACTGGTTTAACATTACCAATACATTGCACTTGTACGTGATTCTCAATACATTGCACTCGTATGTGATTCTCAATACATTGCACTTGTATGTGATTCTCAATATATTGCACTTGTATGTGATTCTCAATACATTGCACTCATATGTGATTCTCAATACATTTTTGCTCTGCAGACCTGCCCTTATCAAATTCTATTGCATTTTTGTTGCAGTATACAGTAGTGCATGTTTTCTGGGGGGGGGGGGGGGGGGGGGGGGAAGGAGGAGGACAGCACATTTAGGTACTGTTTTTAAATATTGACAATTGAAAGATATGCTGTTTGCAGGGACCTAACCCAAGACAAGGACTCTTGTTTTAGGTAAACCCCAAAGCTTTGCTGATACTCCCATTGCCAGATGTAGTCTTGAATGTGATATAATGTAAAAGGAGTTTGATCTGATTGACATCTGGTGGAGCTTTATTTCTGCTCCACACTCCTCTTGCTCAATTATATATTATTCTCTGTTCTCTGAGGGAATAATATGTACGTTGGCCAGGTCTGACAGGCTGTACCCCGAGAGAAGACAAAAAACAATTCATGCTTTTGGGGATTTGTAGAATGGGAAACAACAGAAAAACGCCTGGCTCCATAAACCAAGCTTGCACCATGTTCATTCTGGTGTTAAGTCACATGACTTGTTTTAAAGTATTTATTTTCCAGTTTAACACCAGATGGCAAAATGACCTTACATTGTGTTTACAAATGATCTCACCCAGCATATACAAAGAAAATAATATGGGACCAGCTTCATTTTCCAGACTGCTGTTTTTGTTTTTGTTTTTTTTGTTTTTTTTTGCCAAGTCACAAATGAACACTGAAAAAGTCAGCAAAATTATATTATTATTGAAATTATATTATCAAAACACCCTTGGTAGTAGGTCAAGGTATCTGGTTAATTTTCCATTTTCACTGAAGCTCTTCATCTTGAGAGTGAACATTCATAAACTAGACTGCAAGCTTTCAAATAATGTGTAACACGTCAGTAAAATCCAGATGTTTAGTTTTGACTGCAGGACAACTTTTCATAGTTTTACCCTTTTCAAATTTACAGTAAAATATATGACAGCTGCAAATTAAAAATAAAATAATAATAAAATGTAGAATAAGTTTCCAAATCAGCACACTAAATAATCACCACAGACATAAAACCATGGAGAGTATTTCCGAGTCGAGCCTGTCTTCCATCAATCTCTGGCATGTGTTTACAGGGTTTGGATTTTAAAATAACAGCTGGCCGTTCATTTTATTATATGTTAATTTAGAAAAAAAATACACTTTAGTTTAGTTTAGGAATAAGTCCCAGACATCTCCTGAGAGAAATACAGTATGTGCATTTGTTAAACAATTCCCTAAAGTACTGCACAGTGTTCACTGAACCATGCTGGTGAAGGCACTCAGACTGCAAATGCCTTCAGCACATTGTCTTGGCTCATTCCCAATGACATTAAGAACCCTAGTATTACCAGTTTATTTGTTCAAGCTGCGCATTGCACTCAAAGTGACCTTGTTACATTAGACCTCTTTATAGGTTTTGAAAACATTGCAACAATGTCCTGAGAAGCAATATAACCTGGTATACTCATTTATGTTTAAAATAGTAACAAACACCTTACCTATCACATTAATGTTCACGGGATGTCTGTGCCAAATTTGTATCTACAATTATCTAAGGTGGAATGAGAATACGGCACTGTGGCAGGGCTGAGGCCTGAACCTGTAAATTAAGAACATAAGAAAGTTTACAAACGAGAGGAGGCCATTTAGCCCATCTTGCTCGTTTGGTTGTTAGTAGCTTATTGATCCCAGAATCTCATCAAGCAGCTTCTTGAAGGATCCCAGGGTGTCAGCTTCAACAACATTACTGGGGAGTTGGTTCCAGACCCTCACAGTTCTCTGTGTAAAAAAGTGCCTCCTATTTTCTGTTCTGAATGCCCCTTTATCTAATCTCTATTTATGACCCCTGGTCCTTGTTTCTTTTTTTCAAGTCAAAGAAGTCCCCTGGGTTGACATTGTCTATACCTTTTAGGATTTTGAATGTTTGAATCAGTTCTCCGCGTAGTCTTCTTTGTTCAAGACTGAATAGATTCAATTATTTTAGCCTGTCTGCATACGACATGCCTTTTAAACCCGGGATAATTCTGGTTGCTCTTCTTTGCACTCTTTCTAGAGCAGCAATATCCTTTTTGTAACGAGGTGACCAGAACTAAACACAATATTCTAGGTGAGGTCTTACTAATGCATTGTAGAGTTTTAACATTACTTCCCTTGATTTGAATTCAACACTTCTCACAATATACCCGAGCATCTTGTTGGCCTTTTTTATAGCTTCCCCACATTGTCTAGATAAAGACATTTCTGAGTCAACATAAACTCCTAGGTCTTTTTCATAGTTTCCTTCTTCAATTTCACTATCTCCCATATGATATTTATAATGCACATTTTTATTGCCCGCATGCAATACTTTACACTTTTCTCTATTAAATTTCATTTGCCATGTGTCTGCCCAATTCTGAATGCTGTCTAGATCATTTTGAATGACCTTTGCTGCTTCAACAGTGTTTGCCACTCCTCCTATTTTTGTGTCATCTGCAAATTTAACGAGTTTGCTTACTATAACAGAATCTAAATCATTAATGTAGATTAGGAATAGCAGAGGACCTAATACTGATCCTTGTGGTACACCACTGGTTACCTCACTCCATTTTGAGGTTTCTCCTCTAATCAGTACTTTCTGTTTTCTACCTGTTAACCACTCCCTAATCCATGTGCATGCATTTCCTTGAATCCCTACTGCGTTCAGTTCGAGAATTAATCTTTTATGCGGGACTTTGTCAAAAGCTTTCTGGAAATCTAAATAGACCATGTCGTATGCTTTGCAATTATCCATTGTCGATGTTGCATCCTCAAAAAAATCAAGCAGGTTAGTTAGACACGATCTCCCTTTCCTAAATCCATGCTGGCTGTCTCCCAGGATATTGTTACCATACAGGTAATTTTCCATTTTGGATCTTATTATAGTTTCCATAAGTTTACATATAATAGAAGTCAGGCTTATTGGTCTGTTGTTACCTGGTTCGGTTTTGTCTCCCTTTTTGTGGATCGGTATTACGTTTGCTATTTTCCAGTCTGTCGGTACAACCCCTGTGTCAAGAGACTGTTGCATGATCTTGGTTAGCGGTTTGTAAATAACTTCTTTCATTTCTTTGAGTACTATTGGGAGGATCTCATCTGGCCCAGGGGATTTGTTTATTTTAAGAGCTCCTAGTCCCTTTAACACTTCTGCCTCTGTTATGCTAAAGTTATTTAAAATTGGATAGGAACAGGTCGACATGTGGGGCATGTTGTCCGTGTCCTCCTTTGTAAAAACCTGTGAAAAGTAATCATTTAATATATTTGCTATTTTTTTTTTCTTCATCTATGATTTTGCCATTTGTGTCTCTTAGACATTTAACCTTCTCTTTGAATGTTCTCTTGCTGTTATAATATTGGAAAAATATTTTGGAATTGGTTTTAGCCCCCTTAGCAATATTGATTTCTATCTCTCTCTTGGCCTTTCTAACTTCCTTTTTGACTTGTGCTTGCAGTTCCAAGTACTCTTTCTGTGTGCTTTGTTTTTGGTCCCTTTTAAACGCTCTTTTTTTGCTGAATATTTCTTTTTAATGGATCTATTAAACCATTTTGGCCATTTTGTTTTAGATTTAGATTTGTCTACTTTTGGGATGTCATTGTTTTGTGCCTCTAGTCTTTATACAGGGGAAGTTGAAATCCCCCATTAGTATGGCTTCTCCTTTTCTACACGCATTTCGAATGTCATTGTACAACAGATTATTTTGCTCAGCGTCTGAATTTGGCGGTCTATAGTATGCTCCTATTATTATGCCCTTTGAATTTTTGTCCATTATTCTGACCCATATTGATTCGGCATTGTTTTCTTTGTCCTGATTTAACACCTGGGCTTCAAGACTATTTCTTATGTATAGCGCTACCCCTCCGCCTCTTCTGTCCTGCCTGTCTTTCCTATATAGTGCGTACACACTAATATTATATTCGTCTCCATCACTCTCAGACAACCAAGTTTCTGTAACACCTATCACATCGTAGTTACTTGTTAGTGCAGTAGCTTCAAGTTCTAACATTTTGTTTCTGAGACTTCTAGCATTAAGATAAATACATTTAATAGTGGTCTTACCTGAGTTGTTGCCCTTGTTTTGAAATTCATGTTGATGTGGTGGTGGTTTATATATATATATATATATATATATATATATATATATATATATATATATATATATATATATATATATAAATAGAGTTTTTATGGTTTAAAAATAAAAATAAATAATTTTGTAGTTACAAAGTGTATGCTGAATATGGCAGGGCTGGGAGGTTAGGCTTTCCTCCCTGCCCAATTAACCCTGGTAACCTGCCTTTAAAGGGTCTGGAAAGCCAGGCTTTTGTTCTGTGCTATTCCATGCTTTGTTTACAAACCAAAAGACTGTGTGTACATCCAGTGCGGGTGAACCAACACCGTAGGAACATGTTTAAGTACATTTTTAAGTGGGGATTCATTTAGGAGATTTTAATCCATACTCAGTTTATTTAGTTTATGCAGGTAGAAGGTTCCTGAAGCTGCACCTCCCTTTTAGTGGGAGCAGGACTCGGCCCGAGCTTGGCCACCTTTTCTGTTTTGTTATCTGTTTTCTCACTGCGTTTTGTTTTTGCCTTTTTGTATTTTGCTATTATGTATACGCTTGTATATGTTCTTCCGCACTAGGGCTACCATTGTTGGTACCCTAGTGGAGGCCACATACTCCTGCACCTGACTGCCTATGATACTCAATAAAACCTGGGCGCCTGAGCGGCGTTTCAATCACAAAACCTCTGTGTCTCTCGTTCTCTCATTGAAAACCCACACTGTAACAGAACACCCTTATTACCGGTACACACTGGTGTTTTTTAGTCAGTGTTTATTTTTGTGCTGAATATAGTACTGACTAAAAACAGGAACTAAAAATATTTCCTTGGTTCGATTCGAAATGTGAAAATTAACAGCATCTCTCTGATTATGTGTAAAGTAGAGCTAGGGTTACGCAGAGCTGCCATATAACGCAGTTAGAGATTAAAAGAGCATGATAATGGCATGGAACACTCTATCCCTTCTCCTGGGACTGTGTCCGAGTCAGATAAAAACACATCTCCAGCTGTGGTTGCAAGAAAGTACACACTAGAGGCCTGAATTCCAACTGCACCAGCACAGCGAATGTAAGGTGTTTCACTCAACTCCACAATTGCATTGTAATGGCTTTCTATCCAATGTTATGAATGACTCAAGCCTTTGGGCATGTTACTCAAATTAGCATTAACAAACATTAAGCATTAATTCATTCTTTTGAGGGTGTTTTCATTCTCTTATTAGATTTTTTTTAACTTCACTCATAATTTTAGAACCATATCTTCTTACATGCCATATCTGTAGTGACATTCTGAACCCCCTGTGGCGAGGTACACCCCACCCCTGAGTGTATTTTGTTTATTTCATGTTTGTGTTGTTATTATTTAAAATGAATGTTTGGTGTGCCTGGGTGTTTAAGGTCGGCAGGGAAGGGTTAATTGTCTGCCCTGCCAAATCAGTTCAGGTGCAGAATGCGCCTGAGCTCGATTGAATTATTGACAAGTAATCAAGCTCAGGCACAGCTGTGTAAAAGACAGGATCAGCCTCTCATCAGGGTTGGGTGTTCAGAGGTGGAACAAGAGAATGAGACAGTAAGATCTGTAAAAATATAAACAATTGCTACCCGTGCTGGTTTTACACCGGCTCGATACTTGTTTGTTTTGTGTTCCATGTTTTGTGTAACTGTTTATTTTGTCCACCATGTCTTTTGTTTTGTTCCAGTGTTTTTGTTTGTTATTTCATTTATTAAATACGCGCACCAGCGCTTCACTTGCTGTACTGTGTCTGTCTGTTTCCTGGTCTGACATCACCACCAAGCCTACCTGTGACACCGCCAAGCAAGAACTTTCTATGAAGGAGAGTATACAGAACATAATATCATTCTGTTCAGGTTAAATTACAAAATGTAATTTAATTTCAACAGACAAGTAGAGAACCCACTGGCTAATTGGGCACAATACTTTGCTGGGAATTCCTCTTTTTTTTTTATAAACTCTTTCCATGAAACCTTCCCTGGAGCTAAGCACATTGTTTGGACAGCTGGAGACATATGCCAGGCACATGGGTGAAGGTTGCCCACTGTTTAGCAATTACAGAAGCAAAACAAAAAGATGTGTCAGGCGGGGCATTACCACTCAATAGCTGTGCAAACCTCCTGTCATCTGAGGTTCTGATGTGCTTCAAGTTGGGTTACCTGCTGGGAATGACAGGAAAACACACCACTGTTGTATCAAGCAGCCTTCAGCCAGCTGATAAATAGAGAGTCAAGTTTGGAGTTAAGGAGATACTGTACAGTAATAATAACATAATACTGTTACTATATTTATTGCTGCAACACAATTTCCTGCTGCAATAAGAAAAACATTGTAAATCAATTCTTCATTTTTATGTAGTCATTCAAATGCGTGTCTTTCTCATAAACACCCTACTGTTTAAAAAGCAAGTTAATATCTTCACTTTAAGTGTCTCTAATTACTGTGTATTTACACAGGAGTTACTTAGTAAATCCATGTGTACTTACACATAATTACAATGTTATTATGCATCGTTACAATGTAATTAACGTGTAAATCCTTTGCATGATATAACCCTAACTCTCTACTGATACAATTGTGTACTTACATATATCGTGCAAAAAGATTTATACGTTAAGCACACTGTAGCTAAGCATAAAAACATTGTAATTATGTGTGTATTTACTATGCATCCATAATGTAAATCCACAGTAATTAGAGACACAATGTAGCTTTTATTAAGTAGCTTTTTAAACAGCAGGGTGCACCGCACCTTAACAGGGGTTGCAATATCCAATGTAACAGAAAAATCAACACTGTATATGCAGCTGTCTCTTATTGTAAAATCATATTTTGATCAGCCAGGAGATGACAATAAGAGACCCTAAGCACAACATATTTAATTGTTTTAGTTCTCAAAGCAGTCAAGGCTAAGAAAGAATATCTCTTAGTGATATAATTGTCACGAAAACAACATTTATTTTCTAGTTAAATAGTCCGATAGTTAAGATATTCATGCCTGCTAGGCTCAAACCCTATCTGACACAAGCTGCTAGGTAACAAGGCTGTTCTCTGTTCCTGATTAAAGTTTGCATGTTTAGCAAGGATGAAGATGAAATGCACTGAGGATAACAGCCATTTAAATTGGTTAGGTTTCAAAGACATTCCTTGTTTAAACATTGTTATTTTTTCCCCATTAAAGTCTGTCATTAATCATAATATAATTTACCAAAATCAATTGATTTAACTGAAGAAATGATGTAGCGCATTACCTAAAATGAGTCATTGCTGGCCAATAAGACAATTGGAGGTAACCTACAAAAGCTTCCCATTGAAGAAAAACAATTTCCATATTATTATCTTGTCTATGTGTCTTTCCTATACCTATTGTGCCATGAAGAAAAATAAACAGGTCATGTTTTTACGAGTTTCAGTTTAAAATATTTGGTATGTATATAGATATGCTGTCTAAAGAAAATAATCATGAATGAGCTTACAGTAATGCACAATTGAGCAATTTAAACTAGTACTGAACAATATAGTGATCCACTTATGTAGAACAACCAACATTCTGGTAAATTTGCATATAAAACAATTCACAATGGTTGAAGGATATTGTACTCCAAATATGTAGCAGTTTGATGAAAAATAACATTCTGTTTTAAATGCAAATTAAATCATTTAGGATCTTTTTCTTTCAACAGAAAATCACACTTTGGTTATGACACAAAACACCTCAAATACAGGCAGTAAATAGTTATATTATTATTATTTGTTAATTTAGCAGGATGTGTGAACTATGCATCAGCTGCAGAGTCACAACAACATCTCACCCGAAAGATGGAGCACAAGGAGGTTAAGTGACTTGCTCAGGGTCACACAATGAGTCACTGAATGAGCTGGGATTTGAACCAGGGACCCCCTGGTTACATGCCCTTTTCTTTAACCACACAGACTCCTTACTTATGGTATAGCATGGTAGACTCTTGTGGCACTTGGAGTTACACAGGACTCCTGAAGTCTTAACATGCAACAACTTCCAAAGTAAATGCAAAAATACACTGTGGTATTTCCATTACACGTGAAACACCTTCCATAGTAAATACACTGTAGCATTTCCATTACACGTGAAACACCTTCCATAGTAAATACACTGTGGCATTTCCATTACACGCGAAACACCTTCCATAGTAAATACACTGTGGCATTTCCATTACACGTGAAACACCTTCCATAGTAAATACACTGTGGCATTTCCATTACACGTGAAACACCTTCCATAGTAAATACACTGTGGCATTTCCATTACACGTGAAACACCTTCCATAGTAAACACACTGTGGCATTTCCATTACACGCGAAACACCTTCCATAGTAAACACACTGTGGCATTTCCATTACACGCGAAACACCTTCCATAGTAAATACACTGTGGCATTTCCATTACACATGAAACACCTTCCATAGTAAATACACTGTGGCATTTCCATTACACGTGAAACACCTTCCATAGTAAACACACTGTGGCATTTCCATTACACGTGAAACACCTTCCATAGTAAATACACTGTGGCATTTCCATTACACGTGAAACACCTTCCATAGTAAACACACTGTGGCATTTCCATTACACGCGAAACACCTTCCATAGTAAATACACTGTGGCATTTCCATTACACGTGAAACAACTTCCATAGTAAATACACTGTGTCATTTCCATTACACGTGAAACACCTTCCATAGTAAATACACTGTGGCATTTCCATTACACGTGAAACACCTTCCATAGTAAACACACTGTGGCATTTCCATTACACGTGAAACACCTTCCATAGTAAATACACTGTGGCATTTCTATTACACGCGAAACACCTTCCATAGTAAACACACTGTGGCATTTCCATTACACGTGAAACACCTTCCATAGTAAATACACTGTGGCATTTCCATTACACGTGAAACACCTTCCATAGTAAACACACTGTGGCATTTCCATTACACGCGAAACACCTTCCATAGTAAACACACTGTGGCATTTCCATTACACGCGAAACACCTTCCATAGTAAATACACTGTGGCATTTCCATTACACGTGAAACACCTTCCATAGTAAATACACTGTGTCATTTCCATTACACGTGAAACACCTTCCATAGTAAATACACTGTGGCATTTCCATTACACGTGAAACACCTTCCATAGTAAACACACTGTGGCATTTCCATTACACGTGAAACACCTTCCATAGTAAATACACTGTGGCATTTCCATTACACGTGAAACACCTTCCATAGTAAATACACTGTAGCATTTCCATTACACGTGAAACACCTTCCATAGTAAACACACTGTGGCATTTCCATTACACGTGAAACACCTTCCATAGTAAATACACTGTGGCATTTCCATTACACGTGAAACACCGTCCATAGTAAATACACTGTGGCATTTCCATTACACATGAAACACCTTCCATAGTAAATACACTGTGGCATTTCCATTACACGTGAAACATCTTCCATAGTAAACACACTGTGGCATTTCCATTACACGTGAAACACCTTCCATAGTAAATACACTGTGGCATTTCCATTACACGTGAAACACCTTCCATAGTAAATACACTGTGGCATTTCCATTACACGTGAAACACCTTCCATAGTAAACACACTGTGGCATTTCCATTACACGTGAAACACCTTCCATAGTAAATACACTGTGGCATTTCCATTACACGTGAAACACCGTCCATAGTAAATACACTGTGGCATTTCCATTACACATGAAACACCTTCCATAGTAAATACACTGTGGCATTTCCATTACACGTGAAACATCTTCCATAGTAAATGGTCATAAACCCCCATCTTACAGACCCTTTTCTTTTGTAAAAGGTTGCAAGTTATAGTCTGAAGATGATGGTAAATGACATTAGACCTAGGAAACATGATAATAGTTTTTTGGGCAAGAAAAGAAATATAGTGAAGGACACAAAATGTAGTTTTTTTTCTATTTCAATAAAACAGACATGTGAAATAACCCAAACCTACATCCCACAATTATATAATATACTATATAACCCATTACACGTCTATTTATCTTTTAAAGAATAGAAGTGTCTGGAATTCAATTTGTGTCACTGACAGACAATGCAAAGCCTATAACTAAGGCCTTATCAGCATCTGAAAAGAGGTCCCTATTCATTTCAGATTTAAACCCATTATTAAACTGCAGTCGAGTTTTGGACTGAATGGTTAAAATTGCTGTAAACTGAGCAGCTGCCCATGTTCACTCTATCCTATTACAGTCTTTTTATTTTTGAAACATTACCCGAACAAAGGGTTTGTATACCTGCTGCATTTTCTGTAAATAGTTTTACAACAGTTTCTCAAACCCACTGTAGAATGTCACAAGGGACTGTATACCAGTGTATTACCAATTATAATAAAACAAACCCACATTTTTTGTAACATTTACATTCTTTTTTTTTTAGTTTGCCAGGCTTCCAAAGATTTGTACAATATTTTAATGGTGCACATAATATTGTATTAATCTTTTCATTGGTTAACAGATTAATTGATTACTAATCAGTTACTTACATACCTTATATACCCAATATGATATGGAATTGTAGAATTAGTAAACCTCCAAAACATTTACTAAATTAAAAACATTGACATTACAATTAAGGAATTAAGCAAATAAAACCTCTATTGTATATATGGTAACACTTGACATATAAGTATCCTAATGCATAATAACCATGTAATAATATGTCAGTACACATGTATTTACTAAGTAACTACTATCTAAATACACAGTAATTAGAGACACATAATATAGTTACCCATGATACATGTGGATTTTATTACACACATTCTCTTGTGACATGTTAATGACAGCTAATAAGTTAAAAGCAGCTGTAGACGATTTTATCAGCATTTTACAGCTCTGACAGTGAGATGTTTGAGTAACAAAGTATAACCCTTTTAAGAGGATTTATCCAGTACTTCTCATGCATAACAAAGATTATATCAACAAGTGAACGCTATGTGCCTGTACATTTTAACAATAAGTTCAATAAAATATTTTACCATTTTTACTGTGGCACAGCACATGGCATTTATTTAATTTAATTTAGAAAGTGAACTGGGAGTATTTACTCACTGAGACAGGGGTCTCATTCCCAGGAATTATTATTATTTAAGTACCTGTATGATAGATTCTGTGACCTGCATATTCAGTTTGGTAGTGTGTAGGTTATATGCAAATGTACATTTCCTGTCATACTGTTGGTAAATATGAAGATGCTCTAATAAATACAGTCACTCACATTGTAGGTTTGTTGCCAGGTTACTTCGGCTTGATGTTACAGGTAAATATACCTAAGCACAGTTTACAATCTAGTCTTGCACATAATTATCAAGTGCCTTGGAGAAGATCAGCATTTACCTACAGCACCCCTATGGCATGGAATAGTCTGACCAGAGAATCCAGGATATGATAGTGTATCAGATAAATAACACAAATGTATCAGTTATAGGTAGAACAATGCTTGTTTGATCTCAATGGCTCTGTGTGGGGCTGGTTCTGAATCCTGTGGGTTGGATGACTGGCCAGTCAGTATCCGATCTTTCTGCTGTGGAGAGGATGAGACATAGGGGGCAAGTCAATCAAAAACATCCCTGCAGGGAAGTACGTGTTTAGGGCGAAGTTTGCAAAGTCGATCCACTCAACTTCTCACAACTTCCCAGTATTTACAGAGAAGGCGCGTGTCGTATTTCAGTTAGAAATAGTGCCTGCTCCCCGGTAAGTCTATAGTCTAAGAAGAAATCTGCATGTACTGCAGAAATAAATGGTACTAACAACATTTACAAATGCTTTATAAATATTAAGAAATTATATCATAATGAATGGATGTCAGTCTTTTAGAAATCAAATTTTAATGTCATTTCATTTAAATGTGAAGGTTTTACTACTTTTTAGAAGTGTATGTGACAATGTATGCTAGACAAAAGTTAATAGAAATGTCATATACGAGCAGATGATTGGATTATAATGCAATGCTGTTGATTCAAGTCCTGGAGTTTGTGCAAATGTCCTTTAAATAAAATGCCTACCCATATGAGCACATATTTAAAAATGGTAAAACAGCTGTCTCTTTTCCCAAGGCACTGCCAGTCAGCTTCAGGTTAGTATTAGAGATGTTAGATTGCAGACGGTCTTGCTTCTAAAACACAGCTGTCTGCTTTATTGATCAAACAGTTTTTAGAAACATGCAGTCAGGTTACTCCATTAAAACCTTGACTTTGGTTCAGCAGGATTTCAAGCACTGCTGTACCAGATACAAAATATTCTACTCGCAATTATAGATTCCAGGTAATCACGACACCTCAGTGGTGGGCTACTGGTTGTCTACAGAGGTGTTAAATGAAAGTTTGCAAAAGCATTACAATGAGATACAAGCCACAGAGCTGCTCCTAAGAACAGGCCATACTACCCATAAAGTACGCTCACTCAGCCTTATCCTTACACAGTCTAGATTGAAACATTGACAATAAAACTTAAATAGTCCAGTAAATAGTGGTGGATACTTTCCAGCATCAATACTGTAAATAATAATCGGTGGCAAGAGGTCTTGATTTGAACTAAAAACACTGTTGTATGCACTACAGTATTATTTATGCATATACTGATAGACAACGATTTTTCACTATATATGACTACAGAAAAGGGCATCTGGTTTCCTTGAGCATTTTTTAATCCCTAAATATGTGCTTAAGATAAAGATAAAGATAAAGCTTAAGATAAAGAGGCCAATGCACATTTCATCTGATAAACAGAAATCCCAAGAATCTTTGCTGGTATTTAAAAAAGACTCATTCCTGGAATTAGGCTGCTTTGTGAGAACGCATCTCAGACTCTTCCCAGCATACCCTATTCTGCCAGTTTCTCCTTCTCGTATCACACAGGATTTAGGGATAGGTGAAACCTTTTCCATGACATTTAGCACACACATATGAAGTTACATAAGATTAGAATAAGTTTTATTGACATGATGTTTAAAACAGATTGAGGTGGAGATGAAGATTATCCTTTGCGAATGGTATGTAAATATTAACACAAAACCTGTCCAGTTACATTACATTTAGTTATAGATATTGAATTACAGGCTACACCTCAACAGTAAAACACAACCAACAAAACAAAAGCTGGCCAGAACAATGGCTGAGTGCCGACTCCACTAAAAGGAGGGTCCCGCTCCAGGAACCTACTGCTTTTCTAACTCAAATAAACTTTGAATAGGATTAGAATCCCTTAAACTAATCTGTGTTTTACAATTGTGGTTATCCCAGTGTACACACGGTGAGACAAGCTTGCTCCCCCTGGTACACACATTCCGCACGTAGATTTGGTAGGGATGAGATTTTTACCCCATCCCTACCAAACTTAAATTCAAAATATCTAAACTTTATTTACAAAACCAACACCATTTACACATGCAGGGCTTCTGCCATGTAACATATGCATAATTCATATTTTTTCAATGCCTAAAAGACCCAGCACGCAGCTTCTCTCTCTCTCTCTCTCTCTCTCTCTCTCTCTCTCTCTCTCTCTCTCTCTCTCTCTATATATATATATATTTAAAATGATGTAATTTTAAACTTGAATTAAGAACCCATCAATGATAATGACAAACTTCAGTTTTTTACATCACCCAAACAGTTTAATCCACTTTCTACAGTCTTAATTGTATGAAAAAGAGAGCAACACAGAACATAAAAGTGACATTGAAGTCATGTGATAACATTGTTAACATGCGCTCAACTCTACAAACAAGACTGTCTTGTTGTAAATCAAACCTTACCTGTACCTTTTATTTTGCGGGTTGTACAATGACTGTCACAGGTCTGCAGGTTTTAATGTCAATTTGCAAGCCTGCACTGATGCTAAACTGTTGTTTTAACCCAGGCATCAATGCAGGTGCTTCAGTTTTATTGAATCAATGAATATAACACACCCAGTACTGCCCTGCAAACCCCTGCTTTGATTTTCTGTCTCTTTGATGTTATGATCTGCCTGTCTATGTGTAAGGACATGCAGTTGATGTGTTTTTCTTGGTAGGACTATGGTCAAATTATAACATGTAGTTTGGCGTATTATTCTTTAATAAATATGTTATTATTATTATTCCAAAATAATGTATACTGTTTACAGCAGCTTCAATATTTGTATTCAACAACTTCAACAAAGATATCTACCTGATATGTAGGAGAGTCGCTATGGGTGATGTCAAACCAAAAAAAAAACAGGAAAAATGGACTTTCATTTTATATTTACCATACTTATCTTTCGACTGCCTTCCCCAGTTTTCCCACTGTGCAATATTCATTTCCCTCATGAGGTATGAAATAGGGAATATATTTGCTTTATTTTTCCTTGGCTTCTCAGTGCATTCTCTCATAACAGCAAAGAAGGTTTCACAAAACCTTTTCTTTCCAAAAGCAGCCCAGGACAAGACGAGACATTCCGGGCTTTCCTCTCTGATTTCAGGACTATCTCATCACCATTGCCCAGAGAAATTCATCAGGGATTTCCAGAAGAACAGTTCACCTGTAATTTAGTCCAACAACCACAACGTGTCAGTTTTGTAATTAGCAATCATTAAACAATCAACCCATATTATTAGCAAACATCGAATTGATTCACACACAGACATCCGCGTAGAAATGGTATAGATTACATTTATGAAGGTTTTAAAAATATATTATTATTAATATTATTATTATTTATTTCTTAGCAGACACCCTTATCCAGGGCGACTTACAATTGTTACAAGATATCACATTATACATTATTTCACATACAATTACCCATTTATACAGCTGGGTTTTTAATGGAGCAATCTAGGTAAAGTACCTTGCTCAAGGGTACAACAGCAGTATCCCCCACTGGGGATTGAACCCACAACCCTCCAGAAGAGTCCAGAGCCCTAACCACTACTCCACACTGCTGCCCAATATATTTTTAGAGAACCCAAAAAATTTAACAAGTGCCTGAAAAATGAAATACAATTTGCCAAAAGACAGCAATAACAAGAAACCTTTTTTTTAGTTTTTCTGAGCATTTAAGCATTGTTTGTTGGCTAATATGGTCTTTAGTTGTTGCATTCCTCAAAAATGGTATTTGGTATTTCAGTGTTTTTTCCATGGTATATGAGACTGAATGCAGTACCCTGGAATACTGTGTAATAATTTATTGAATTATTAATTTGAGGCACGGGGCCCAAAAACATATGGCAAAAACATAAAAAACTACGGTAAATGCATAGTAAAACAATGGGAAATCCATGGTAAAACTGCAGAAATATTGTGAAAAAATAATGTGGAAAACCTTTGGCGACATCAATATGTAAAGTGTGAAAGTGAAATAACTGCACAGCAGATGTTTCAAATTATTATAAAGCAGATACTGCATAATAGGGCAGCAGTGTGGAGTAGTGGTTAGGGCTCTGGACTCTTGACCGGAGGGTTGTGGGTTCAATCCCCAGTGGGGGACACTGCTGTTGTACCCTTGAGCAAGGTACTTTACCTAGATTGCTCCAGTAAAAACCCAACTGTATAAATCGGTAATTGCATGTAAAAATAATGTGATATCTGTATAATGTGAAATAATGTATAATGTGAAATAATGTATAATGTGATATCTGTATAATGTGAAATAATGTATAATGTGATATCTTGTAACAATTGTAAGTCGCCCTGGATAAGGGCGTCTGCTAAGAAATAAATAAATAAATAATAAAAATAATAATAATGATAATCTACTCAATGTCAGATATGATGCTCACAACAAGACAGAAATTCATCTCAGCATGTGGCCTGTTAAGCAGATTGAGCAGATTTGACCTCTCTGATCACCTCTGGGGTATCAAAGATCCAGACTGCCTATTTTCTATTGTTTTCTAATTTGTGAGTCGCCTTCACAGTGTAACGTCTTCACTCTGGCGCTGGATTCTGGCGCTGACTGTTTATAAGTGAAACAGACCATCACAAAATCACACACTAAACAATGATTAGCAGTAATCATGTCTACAGGAAAGTTGCCACTTTGATGTGTTCCTTAGTAAATGAAAACAAGGAAATACATATCTGGAAAGAATCAGAAACTGTGGTAGCCAATTTAACTATTATCACTAATTTATGTGTGGAATAAAAATGACCCTTAGTTAAATGTGGAAAAAATTATAATGTGACCAAAAGTGATAAACACACACACACACGCACCCACACACACACGCACGCACGCACATACATATATATGTCTTGTCATATTGCAACAAAATACACCATATGTAAAAGAAACATTTAAAAAGTTTTTTTTACATGTATTCGAAGGCCAAAAAAAAATGTACGTGTCCATCAGAAATTATTTGATCTGTGTGAGATTTTATATGTATTGTCACGGAGTCCGGCGGTGGAATTTACGCTGTTGGGGCCGCTGCTCGCTTTCCCTTGCTTGTCACCTGCTTGCCATTTTCACTGCTGCTGCTGTGAGTCATGGGCGTGTCCTGCCGGCGCCCCATTGGCAGGCACGGAGCAGTGGGGGGTGTTCTCCTGATGCGCTCTGACTTTCAGCTAAGATAAACCTCATGTGCTGGTAAGTGCTGCTGTTTGCTATTTGCTAAATAAAATAACTATCTATTTTGGAAGATAAAAGTTGTACGCATGGATTCTTTCCACCGCTACAACTGGAACCAACTCCCCAGTAATGTTGTTGTGTCTGACACCCTGGGATCCTTCAAGAAGCTGCTTGATGAGATTCTGGGATCAATAAGCTACTAACAACCAAATGAGCTTTCTTGCCATGGTTTGCTTCATAATGTCTTTTAATGTTGTATTATTTTGAAACAGACACATGTT
Source organism: Acipenser ruthenus (assembly GCF_902713425.1). NCBI lineage: Eukaryota > Metazoa > Chordata > Actinopteri > Acipenseriformes > Acipenseridae > Acipenser > Acipenser ruthenus. The sequence goes on from NC_081191.1 coordinate 95,910,681, forward strand.
GCTTACAAATGAAGCACACTGGCTTTCCATTCATGTCCACAAATAAATATGAAATTCCCCATTTCTCTTCAAACACACAGCTCTCTTGTTCCACCTTTCTCTTCACGGATAAAGACATGATGACACCTGTCACTACAGAACTTACAAATCAGAACTGAAACCCTTTTTCTGGTATCACTGGTGTCGTAACTCGAACCAGCTGACACACTGCCATCTCACCCACGTGGTGGTCGATTTACAGCAATCACAGCAACATGACAATTTGTGTTGCTAATGCGAAGGAACTCGCGGGAGGCACGTTTGCACACGAGTTCTAAGAGGTGACAATAAGTAAAATAATCAATATTTGTTAAATACAACAACTTTGAGGTTTTGAGTTCGTCTTTGTATTTTTATAACTGTCACTCGGCCCGCACCAAGCGCCAGGGTATCGGATCAGGCCCGTCAAACGAAACGAGCTTGTCACCCGTTATAAAATGATACGTGTTTTGATTATCTGAGATCTTTGTGCTGCCTCCAGGTCTGTGGCACATGCCTATGCCCACATCCTGCCCTGTTTTGTAAAAGGTAAAAAGCTGAAGGTATTTGCTAGGGCTGAGAGCTTGGCTAGGCTGTTCAGAGCAAGCAAAAGGCAGCAATTACAGCCATGGGTCTATCTGGATAAGTCTCTACCAGCTTTGCACATCTGGACACTGCAATTTTTGCCCATTCTTCTTTGCAAAATTGCTCAAGCTCCGTCAAGATGGATGGGGACCTTTGGTGAACAGCAATTTTCAACTCTTTCCACATATTCTCAATTGGATTGAGGTCCGGGCTTTGACTGGGCCACTCCAGGACATTGACCTTTTTGTTTTTAAGCCACTCCAGTTTGGCTTTGGCTGTATGTTTGGGGTCATTGTCCTGCTGGAAGATGAATCTTCTCCCAAGTCCCAGGTCTCTTGCAGATTTCAGCAGGTTTTCCTCCAGGATTTCTCTGTACTTTGCTGCATCCATTTTGCCCTCTATCTTCACAAGCTTTCTAGGCCCTGACGCAGAGAAGCATCCCCATAGCATGATGCTGCCACCACCATGCTTCATGGTAGGGAGGTAGGGATGGTGTTCTCAGAATGATGTGCGGTGTTAGACTTGCGCCAAACATAGCGCTTAGCGTTTAGGCCAAAAAGCTCTATTTTGGTCTCATCAGACCATAGAATCTTCTCCACTTGTTCTCAGAGTCTCCCACATGCCTTCTGGCAAACTCTAGCCGAGATTTGATGTGAGTTTATTTCAACAAAGGCTTTCTTTTTGCCAATCTCACATAAAGGCCAGTTTTTGTGAAGCACCCAGGCTATTGTTGCCGTTTGCACAGTGTCTCCCAGCTCAGCCGTGGAAGACTGTAACTCCTTTAGCGTTGCCATAGGCCTCTTGGTGGCCTCCCTGACTAATGCCCTTCTCGACCGGATACTCAGTTTTTGAGGACGGCCTGTTCTAGACAGATTCTCTCCATTTCTTAATAATGGACTTTACTGTGCTCCGGGGGATATTCAATGCCTTGGAAATGTTCTAATATCCTACCCCTGATTGGTGCTTTTGAAGAACCTTATTCCAGATTTGCTTTGAATGTTCCTTCGTTTTCATGATGTAGTTTTTGTTACGGAGTGTACTAAACAACTGTGGGACCTCCCAGAGACAGGTGTATTTAACCTGAAATCATGTGAAACACCTTAATTGCACACAGGTGGACTCCATTCAACTAATTATGTGACTTCTAAAGGCAATTGGTTGCACCAGAGCCTATTTAGGTGTGTCATAGCAAAGGGGGTGAATACTTATGCAATCAATTATTTTCTGTTTTATATTTGTAATTAATTTGTAGATTTTATTTTTCACTTTGACATTATGGACTTTTTTGTGTTGATCAGTGGCAAAAACTCCTAATTACTCCTAATCCTATAGGAGGCTGTGTGGTCCGGTGGTTAAAGATAAGGGCTTGTAACCAGGAGGTCCCGGGTTCAAATCCCATCTCAGCCACTGACTCATTGCGTGACCCTGAGCAAGTCACTTTACCTCCTTGTGCTCCGTCTTTCAGGTGAGACGTAGTTGTAAGTGACTCTGCAGCTGATGCATAGTTCACACACTGTAGTCTCTGTAAGTCTCCTTGGATAAAGGCGTCTGCTAAATAAATAAATAATAATAATTAAATCCATGTTGTAACACAATAAAATGTGGAAAAGTCCAAGAGGGGGTGAATACTTTTGAGAGCCACTGTAATGGCAGGATGTATTTCCATCTAGTTCTGGTCTATTTAGTTTGTTTACAAATTCCCCAGTCAATTTTATATTCAAGATGAGCTTGTCTACCCCCTCCTGCGTACTTGCTGTGAGCCCCCGTGAACACGTTCTAAATGTTGGCAAGTTTGCACAAAATAAGTGTGTTTCAGGTGCCTGCACGCTGTGTCATTGCATAACATGCCTACTAAGTGCCAGTGAGTTCAGATATTCAATGGTTACAAACACAAAACACATTCTTTAGAGAAAAAAGAATGCATGTTTTCTATGGATAGTTTAAGTAGCAGATGTTCAATTAAGATGCTTCTGTTGTTAATTTCAGAATGTTCTAAACTTTTAAATCAGCAGTACACCACTTTAATCATTCCTGTTGCTGGAATGATTAATGTGCACTCTACCTTAAAGAAGCGTAAACTCTATAACCTCATCTAAACAGACATTGTGCTCCCCTCAGTGTTTTGACAAGAACCAGTTAAGAGTGACCTCACAAGATGAAGGGTGCATGCATGCAGACCTCACTGGCACTCGGCATACAATTAGTACTGAGGCCTTAAGCAATTCCAGTTGTATGTATTCAGGGAGGTAGACACTACTGTATTACTGTATGGGAGCAAGGCCTCAGACTGAACCAGAAACCATGACATAAGAACATGAGAACATAAGAAAGTTTACAAACGAGAGGAGTCCGTTCGTTCCATCTTGCTTGTTTGGTTGTTAGTAGCTTATTGATCCTAGAATCTCATCAAGCACCTTCTTGAAGGATCCCAGGGTGTCAGCTTCAACAACATTACTGGGGAGTTGGTTCCAGATTCCCACGATTCTCTGTGTAAAAAAGTGCCTCCTATTTTCTGTTCTGAATGCCCCTTTATCTAATCTCCACTTGTGACCCCTGGTTCTTGTTTCTTTTTTCAGGTCGAAAAAGTCCCTTGGGTCGACATTGACAATACCTTTTAGAATTTTAAATGCTTGAATCAGATCGCCGCGTAGTCTTCTTTGTTCAAGACTGAATAGATTCAATTCTTTAAGCCTGTCTGCATATGACATGCCTTTTAAACCTGGAATAATTCTGGTCTCTCTTCTTTGCACTCTTTTTAGAGCAGCAATATCCTTTTTGTAGCGAGGTGACTAGAGCTGAACACAGTATTCTAGATGAGGTCTTACTAATGCATTGTAAAGTTTTAACATTGCCTTGATTTAAATTCAACACTTTTCTCTATATATCCGAGCATCTTGTTGGCCTTTTTGTATAGCTTCCCCACATTGTCTAGAATAAGACATTTCTGAGTCCACATAAACTCCTAGGTCTTTTCATAGATTCCTTCTTCAACTTCAGTATCTCCCATATGATATTTATTATGCACATTTTTATTGCCTGCGTGCAGTACCCTACACTTTTCTCTATTAAATGTCGTTTGCCATGTGTCTGCCCAGTTCTGAATGCTGTCTAGATCATTTTGGATGACCTTTGCTGCTGCATCAGTGTTTGCCACTCCTCCTATTTTTGTGTCATCTGCAAATTTAACAAGTTTGCTTACTATACCAGAATCTAAATCATTAATGTAGATTAGGAATAGCAGAGGACCTAATACTGAACAGACATACACCTTACATATCATATTACATTCAAAAAGAAAACAAAAACAAGTCCAATGCAATGCAAACTCGTGTAAACTTTGTTCCTTTTGTTTTATATAGCGCTAGCATAACTCGTTGGGGCCCTGTCACAAAGACGGCCGGAGTGGGTGGTGTCAGACCAGAGCCAGGAAATAAATAAACAGAGAGAGATGTGGTTTGGTGAAGCTGAGCGAATGGTTTCGCTCAGCATTTAATAAAACAGCACAGAAAATAAAAGGTTTGAACAGAACACAAAACAGGACACGGCACTTCACGCCAAAAATAAAGAGACAAACAAAATGGACTATACAGTAAACAGACAGTGCACGGACAGACACACAAACAAACACGGTGAGTTTTAAATAAACAAGTATCAGCAATAGCAATTGATATTTAAACGTATTTCTCCTTCTCTCTCACCCGTTCTCCACTCTCGAACACCCAACCCCGACTGAATGAAAATGTGCATCTATATATACTGTTGTGCTGGGATTCAATTACTAATTAATTATTCACTTGAATCCCAGCACGTGAATTAATTCTGTGCAACCCCGTGCTCACATATTACATTTAACCAGCACGTGAAGTGATTTGTGCCCTCCTCGTGCCTAAATACAAATCTACACTTTTTAAATACACGTGAAACACAGACCCGTTTATATCCCGTGTACCAATGACTATACACCAACATTTACACACGCACGCAACACACAACACATAATATGCACACAGGGGCGGGGCACATTGCCACATATACCCCCCCCCCCTGTGCAAAGCACACATGGCCTCAACGGCCACCTCCCCCCTTAAAAATCCAGCAGTCCAGGACAAAGTCTCGGGCTGGGAAGGGAGCCAGTAGTGGCACGGCTGACAGCCTGCTGGTCCACGCCTGCAGCGAAATTGCTGCGGGGGATGCTGGTCTCCTGACCTCTCCCCCGATCTCTGGCAGCGAAACTGCTGCAGTGGGAGCAGGTCTCCTGACCTCCCCCACGATCTCCGGCAGCGAAACTGCTGCAGTGGGAGCAGGTCTCCAGACCTCCTCCCCTTTCTTCGTGGCCGACAGCTCCCCTTTCTGGGGCTCCGGCCACCGTACTCCCTGTGGTGGAAGTACGGGAAGCAGAGACAGCTCCTGCTGTTCTGCTTCTGGCAGTGGCGGAGGCAGAGGCAGCTCCTGCTCCTCTGCTCCTGGTGGTGGTGGAGGCAGAAGCAGCTCCTGCTCCTCTGCTCCTGGAAGTGGCAGAGGCAGCTCCTGCTCCTCTGCTCCTGGCGGTGGTGGTGGCGGAGGCAGAGGCAGCTCCTGCTGCTCTGCTCCTGCCGGTGAAGATGGTGGAGGCAGAGGCAGCTCCTGCTGCTCTGCTCCTGGAGGTGGTGGAGGCAGAGGCAGCTCCTGCTCCTCTGCTCCTAGTGGAGGAAGCGGTGGAGGTGGCGGAGGCAGAGGCAGCTCCTGCTGCTCTGCTCCTTGCGGTGGAGGCAGAGGCCATGGGGCTGATGCTGGCCACTCAGAGGGAGGCTGTGGCGGTGCTGGCTCCCTCTGCTGTGGCGGCTGGGCTGGCGTGCGCTGTGCTCCCTTCAGCAGCATAACTAGAGGCTGCTGGGGGACACCAGCATCCTGCCCTTCTCCCCCCCAGAAAATTTCAGGGGGTTGAGCCTGCAATTCCTCCCCTTCTGGCTCTTGGGACGGCAGCAGCAGGTGAACCAACAGGTATTCTCCCTCTGCTGGCAGCTTGGATCCTAGGGCTGTGGAAGCCCCGACTTCCCTCTCTTCGGGCTGTGGACGCACCGACTCCTCCCTTTTGGGCTGTGGACGCATCGACTCCTCCCTTTTGGGCTGTGGACACACCGACTCCTCCCTTTTGGGCTGTGGACGCACCGACTCCCCCCTCTTGGGCTGTGGACGTTCGGGCTCCCCCCACTCAGGCGTAGGACGTTCGGGCTCCTCCCACTCAGGCGTAGGACGTTCGGGCTCCTCCCGCTTGGGCTGTGGACGCTCGGGCTCCTCCCGCTTGGGCTGTGGACGCTCAGGCTCCTCCCGCTCGGGCTGTGGACGCTCAGGCTCCTCCCGCTCGGGCTGTGGACGCTCTGGCTCCTCCCGCTTGGGCTGTGGAGGCAAAACCAGCAGGCATTCTTCCTCTGCTGGTGGAGACGGGGACAGCAGGCATTCTTCCTCTGCTGGTGGACCTGCTACCTGGGCTGTTGTAGTTATAACTCCCTCCAGGTAGCTGAGGACCAACCCCACACCTTCCTCCCAGGTGCTTAGGGTCTGTTCCCTCGCATATGCCTCCCATCGCTCCCTATCCATAAACTGCAGAAACCGGACGTCTACTGGTATAGACTGGGCCTCCAGCCCAGCATTTTCCAGCATCCAGTCCCGCACTTTGATGGCGTCTTCTGACATTTTTTTTTTTCAATCCAAAAATGCTGTTCCTGCTCTGGCCTGAGTCCTGGAGGCGCTGTAGATCCCACGCAGGACACCACGTGTCACAAAGACGGCCGGAGTGGGTGGTGTCAGACCAGAGCCAGGAAATAAATAAACAGAGAGAGATGTGGTTTGGTGAAGGTGAGCGAATGGTTTCGCTCAGCATTTAATAAAACAGCACAGAAAATAAAAGGTTTGAACAGAACACAAAACAGGACACGGCACTTCACGCCAAAATAAAGAGACAAACAAAATGGACTATACAGTAAACAGACAGTGCACGGACAGACACACAAACAAACACGGTGAGTTTTAAATAAACAAGTATCAGCAATAGCAATTGATATTTAAACGTATTTCTCCTTCTCTCTCACCCGTTCTCCACTCTCGAACACCCAACCCCGACTGAATGAAAATGTGCATCTATATATACTGTTGTGCTGGGATTCAATTACTAATTAATTATTCACTTGAATCCCAGCACGTGAATTAATTCTGTGCAACCCCATGCTCACATATTACATTTAACCAGCACGTGAAGTGATTTGTGCCCTCCTCGTGCCTAAATACAAATCTACACTTTTTAAATACACGTGAAACACAGACCCGTTTATATCCCGTGTACCAATGACTATACACCAACATTTACACACGCACGCAACACACAACACATAATATGCACACAGGGGCGGGGCACATTGCCACAGGCTCATACTGTCCTTTTATTATTTATTTTCCGTTGGTGCACATAAACAATTAAACAATTGCTTTCACCCACCTCGTGGTTTTTTTCCTCAGTCCTGAGGGGGACTTTTTAATCTTTTAATTGACATATCAATACACGGCAAACTCTTGCTCTTTCCTTTTTTATGTTTGCTACTCACGAATTTCCTTGGTAGATGCTGCGGATAGGAGCAGACAAATGGCACGGCGTTCCGGAAAAATTGCACAGGCAGGTTGCAGGAAAACTTTAGTCCGATGCGTTGCAGCACACACACGGCTCTTTGGAGTATGCGCCAACAAACTGGAATTACCCTAGTCAGGCCGTCAAGCAAGCTCAGACTTGACTTGCTTCAGTCCCAGCTGGTAATTTATTCCATTAAACCAACACGGTGTTAGTCGTAATATAATTAACCGGTGTTTGCAGTTCTAACTCATACTGTTGAAGCTATACTATGTTGAAACGCTAACGTCTTTTTTTAATTGTTTTTATTTTCCTTAACGCACTGTGTCGTCTTCATAAAACAGGGACCATCTGCGTAGTGAAAAAAAGCACAGTTTTGGGCGGAGCTTATCCTTATAAGGCCGTCTGTCAAAGGCGGGACGTACAGGCGATTCTCCTTCCTGATTGGTGCTCTGCATTGATTGACACGCTGCAGTGTAAAGTTCAATCCCTTTGGGCGCGAAATTGCATTATGGGGCGTGTAGTTTGTCTAATGCAGTTAATAATAACAGTAGCCACAATCGCAGATTTTTAAAGGGGCCTACACACATCTAAGTCCTCTCTCCGCTCCTCCATTTTCTAATCCCGCCTGGCTCTTACACTAAATTCACTGGCCCAGAAACCTACATCATTCACTTCAGCAGGTACTGGATTTAGCACGGGCCCATCCATCATTTTTAGTCCAAAGAGCATCCCAAACTGAGCACAGATGCCACCGCAAATGGCCAGGAACTAGTGCCCAAACTACAAGGATCAGTGTTGCCTTTACCCCGAGAATGAGCCCTGTTATTATACGGGCTAACTCCCGAGGACTGCTATATTTACCTAACCTAATGTAACGACATTTAAAGTGAGCACATTTTAGCCTTTTATAATCAGATATTCCAGTGCTCTGGAGAGAATGTGAGGACTCATGTAAGAAGAGTTTATAGGTAACCCATGGGCACTTAAAGTGATGTTTTCCAGATGACTCAGTGAGCCTTGAATGTGTTTTTTTTAATAAAGATATTTAATGCATTAGTTTTTTTTTCATTTCTGGATTGGAAGGTCACCATTTTATAATAATGGAACATTTCTGAAGCAATTCAAATTCCTCCCTGTCAACCTTGATATCAGGAAAGATTTTTGTAGAACAAGAATACTTTAAAAGATGCTTTTATCATTCATTCATACAATTTTCTAAGAGCTGATATTTCATTTCAAGCACTATGGAAAAACACTTGTTTGTCTTTACATCCTGAACATCCTGGTAATAACTATTCACTTTTAAGCATTTTCCTAAGTTAAACAATTAGAAACCAAAAAATACAATTAATACATTCATTGTGAATAAATTTTTGAACAGAATGATAAAGGTACAAACATGACTGCCGTTGTTTTGTTCTACTTATGGCAGATTAGGGGGAGGAACAATAGGAAAATGTAGTCCTGGGGTTAAAAGGGGTAACAGGACTACATTGTTCCCCCTACTCTGTCACACACTCCACATGAACTGCAGGTTTGAGCAATGCAGACATCAGCATGTCAGAAGAACAGAATGCATCTGTCCAAAAACATTTCACGTGTACTGAAACAGCCAAATTAGAATAAAGGGACCAGATAAAGATGTGATATTTACAAAAGGGGTCAGTTGGGGCATATTTAGTCCCCAATTTTTTATTCCAGTAGTTTTCCTCCATCCTTTTTTCTACCATAATTTATTATAACTGAAGGAACTATCATGACTCCCAATTACATTACCTGTGATCATCTGTCTTCCACTGTAGCAAAAACCAAATGGGTAAAACTTTTGCTGCCAATTACCGTGTGTGTATTATTTTCTTCAAATGACAAGGTTTCACAAAGTGCTGTTGTAATGAAAAGATCCTGCACTCAAGTAATTTTCCAAAAACGACATCCGCAGCAGAGGGAGAAACCATCATGCCTGTTTCTTTCCAAACTGCATTCAAATCACATCCATATTCCGGCGTCACAACTGCATTTGGGTGTTGGTTTAACTGATCATTGCATGTTGAGTGCACTTATCTGATTGGAAGCTTCAGAAAGGACAGTATTACTGAAATACAAGGTGGCTCAAGTTGTCACTAGGTCAACATATTGTCAAAGTCAATCCTGCCTCTTGTATTGAATCCCTTAAATCCTGGCCACACAAACCATTCTAGGTGGAGATTTATAATATGTAATCTGCACATTGCCTTGTGTGGCTGTCCTGGTCAACATGCTGTCAGATGCAAGCTGGTGACAATGCCTTGTTTAGGATACTGTTCTACTTTGTTGGCAATACTGTAAGAAAGTAGCAAACTCAATACAAACTGCATTATTATTAGATAGTTAGGGGCCATACATAGTCCTTTTAGCTACCAAAAAGCCAACATACACACCTTGTAAAAAAATTAATAACAGCCTTCAACCCAGCTGGCTTTAGCCCAATACAATTCTACAATGGTCTACTATGCTAGACTCCATTCAATATGGTGTTCATTAAAATGTGTAAATTAGGCATTATGAAAATGCAGTTCGGAAAATTATTGACAACAACCCTGTAAATGTATATTGATAAATATCGTAACTTCTACAAGCTTGTTACGGGTCTTCTTACATTCTGGGTTACATTGAAACTGTCTTAAGAAGCTCATTCTTAAAGAGTCAGGGCCATGTTTATCACATGATTGCAGACGCAAGCGTAAGTGCTCTGGTGTTGGCTACATCATCATATTATTCTAATTTAATTGAAACAAATAAAATAATCCTAGATTTCATTTTGCTACCCTATAAGTCCTGTTCTCCTGCGGGGGGCGTATCAACTTCAACCTCCATCTCGCTCTCCTGCCTATCACTCAGCAGCGAATACACGCACACACACTGCAGACGGCTACTCTGTCACAAGCATTAATACCCTGCATCTTTCTAAACAAGGGATTTAGGGGAGTTCCCTTAAAAAAGCTGAATCCCAAAACAATAATTGTGTAAATATAATGTACCGCCGTCCCTTTTCTTTGCAGGGCCAGCAATAAAGTCGCTGACAAGGTGAGTGTCTTTTATTTATTAACCACAAACAACTGTAGCTGGCGTCCAGTCTCACACTGTAGGCAGGTACTGTTTCTCACTCAAAAAACTGTCACACACTGTCACGGCTCCTCCTCCACCATTCACACATGGAGCCGCGCAATCTAACTAACCCCATTCACTCCCGGCTGCGCACACACACTCGCATGCATACCAGTTTAACAATACACACAACGCGTACAACACATAACAACTACACAGCGGGTCTTCTGAGCCTCCACTTGTCCGGGTCGCTACAATAATAATTGTTACAGCTGTGTATAATGGTATTTAAAACAGGATTCATTTATCCGCCCTTACTCTGGTCCCACGGCAGGCGGATATGCGACGGATTACTGTACTTTCCTCCCGAATAGTTCCCTCAGCACTTAAGGTAGCTGTGGTAAAGCCTATGCTTAAGAAGCACAATTTGGACCCTAAAGTCCTCAATAACTATAAGTCAATATCCAACGTTTGTTAAATAAGGTTCTAAAGAGAGTATTGCAATTCAATTACAAGAATTTCTAACTCTTAACGGTATATTCCAGACATTTCAGTCTGGTTTTTGTGCTGCACATAGCACCTAGATGGCCCTTTTCAGAGTTGTGAATGATCTGCTGATAAACTCTTGACCAGGCTTTCCATCAGTTTTAATTCTTCTAGATCTAAGCGTTGCCTTTCATACAGTAGACCATTCCATCCTACTGAATCATCTGGAAAGCACAGTGGGGCTGTCTGGCATTGTCCTATCCTGGTTCAAATCTTATCTTTCTGATAGGTTTCAGTTCGTCTCTATTGGGGAGGTAAAATCTGCATTATCGGAATTTGTCTGTGGTGTTCCACAGGACTCCATTCTAGGTCAATTGTTCTTTTCATTAAATATGCTTCTGTTGGGTGACATTATCCGCAGACACGGAGTGAACTTCCATTGCTACCCTGATGATACCCAGCTATATTTGTCCCTAAAGCCAGGAATTTCTTCTGCCTGGGTGTTATTAGCTACTTGCCTTACAGACATCAAGCATTGGATGTCACAGAATTTTCTAATGTTGAATTCAGATAAAACCAAGGTTATGCTAGTTGGTTCACAACATGAGCTCGACCCCTGTAGTCTCTCATCAAAACTTAAACTAGAAATTAAGAGTTTGGAGTCATCTTTGATCACGATTTATCATTTGAGACTCATATTAGGGAAGTTACTAAAGTATCTTTTTACCATTTAAGAAATATAGCCAAAATTAGACCAATTATTTCCGTATCTGATGCGGAGAGTCTACTGCTTGCCTTTGTTTCATCTAGAATTGATTATTGTAATGCACTTTTTTCTGGTGTCCCAAAAAATGTGGTTTCCCGCTTGCAGCTTTTTCAGAATATCACCGCTAGAATTCTGACTAAAACCAGGAAAAGTAAAAATGTTATCACTGTTCTGGCCTCTACACTGGCTTCCTGTGCAGTATAGAATTGATTTTAAGATTTTGATGTTAACTTACAAGGCCCTGAATGGATTAGCACCTAGTTATTTGCAGTTACTGACCCCGTATCTTCCAAACCACACTCTGAGATCACAAGATGAGAGGCTGCTGGTTATTCCTAGGGTCAACAAGAGCAATATGGGGGGTAGGGCTTTTTCTTGTAGAGTTCCTATATGATGGAATTCTCTGCCTTCGTTTATCAAGAAAGCAGGGACCGTTAATGTTTTCAAGTCAAGACTAAAAATGTACTTTTATAAAATGGCTTTCTTTTACCAGTTATTCAAGTTGCTTTTAAAATAAACGTTGAAACACATCAAGAAAAGTACAAGTATAATGGGCAATTTAATCAACTTGAATTTGGTTTGGTTTATTCTTTAGAATCTGCATGCATTGTCAATATAATTGTACCCCCAGAGAACCCTTTTAGTGTGCTAACTGACATATGTAATTAAATTGGGACAGAATGTCCTAAACATCATAGGGGGTTAATAAGCTGGAGAATCGGGTTATGTCTGCATGTATGGAATAGTGGTTAAGGCAGCAGTGTGGAGTAGTGGTTAGGGCTCTGGACTCTTGACCGGAGGGTCGTGGATTCAATCCCAGGTGGGGACATTGCTGCTGTACCCTTGATCAAGGTACTTTACTTAGATTGCTCCAGTAAAAACCCAACTGTATAAATGGGTAATTGTATGTAAAAATAATGTGAAAAAAATAATGTCATTGTATGTAAAAATAATGTGATATCTTGTAACAATTGTAAGTTGCTAAGAAATAAAATATAAATAAATAATAATAATGCATGGCTTGAGCAAATCTGGAAGTCTGCCAGCAGTGTAACACAATTTCTATGCCTTTCACTTTGGTATGCAAAGTGAATGAAAAGAAAACAAAGACAATGAAGGTAGAAATACATTGCATTTTATTAACTATACAGAAACATTTATAATAAACAATGTTTTTACTGTTCAATGTAGAATAAAAGCCAAGAAACGTCAAGCATTTTACTTTTTTTTCAATAAAATGCAATCATATTCAAAACACTGTACTGGATCAGCATTTATGAAAAAACAACATGTATGAAATAAAGTAAATAAAAATAAAGTAAAATAAAGTATCAAGCAGAGAAAACGGTACATTGAAACTCCTCTTAAATCTCAGTCAAACAACACACATTAACTGCTTATATTTAACTGATTATGGAATTGATGAAGTGTTGCTGATAAAATTAATTTCACTCTTTAATTTCTTTAAGCAGCAAAACCCTTGTTCTACTAATTTGCAAATGTAACAGGCAGGGGCTGGGCACAAACTGGCAACCACATACACAATACAAAAGAGCCGGGCTCGTCTGCATTCATGGTGTTAGAGCTTTTTACCTCATCTCATCTCACTGACAGGACAGAATCTGTAACGGCAGCATATCACTGCCCGTTACACAAAGATACAATACCTATAGGAGGCTGTGTGGGCCAGTGGTTAAAGAAAAGGGCTTGTAACCAGGAGGTCCCCGGTTCAAATCCCACCTCAGCCACTGACTCATTGTGTGACCCTGAGCAAGTCACTTAACCTCCTTGTGCTCTGTCTTTCGGGTGAGACGTAATTGTAAGTGACTCTACAGCTGATGCATAGCTCACACACCCTAGTCTCTGTAAGTCGCCTTGGATAAAGGCATCTGCTAAATAAACAAATAAACAAATAATAATATTTACACACACTGGTTCATAGTGCCAGTAGTCAGATATTTTCTATTTTATTTCAGTAGGCTTTCTGTTTTCATGAAGTGCAAAAGGATTGTATTCAAGATGCTCCATGGTAGTCACCAGTTTGTCATGAACATTCATTTCCCCTCTCATCATCACATTTCTGAATTCTTAGCAGACTTGTTTCCTATTTAAAATGACATGTTGTGTCTGCTGAGACTGTGCAATGTTTATTTCTGTGTCATTGTTTTATTTGCAGTGTCATGTACTGTATGCTGTCCTGTAAGTTGCTATTTATTTTTTCAGGCTTCTTTCACAGGTGGGAGAAAGGCTCTTAAATAGGGTATATAGAGTCACAGACATTTATGTTAGCTGCTTAGAGAACCTGTACAGGAATCTCCAGAATCATTTCTGTATCATAAAGTGTTGAAAACTTATTACATTCACATGCTGTAATACTTATTTACAATTATTTAAATCATTTTTGTACACTGCAGTTATACCTTCTTTCAAACATATATATATGTATATATATACATATATATATATTTGCTCAAAGAGCCTGCTGCACAACATTTCGATATATTGTACATATCTTTCTCAAGACTGGAGAGGAGGCGTATAGTGGGAAACTATGCCCCACTGGGGGAAGAACTATAGTTACCAACAGGGGACTATAATGCCCAAAGCCAGTAACTATAGTTCTTTCTGAAGGGCCTTTAGTTTCCCACTATGAGCCGAGATCTGCAGTCCATATTTATTATATGAATCAGCCAAGAAATAATTAGTTTTGAAGTTCATAGCGCATAGTCATTAAAGTTTTTTTGGCATAGAACTGGCCGTCTGACTTTCTCACTGCGCCATAGAATACTCTGAGGAGTTTGTGAACGTCACATTTATTTACATCGTTGAGTTGGATTTGTTTGAATTTTAGGAAGTCAGAAAACACAGAAAGCGAAGTTTCTATGATGATTTTAGTGTTTGCAGCATCTTTGTTTTGTAGTATATTTTGTAATTCATTTTCTGTTGTCCGCCATTTTGGTTTCTTGTGTGAAGAGAGGAAGGATGTTCAGCGTGATGACGTAATTTGGGGGAGTTTGTAAATAAACTATTAACAGTAAGGGGCATCACGGGGGCTATAGTTGGATCTATTATTGGTCATGTGATGAAGTTTTAACCCATGCCAGTATTTCTAAGGACTGATTCATATATATATATATATATATATATATATATATATATATATATATATATATATTTATATTTATGAATCAGTCTACTGCTTCAAGGTGTGGTATCCGAAGTACAGAGAAACATCATCTGTAATTGACAAATCCAGGACCGGAAGACCCAAAAAGCTGTCTAACAAGGATGAGCAATACTTGAAGATAATATTCTTAAGTAATAGAAAGAAGACAAGTGTTGAAGTGACAATAGAACTGGCAGAAGGCACAGGTGTCATTGTCCATCCATCAACAGTCCAAAGTACCTTTGACCATTGTTCCATAGTCCAATTTCTGTGTTCTTGTGCATATTTTAGCCTTTTAGTCTTGTTCCTCTTTCTTAACAGAGGAATTCTTACTGCAACACATCCTTTAAGTCCTGATTTCAAAAGTGACCTTCGTACTGTTGATTTGATGGACAACGACACCTGTGCCTTCTGCCAGTTCTGTTGTCAAATCAAATCAGATGTAAGTGCATGCAAAGCTTCCCAGACCACAAGCAGCAGGTATGCTTGAAATTCCTTGCTTCAGAGCTTCACTGGTATGTGCTATCAAAACCATTTATGTCTAGAGATCCATGAATGGAAGGCCAGTGTTTATATTAACAGAATGCATTACTCATACTGAATAAACGGCAGGAACATAAGTGGCAGAGACACCAGAATAAATGCCCTAGAGATTGCCAGAAAACCATGTACTGTATCTGCAGCTTGAAATCCTAAAAGTATTAAAATGCAACAGCAGTGTTATTATTATTCAGCTATATATACTGTATATACACACACACACATTCATACAAAAGTTGATTACCAACCACATACATACATGAAGTAAAGTCTAATGTACTGAAACTAATACTGGATATTTTATGACATTAGCTCAATTAAATACATTTACACATGACTTAATGTTCAGGCAGACTTTGCGTTTTTAAGGTCAAAACAAAGGTCCTCCTCTTACTATATTAAATCAATAGAATAAAAACAACAGCATGAACAATTACCAGGTTAGATACAAGTTAAGTGCAATTAGCCTGTCAAATGTACGACACAAGCAGCCCAGATTAAGTACATTTTAATCAAAAGCCATTCAAAAGGGCAAGTAGTGCCACTATTAGGGTAAAAGGAGCTTTGCTCAGGGCATATTCAAACTCCTTTCAATTTGTAAAGTAGCTTTTCATGTCAGATCTCTTTGGCAAAATTCAGATAAATGAATTCAATGTGAGTACGACATTACCATTTATTTAACTTCATATGCATTTCCTGATCCCTTTCAAAGCTGCAGTGGGCTGCATTACTTTAAGAAGATAAAACAAATACAATAATGGATGAACATAATATATTATGTATGTTTAACATTTTTACATAAACATCATGATCCAAATAATGAATGTAGATTTAAATATTCTATATACTATCATTGGATGTGGGAAGCATTGGCCTCGTGCTTCAAAGATTACAATTAATCAAAGCATCCCTTTCAAATTCAAGAATTACATCACTGTTTTGTAAACTGGAACAATTATTACATTTTGTAAATGAAAAAATACTATACCAGAATAAAGTGGTGATGTTATCATCGACTAGATTCTCAAAGCTATTTATATATATAGATTCTCAAAGCTATTTATTCCAAATCATCCTTTGATTTTCAATCCCTCCCCCCCAAAAAAACAAAAAAAAAACCCAAAAACAATTAAATAAGAAACTATTTCGGACTATTCACATAAAATCCGCTGAATGTCTGAGTTATTCATTTCTGATTTGGTCATTTAGTTGGGTATGTTTAAAAAACTAATCGTGCTAATGGCATTCAGGAGTAAAGACATTGAGGGGTAGATGTACTTAAGGTGTTGCAGCTGTTGCAATAGTCTCAAACTAGTTGGAAGTCGAAATGTTAGACTTTTCCCCACCGTGTTATTATTATTTGTTTATTTAGCAGACGCCTTTATCCAAGGCAACTTACAGAGACTAGGGTGTGTGAACTATGCATCAGCTGCAGAGTCACTTACAATTACGTCTCACCCGAAAGACAGAGCACAAGGAGGTTAAGTGACTTGCTCAGGGTCACACAGTGAGTCAGTGGCTGAGGTGGGATTTGAACCGGAGACCTCCTGGTTACAAGCCCTTTTCTTTAACCACTGGACCACACAGCCTCCTGTTGGGAGCAATAGACTGCACACATATGGCGCTAACCCCTCCAGCTCATTCTGAGCATCTGTATAAGAATGGGAAACACACCTATTCTATTAATGTGCAGGTGGTTTGTAATTGTGCACAATTTAGCACTGCACCACTGTGATGGGGTGCTAGCTCGCCCCTATAATTTGTGTTTGTTATTGTTATTTTTACTGTTTTCATTATGATTATTCTTGTTTTGGTTTGGATCAGCAGGGAGGGGGTTAAATTCCTCCCTGTGAAAATACATGTGAGAATGTGGCTGGAGCCTCAAGTGCTTAATTGGTAATTATTAGTTAATTGGGCTCCAGCCACAGAGTATAAAAGGCAGGTGAAACCCTTTGTGGAGGAGGGTGGTTTGGAGTGTTTTGTTTTGAAGAGAGCGAGAGCGAGAGCGAGAGCGAGAGTGAGAGTGTAAGTGTAAGTGTAAGTGTAAGTGTAAGTGTAAGTGTAAGTGTAAGTGTTGTCTGTAGAATGATTTATTTTGTTCCAGTGTTTTGTTGGAAACCTTTTGTTTAGTGTGTATACCTTTTGTTTGGCCCTTGTGCCTTTTTATTTTGTCTATTAAAATATTTTGGTTTCACTGCATTTTCTGTCCCTGAGTCTTCCCTCTGCTGCTATCCTGCCACAACCACTGACTAACTTAAATAAAAACTGACGGTATACATTTGGTTTATAGGCTACTCATGATAATACGAACTCGTGGTATAATGCTGTCAGAATTCTCGCACGTGCTCTTTTTATTGATTTTATATATATATATATATATATATATATATATATATATATATAATCATATATCTGTATGTATGCTCTGAGCACACTCTTAAACCCAGGGGAGACGTTTAAGGAGGACAGAGATGTTCAAAACTCCTGTAAGTGGTTTTGTTTGTGCACTGGGCGTGCTATATGTCTAGACAACCTTTCATTATTCAAGAAAATCACACAGATTAATTTAATTTGAAGTTTTAACAAATCAGGGTAGTAGTAATGCTCTTTTCGGTTTATTAAATGCTTATGTTAAAAATTTGATTGGTTGATTGCGCAGACCATCGTAAATCCCAAGTAATAAGCAGTCCAGGTGATCTGGTGCCTTTACAGGTTTAACAGCATTAATACTTCAATACAGCAATACAAATATGGTTAATTATGTGCTTAGCCCTTAGGCTAAGCATGCATAAAGCTAAAAACGCCCACTGCTAAATTCTAGAACATTAAATATATCACTCTCTACAGCTAAAATATAAATCTTATATCTTATAGCAATGCATTCAATACAAAAGAGATATGAAATTCAAATATATGCTTACCTTCCAGTATATGGAAAAGTAGTGTAGGATATATGGAAAATAGGAACTGTCTTCAAAAGGCAGAGACTTTTGAATACGACCAAACAGCAATCCGTTTTTCAGAGATCCTCAGAGCATGTACCACACAACTTGTAGTTAGCAAGTCGCATGATACTTGACTGGGGGTTTACCTTGGTTTTTATAGGATTTTCCCTCCATTGAATACATCAGGAGTCCCAATTAAATCTGCTCATCAATCTGCCTTGACATTTCTTAACTTTAAGTTAATTATACATTCTAAAAGGATCTGGTCAACTCCTTTTTCAAAACTGATTGGATATAACTTCTTGCCAAAAAATATTGGAACATGATTTCATCGCTCTCTTTTTCCAACTCCTCCTTTTTCTAAAAAATCAGGTGAACCAAAGTTCACAGAATACTTGCTATAATGTAATACAAGTATAAGTGTATATGTGAGAGATGTTTTTAATATGTAACACCAGCTCTATTTGATTATATTAAGGTGGGTCAAAATATATATCCTTCCTAGCCACATATTATGTTACCTTTTCAGTGTGTTGTCAGTGGGTCAGTTTAACTTCATATACAAAAGTGTGTTAACAAAGTATTTGACAAAGACTGCCTTTAAGCATACAGTGGTCAGTTCAATTAGTTTCATTTAAATTTAAGCTGTAATAAACATGTTAAGTATAATAGCCTTATATTAACTTGTACTAATGTCCTTCCAGAATTATACTGTGTGTCTGAGACAAACATCTAAATATTTCACTTTACAGTTTCCCTGTTATTTACATACAAATACCTTTGTTTCTTACTGCAGTAAAACCTTTATATAAACTAAACATTTATATTTCTTTAGTTTAATTGATATAGTAATGTCTAAATAATTTTTGTTTAGTTGGAGAAACTGAACTAATTCTTAAATCAATTAAATTAAATGAACATTAACGTAAATGTGTCAACAATATGGTTGCAATATTGTCAACGCCATGCTTCTGTTATAATAAACTTTTACTGTGTTCTTTCAACAGTTTATCTTTAAATGGCATTATAAGATGTATTTCTAATTAAGTTACTTCAGTATAACAGTTGCTCCTAGAAATTGTAATATTATTTTACTCCATTGATAAATCTTTCAAGATTTTAATGGAAGGTCCACTTATTTATATCTAAGTACAGGCTAGCATTAATATACCAGAATGTCATAGTGCTACAGTGACTGAACTAAGTCTGACCTTCTTCGCTGTTCATACAAAATCCAGTCAAAGCAGGTTTTAAGACAACCTTTGCTTTTAGCCAATTTTAGGGTTGATTAATATGAAACACTATCGTAAGCATTTTTCAATACTCCCATTATTTCAAACCAATATCTAACTTAACATATTAACACGTCCTACGCTTTCCATTGCCATCTCTTCTTGCCAGGTTCTAATTAATTTCTGTTATAGATAAATGATTATTGTAAGAAACTCCTATCTTCTGTTATCCTGTTTTTCTGGTATTTTCATTCGTTAATATTAACAAGATCGCTCATTAGAGATGATCTTGGCTTTTAAATCTCTGACCATCAAAAATCCCCACTTCATCGGCCAAAACCAATGAGTCATCTTCAACACTGCTTTTACTACAAGCAGATGAGAACGAGGTTACAACATTAGTTGTATTCCTTCAGCAAGTTTACTGTTAGAGTTATAGTTCATACTTTAAATGATTTTATAACACGTAGTTCTAATTCAGATATGTCAATATAGCAATTTCTTAAAAACTGCAATTCTATTTTACTTCATTGATATACACAGAAGGCAAGAGGTTAATTTTTAATTAGCAGCAAATGCAACCTTGAACATTAAAACATAGGACTGCTCATACATTTACTTAATGCTATTATATTAGGTTTCTTATTTATTTAAATAATTTTGTTTTTTCTTGCTATAATCAAACCTAGTTCGATTGCTTCTAGCATATTAACTGTGCTCCATAGATTCTGCCATTCTGCTCTCGCTGGATCAGAATGTTTTGAGACTAAGTCTAATTAAAAAAGATGCTTTTGCCTGATAAGAGAGGTTTGGAATTTTCAGCAGGTCAGTCAGACCTTCATTGCAATGAACTCCTTCACACAGGCCTTACACAGATCTGCTAATAATATTTTCTACTGGTTTTATATTCTTTAAAACACATTATAGTCATTACAATATTTGTTGCAGTTTCACAAATGTTCCATTTGTATCCCAAAGATCAGCCTGCTTACAGTAGCTGTGACAGTCTTGGGTCAGTTTCTGCTCTCAGTGAGTCATTTTCTGCTCACAGGTGTAAAAGCCTGATACCTGCAAAAACTTAAATCTTGTTAGCTGGGCTCCCATCTCTGCATTCTCATTCCCATCATCAGTGGGCAAACATATTTTAACTGAATCTGGGTCCATCAAAGAACCGCACACTCTTGCAACCAAGGCCTTCCATGCAAAAGGATCTAATGACTTATAGCACAAAAGGGACGTGCCAGAACCGTCTGTAACAATGCAAAATTTGTTGCCAGTCCCATGAAGTTCGTATTAACGAGAATTGACTGTCCTCCTGGAAGTACCATAACTTGTCAATGCGGCACTGTGATCTATTTTGTGTTAATTGTCTAGGCTAGTAAGTAGGCCAAGTTAAAAATAATAATAATAATAAAAAAAAATGTTGAAATAATTTTGTCTCAAATTTTAAATAATCTTTTATTCGCATTGTACACCAATGTGTGGTTTATTTTGTGTTACTGGTAGCCTACATGCAAAAGTAAAAAGCAAGTGTTCTAGGTATTCATTGATTTTACTACTGTACTGTATACTGTATAGGCCAGGGGTGGGCAAACTACGGCCCGCGGGCCAAATCCGGCCCGCGAGAGCTTTTCATCCGGCCCGCGAGCTTCCTTGTGTTTTAACAATAAAAGTACTAGATTACTATAAATAGTACAAATATAAAAATCCATTAAATTGATCCATGTTATTGATTGATTTGGATTAGAAATAACTAATTTACTAATTTACTAGGCTAATTCACGACCGACACAGACAGAGATTGCATTGCCAAAACAAAGCGCTTTGAAACGTCTCACGTGGGGCGCAGTATCAGTATGACGTTTATTCATCTTTGCTAGAGTGCATGCAAGCTTGCGAAACAACCGTTTGAATTGCAGCAGCTAGGTTTTTGTTTTTATGCTTTATGAAGAAAAATGAGCACTTCAAAGAGAAGAAAAGTGGACAGTGAGTGTCGAGTTTTCAAAAAAGAGTGGATTGAGAAATATTTTTTCACAAACGTCGACTCGAAGGCTGTATGCCTGATTTGTCAAGAGAGCATCGCTGTGTTCAAGGAGTACAATTTGAATCGCCATTTTACAACTAAACATCCTAATTATGGCAGCAACTTAACAACAGAAGAAAAGTCAAGAAAAGCTCAGAAACTCGCTTCTAATTTAAAATCTCAGCAAAACATTTTTGTGCGACAAGCTGCAGTTCAGGAAGCCACTACGAAGGCAAGTTATGTTTTGGCATTCAAGATAGCGAAACAAAATAAGCCGTTTGCTGAAGGGGAGTTTTTGAAACAATGCATGGTCGATGTTGCTGGCATGCTGTGTCCTGAATACAAAAATACGTTTGAGAACATTAGATGACACTGTGATGACACTGATCTGAAGGGAGCAAAACCGCTAATCTCTTCCCGCCACCGTCCCATTTTTCACATTAAAACAGTCTAAATCTCACAAAATTTACTTTGAACCACTTAGTTTGCTGTGAACATGTCTTCTAAAGAAATGTGTCAGTCTGGGGCCGAAGTTGCATCAAAATCTACCAGAAAAGAAAGTCGAAGGAAAACTCAGGTTCCGGGCCCAGACGCTGAGAACAGTAATGAGATGTTGAAGGATGATACTGCGCAGATAGTAAGCGAAATCACAAAAAACATCACCGAAGTGATGGAGAACAAATTTTCCAAGTTCTCCAGTACACTAGATTTATATCTACTAAAATTCAGGACAATTCAAAGTGCTTGGGTGAAGCTGAATCCCGCATTTTGAATACGGAGGATACAGTGTCAGCTATGGAAATGAAATTAGCCGAGGCTGAAAAAAACATCTTCCGAGATGGCAGCGAAGCTTGATGATCTGGAGAACCGGGGGAGATGGGAGAACATTCATCTAATTGGTTTACCGGAGGGCACAGAAGGTCGACAACCTACAGAGTTTTTCGAATCCTGGCTACCTAAACTACTTGGCTTGGAGACAAAACGGGGTTATGTAAAAATCGATCAGGCCCACAGATCTCTGGCTCCTCCACCCAGAAATAATGAGCGACCACGACCACTGATCATTAAACTGCATTAAACAGCGAATACTGACAGCGTCCAGAGCTAAGGGGCAGCTGTTGCACGACGGGCATAAACTTTTCATTTTTCAGGATTTCTCTGTAGCTGTGCAGCAGAAGAGAAGGAGCTTCAGTGACATTTGTGGGCAACTTAAATATATGAACATTTGTTTCAGGATGCTATTCCCAGCAACTCTGAATGTGTTTTGTCATGACAACACCAAATCTTTCAGCTCTCCCAAGGATGCACAGGCGTTCATGAATATTCTACAACACAACTCGAGAGATAAGTGATGTAATATTACTGTACAGCTTTGCTCGTGCTTTATTTGCAGCCGTACTAAATATGGTTTGCAGCTATTTCTTTGATGTGGTTTAGAATTAATGAAGGTAGCGATGCCGTTTGGGCACCGACTAAACTTAAACTTGACTGTCCCCCCCCCCCCCCCGTTTTGTTGCTTCTTTCCGTTTATTTTTATTTTTTTTGACGTATTTGAGGAATAAGAAACACTGATGAACAATCTACACGTTTGTACTTCAGTACTATTAAAATATAGCAGGCCTACTATATATTGTCATACCCCATAAATTAACATTATCTGATTTAATTTGAATAACGGGGTTCCTCTCATTAAATATCTTACTTTTGTAGATATTGAACTAACTATAGGTTACATCTGCAGCTCTTTTTTTAAATTAAAATGTACTAATCTATCTTATATCGTGATAACACATTTTTATTTAATTTTATTATTATTTATTCTGAATAACGATGTTACCATATTAGATGGTCATATTAGAAGCCTGATCTGGCTTTCTTTAACGCTGCGATGTTTTCTGTTTTGTCCTTCCATCGTCCCACCCCCCCTTTTTTCCCTCTTTTTGCTCCTCTTTTCCTTTTTTGGCTTTGAGGGAGGGGGGCTGGAGAATGTTTGTTTAAATAACTCAATTGGGACGGTGGGGCTGAGAAAATGGAGTGTTTGATTCACTATGCATACCTTGTTGGTGTTTCTATATTTTTTTCCACGCGGACAGCTTGCTTTCAGTATTACGTGCTCCGTTTCATGTGTACAGCTAAAATCTATGTTCATTGTTTTTCTTTTATTGAATTCGTGTATTTGGGTTTTGGGGTTTTCAGGGTTTGATTTTTTATACTGTGCCTCCCCATCGTTTGGAGATGGGTTCTGTTTACTAAGCAGTGCTTTTATGGAAAACGCATATAATATATCGAGGGCTACTATGCAGAGTCTTTTTCTGTTTAAAGACAAAGAAATAGGGTATGTGCATATTGTTACTTTTTCTGTCTTCATCTCAGTTGTTTGCGTATTTCTGCCTCAGCTATTATAGGCAACTGCGTCATCCTCTGAGGGGTGTGTGTAAGAGTCTCCCTTGCTCTTCAATCAATATTTGTACCGGTTAATAAATATGAGCGTGACAAAAATATATTCGTGGAATGTTAAAGGAATAAACCATCCAATCAAACGGAAAAAGATTATCTCCTTGCTTAAAAAAGAAAATGTCCAGGTCGCCCTTTTGCAAGAAACCCATCTAACTGACGTTGAACATGAAAAATTAAAAAGGGGCTGGGTAGGGCAAGTTTTTTTTACTCTTCTTTCAACTTGCATAGTAGGGGGGTAGCTATCCTGATTCACAGACGTTGCCTTTTACTTTAGATGCTATTCTAAAAGACTAAGAGGGTCGTTATGTTTTAATTACAGGCTTCTTATATGGAGAACATGTTTTGATTGGTTCTGTATATGCCCCCAATTCATTTGAGGTCACCTTCTATTCAGGGCTGTTAAGAGTCATATCCTCAGTATCCTTGCCTTACTCTGTTATAGGTGGGGATTATAATTGCGTACTGAACCCTGAAATTGACCAAAAACCGGTGATCTCTAAATTTCCATCAAGAAAATCTAAAGTTATAAAGGAGCTGTGTAGGGATTTAAATTTACTTGATGTTTGGAGGGAGTTGAATCCAGGAGAGAAGGATTATACATTTTTCTCTCCTCCACATCAATCTTTTTCTAGAATTGATTATTTTCTGACTTCCAGACTGATTTTAAATAGAGTTAAAAAATGTAGTATTGGTTCTCGTACTATATCGGATCATGCTCCAGTTAGCATTGATATTGCTCCCCCCTATTGGGACCCTGCCTCACGAATGTGGCGTTTAAATACATCCCTTCTAAACAGCCCGGCCTTTTGGAATACTTAACAGATCAATGGAATCTCTATATAGCTATCAATGATACTCCCGAAATTAGCGCTTCTACACTATGGGAGGCAGCGACGGCCTTTCTCAGAGGTGCTATAATCTCATATGCTACCGCAAAGAAAAAGAAGACACTAAAAGTACAGCTAGAGCTAGAACATAGGATACAGGATCTAGAGACAAGATTTAAAAGCACACTATCTAAAAAAGTTTTTAAAGAGTTACAGGCCACTCGCTCAGCTCTGGATCAGTTATTAACTCAAAAAGCTGAATCAGCGATTTTTTTTGCAAAACACAGACTTTATGAATCAGGTAACAAACCAGGCAGATTGCTGGCACGCCTGGTTAAGGGCAGAACTGTCTCTAACTTGATTTCCTCACTTAGAGATAGGGAGGGCAAAAGACACTTTGTATCGAAGGAAATAAATAGAATTATGAAAGACTATTATTCAATGTATATAGTTCAGATCTCACAAATTCCAGTGACAGAATTCAGAATTTCATGAATAAAATCTCCCTTCCATTACCTTCTGAAGAAAATAAAGCTAGATTATGTAGGGAAATATCAAAAGAAGAGATTTTAGAAGTTATTCATTCTCTAAAGAGTGGCAAAGCTCCAGGTCCGGATGGGTTTGGCCCAGAATTCTACAAAAAATGTAAGAACCTTGTGGCTGGCCCTCTGCTTCGTATGTATTCAGATTCCCACCAGAAAGGTTTTTTGCCTCCCACACTTAACCAGGCAAATATTTCTCTAATACTGAAAAAAAATAAACCGCCTGATGATTGCGCGTCATACAGACCTATTTCGCTGATCAATGTGGATAGTAAAATATTGTCTAAGATCCTCGCAAGGAGATTGGAAGAGTTTTTACCAAGTCTGATCAAGCCGGACCAAACTGGTTTTATACAGCAAAGATACTCTTTTTCAAATGTTAGACGTCTTCTCAGTGTAATTCAATATTCTAGTCACACTCAGCAGAGGGCTTTGCTTGTGTCCTTAGATACTGAGAAGGCTTTTGATCGCATTGAGTGGGGGGATTTATTAGAGGTTCTTCGTCAATTTGGGCTGGGCACTGAATTCATTAGATGGGTCCAGGTGATGTATCACTCCCCAATGGCCTCAGTATTGACATATGGCATACGTTCTCCGCCGTTTCCCCTGGGCAGAGGTACGAGACAGGGTTGTCCTTTATCCCCCCTTTTATTTGCAATAGCACTTGAGCCGCTCACGGAGGCCATTAGGTGTCATCCTGATATAAAGGGAATCCACATCAGGGACTCAATTCATAAGATAGCTCTGTATGCCGATGACATATTATTATTTATCTCAGAGCCTGAAACATCAGTCCCAGCTTTAACAGCGTTAATTAATATGTTTGGTTCTTTTTCAGGTTACAAAGTTAATTACAATAAATCAGAGGGTATGCCATTGGGTAATTTTGGCGATCTAGCTGCTTTAACTGACTTCCCCTTTAGATGGTCACATGGGTTCTCTTATCTGGGGGTCAGCGTCTCACCCAATTTGAAAGATCTATTTAAACTAAATTTCCTCCCAGTTGTTAGGGCAGTAAAGGGCGATCTGGACAGATGGTTAGATCTACCGATCTCTTGGATAGGGAGAATAAGTATTATCAAAATGAATGTCCTCCCAAGACTTCTATATCCCTTACAGATGCTTCCGCTATGCCTGACAAAAAAAGTTGTAGCAGACTTGGAGAGACACTTATCAAAATTTATCTGGCACAGAAAGAAACCCAGACTTAAAACCCAAAAGCTACAGCTACCAACTGAGAGAGGTGGCTTGGCTCTACCAAATCTAACTTTTTATAACTGGGCTTGCCATCCTCGCATTATTTCAGAGTGGATCCGTAACGACCCAGAGTCCCTAACAAACACTTTTTTGGTTTCCTACAGATAAGACATTTTATACAAAATAAAATTAGGATTACCGGTGTTAACTCCCACTGACACCTTCCTATTACAAACTAAGAGTTCAAAAAACTTTGTATCGGCTTTTTACTCATTAGTTTACTCAAACAGTTCATGCAACATTAATGCTGTGCTTACGTCTTGGGAAAAGGATTTAGGCGGCACCCATGATGAAGAATCCTGGGGGGAGGTTTTGCATGCTGTAGGGCGCACTCTCATTTTTAATAGAGCAAGGGAGACTCAATATAAGATTCTGCATTGCATTCATACAACACCCTATGTTCTTCATAAAATTAACCCTCATAACTCTCCTACCTGTTCCAAATGTAAAAAGGACTTTGGGACACTTGTTCTGGTCTTGCCCACTGATAGCCAACTTTTGGTGTAAAATAAAACAAGAATTAAATAGAATGCTAAACTGCAGATTAGAAAAAGACCCATGGCTCTTTCTCCTGGGATTGATGTCTGGCACGACAGGACTGACCTCAGCCCAGCTAAAACTGATGACAAAATTGTTATTTGTTGCCCGAAAATGTATACTGATCAACTGGATCAAAGATAACCCCCAAACCACCAGTCAGTGGTATAATGACATTTTTAAAATTCTCCCCTTAGAGAGACTTAGTGCAGTTGTGAAAGGTGATGAGGAGTCCTTCCTGTCCATCTGGCGTCCTTTCTTGGATCTCCTGATCTGGCTAATATAATAGAGAATGGGCAAGTGCTTTTGAGGTGGAGTAGGTTAAACGCACTGCTGGGGGGGGGGGGGGGGGGGGGGTTATTTTATTTTTTTTATCCTTATTCTTTTTCATTATTATTGTTAATTATTGTTTTAAAGAAAGAAAGGGAAAAACAATTGTAACTTTCTTTTTCATGTGTATGTATGTATATATGTATGTATGTATATGTGTATGTATATATATATATGTATATATATATGTATATATTTTTTTCTGTCAATTTTTTTGCGTTTTGTATTTCAATGTTGTTATAAGAGAAAAACCAATAAAGTTTTCATTTAAAAAAAAACAAACAAAAAAAAACTGCCTTTTATTATTTATTCGTAAAGATGTCACATAACTCACATGGCTAGAGATCTCACTAAGATGATGCAACACATATTTAAATGTGTATATTGAGGCTCTCTTTATTAACTTATTTTCTCTTAGTACATGCGACAAAATGTATACTTTGCGAATTGTCGCAATGAAAATTCAAATTGCTGTATTTTTGCATTGCGACTGGCCCATTTTAGTACATCTACCCCTCAGAGTCAAGCCTAACTTCAATGGAGCAAATATATACACTGAGTATATCACCTGGGTCTCAAAATCAAGTAGTTGACAAGGGTTTATAAAGGTATTGTTTAGGCTTAGTTCCTAAATGATGTATGTTTATTAAAGTTGTAAACACATGTAACAATTATATATATATATATATATATATATATATATATATATATATATATATATATATATATATATATATACACACCTTTTGGTATTACTTTTGCAATAAAACCTTCTAATCATTAAATCTGATGACATATACAGTTATGTTCACATTTATATTTCTGCAAATAATGGTCCTCAATGTAAAACAAAGTCTGACACAACAATGCATTCATACAAAATTACAAGGGCGGGACTTCAGGACACTTGCGTTATATAACTGAGGTTTCTGTCTGCTGGAAGGACTGAGTCCTGGAATTGCGGTGGAAATAAGACACATTGCCAGAGCCGTTTCTGGCAATGGATGAGTTGCGCAGCCTGTAATCTCGGCTCACATACCAGTGCAAACACAAGCGCCATTTCCTTTTCACCTCACTTTGTACCTGAAATTCAGTTTTGCAAGAAAGAAAAACAGGGAGATATGCAATGTTTGCCTCATTATAGCTGGTCAGGCTGATAAAGCATTTAAATACATACTACATACAGTGCCTTGAAAAAGTCTTCACACCCTTGAACAGTTTTCAGATTCTGCTGCCTAAAAAATACAATTCAAAATGCATTAAAGTAGGAGTTTGTTTCACTGATCTACACAACATCATCTACACTTTCAACGTGAAAGAACAATTACAGAAATATTAAAAGTACTTAAAAATAAAAAAACAAAAAAGTCTTGATTGCATAAGTCTTCACACCCCTTGAGTCAATACTTGGTGCAAGCCCCTTTTGCAGCAATAACAGCCATGAGTCGTTTTGGATAAGTGTTTACCAACTTAGCACAGCGGGATGGTGCAGTTTTTGCCCATTCTTCTTGGCAGAATAGCTCAAGCTCTTTCAAGTTGGCTGGGGATCGTTTGTGGACTGCAGTCTTCAAGTCTTGCCACAGATTTTCTATAGGATTCAGGTCTGGGCTTTGACTAGGCCACTCGAGGACATTCACTTTCTTCTTGCTGAGCCACTCCATTGTTGCTTTTGCTTTGTGCTTAGGATCATTGTCCTGCTGAAAGGTGAATCTTCTCCCCAGTCCCAGGTCTCTGGCAGACTGGAACAGGTTTTCCTCCAGGATCTGCCTG
Source organism: Acipenser ruthenus (assembly GCF_902713425.1). Classification (NCBI taxonomy): domain Eukaryota; kingdom Metazoa; phylum Chordata; class Actinopteri; order Acipenseriformes; family Acipenseridae; genus Acipenser; species Acipenser ruthenus. Next base: position 95,939,847 of record NC_081191.1, read on the forward strand.
TACTTTGCACCATCCATCTTTCCCTCGATCTTCACAAGCCTCCCTGTCCCCGCTGCTGCAAAGCATCCCCAAAACATAATGCTGCCACCACCATGCTTTACTGTAGGGATGGTGTTAGCAGGGTGATGTCCTGTGTTTGGTTTACGTCACACATATCACTTAGCATTCAGACCAAAATGTCCCACTTTGGTCTCATCAGACCACAAAACCTTCTCCCACATGCGTGCAGTGTCCCCTAAGTGTTTCTGTGCAAAAGCTATGCGGCACATCATATGGCTTTTTTTTCAGCAGTGGCTTCCTTCTTACCATCCTCCCATACAGGCCATGTTTGTGGAGTCCTCTTGAAATTGTTGAACAGTCAACATTTTCCCCAATCTCAGCCAGAGACCTCTGTAGTTCTTTTAAAGTAATCTTAGGCCTCACAGTGACCTCCCTCAGCAGTTTCCTTAAGCCACGGCTACTGACTTTGGAGGGACGGCCTGATCGAGGTAGTGTCTTGGTGGTGCCAAACTGTTTCCACTTTACAATGATGGACCTGACAGTGCCCCAAGGGATATTCAAAGACATTGAAAGTTTCTTATAGCCGTCCCCAATCTGTACCTTTCAATAACTTTATCCCGGAGTTCTTTTGGCAGCTCCTTGTTCAGCATGTTTTGCCAGTTGTTTCAAATTCACTTCATACAACAGAAACAGCTCGATTCTTCATCCAGGAGTATTCAAATCAGTTGAACTACTGTGATTAGGTGGGCTCAATTTAACTTATTATGTGCCTTGTTAAGGCAATTTGTTGTACCTGAGCTAATTTGGGTTTGCTATGAGAAAGGGTGTGAAGACTTATGCAATCAAGACTTTTTGTTTTTTTATTTTTAATGGCTTTTTTGAATATTCCTATAATTGTTCTTTCACGTTGAAAGTGTAGATGATGTTGTGTAGATCAGTGAAACAAACTCCTACTTTAATGCATTTTGAATTGTATTTTTTAGGCAGCAGAATGTGAAAAATGTTCAAGGGTGTGAAGACTTTTTCAAGGCACTGTATACTATATGTTTTGTTTAATTTTAGTAGAAATGCATGCAACTCATTTTATTTTAAAAATCTACACGTAATTGTAACAATTTTCTCCACCATATACGTTATAGGTCACAAAAGTACAGTTTTGAAAGAAACATGTTTTAGCAATTTTTTTAAAATGTATTTTAAAATCTGATATTGCAAAGAAATCTCTGCTTGCCATACTTTTAGACTGTCTTGACCTTCCTGGGTCATTTCACAAGGTTGAAATTGCCCCCACTCATTCACTGGCATCTTTTCTCTCAATAACCAATCAGCTTCTTCCTTCCCTTATTGACTGACATGCTTTCAGCCAGTAACATGCTTTGAGCCAGAAGACACTGCTTGGGTGACCAAGGAAGTAAAGCAGTAAGACTTCCTGAAAGGCAAGTCAAGCAAACTGAGAACTTTCTTTAATTTAATGTTTGCTACAGCAAGTGCCTCTTTGAAAACTGACCATTTGAGACCTGTGTAACTAATGCAAGTGCAAAAGATATATGGGTAAGAAGAAGAAGAAGAAGAAGAAGAAGAAGAAGAAGAGGTTTAAGCAATACAGTGTTAGAAGAACATGTAAAAACATTAACAAACATTGTACAGGTAGTGGACCAAAAAATGGAAACACCTGGGTAAATGAGGGACACCAAGTATATTGAAAGCAAGGACTTCCACACAGGTGTGGCTCATGCGTTACTTAAGCAAGTAACATCCCAGCATGCTTAGGGTCATGTATAAAAATGCTGGACAGGCCTGGTTGCCTATAATTATGGCTAGCATGGCTGCAAGTGGAGACCTCAGTGACTTTGAAAGAGGGGTGATTGTTGGGGCATGTTTGGCAGGAGCTTCAGTGACCAAGACAGCTCAACTTGCTGATGTTTCACGAGCAACGGTGCCTAAGGTGATGTCGGCATGGAACTCTGAGGGAAAGACATCATCAGCAAAGGGCAACAGTGGGCGGAAGCGCATACTCCAGGATCGTGATATCCGTGCATTAATTCGACATGCAAGGCAAAACAGGCGAGCAACTGCACATCAACTGACTGCAAATTTCAACCTGGGGCACGAGCAGCCAGTTTCATCAGAAACGGTCTGCCGAGAACTCCACAGAGAGGGATACCATAGTGGCCCAATGCCCTATTAACTGACTTTACATTGGTGTTTACATTTTTTTGTCCACTACCTGTAATTATTCTATAACTTGACTTAACACTAGTAAATATACTAGTCGTTTGTGATTCACATGTTATTACAGTACACTGGCGAATGCATTTCTACAAGGTACTGTATGCGGATGTTTGTGGTAACGTGCTGCGAGAGCCCTACTTAAGGTGAAAGAGTGTTCAGCTATTCAGCCATTTAGCAACAATCATGGGAATCAAAGCACAACATTCTTTGTTTCTAAACAAGGTTTACTGTAGGGTCATATGACAAGGTTATGCAACACATAATGGAGTGATGTTACTGATGAAACCTGGCATTGTATTTGCTTGTAGTATATCAACCTTTGTGTACATGAAGTTGTCTTTTGGACTGGTGCAGTATATTCTTTTTAAGGACTGTAGTTATCAAGACTAATACATTAATGAAAATTACAAAAAGTTTACCTCACTGTTCAAAAAGCAGTAGAGAATAGCAACAACCAGCCCCTGTAATGAGTAATAGTTCATATTATTAATGCAACTTTTTAACTTAAAAAAAGCAATACTTCTGACACATTTAAGAAAAATAGTGTTTTACCTGGAAAGACCCAATGGCTAATTCAAAAACAATCTTATATTCGCTGGGAGCGCGCTCTGAAATAAACACAATGTAGTGAATTCCAAACAGTGGGATAAGCAGCAGTGTGGATTTCGCCAGTCTCCTGAAAGAGAAACCACAACACAAATAACAATTGCACCATCTTTTGGCAGTATTAGCATTTAGGCACATACTGTAATGCCAGTAATAGGAAGACCATTAAAAGAAGCTGCATTTACACTGTGGCACGATTTACAGCTTACATTTTCGATAAACAAAACGACCCCCAAGAATCCCTAGAATTCCTGGCAATTCCTAGGATTCTTGTTCCCTGGGAGGTTAAGTGATTTCGAGCAGCTCATGGAATGTTGTGAACATGAATGATTTGCAGTATTTGGTCATTTAAAATGATTGATATCGCTCTGGGAGGAGGGCTTACCTATTGCATGCAGAGACAGACTGCTTGGATTTTAAGGACCATCCTGAACCTTCCTGAAGCCACTCCTGACTGATTGTAATTTAGCCTTAAAAATTGTCCTCCCATAAAATGGACCAACATGTCATTCCATCTGTATTTTCTCAACTGGAAGCTGTATTTTTAAGAACTCTTGGGTTAATACAGCTACCTAACTTTTTATGCCACCACAAAGCAATGCAGGTGATAAACTAGTCTGTCCATCTCAGTCAATTCATTGCTGCATGGTCTGCAGTAATGCCAATAGAGGAAAACACCCAGTATTAAAAATATATATATATATATTATCAGGCTTGGAATACAGCATTACAGAAACCCATTTCTGTGGGACAAATGCAGAGCATGTGTCCAAAGTAGAGCAAATGGGAGGGGTTGCTCATTAACGGCACTTTTGGAACAAAAACAATTGATCTTAACCATATGCTTACTTATAGAGGACGTTCATGCAAGTGGCGTGGCGTGACTAGTTTTTAGCAAGGTATGCAACAATGTTTTAGATGACAGATGAGAAAAACATTTTACACATAACGATAAAATAACCAAATACATTGGTTCTGGCAAATACACCTAGTCAAATATAATGGAACACATATGACAAATAAACTGCTGTGGCCTGCCTGTGAATGCATCCCTATTCCTCTGCTTATGAGTTTGTTTCCTCGGTTCAACACCCATGAAATTCAGATGACTTCAAACAAGTGAAAATAAATCACGTGTGTTTATAGACAGTATGCTGATTAATTAGCTTACAACTTACTTGTATTGAGACTGATCATTGCCGCCAACATCTGGTGACCTTAACTTCTGAACCAGGATTCTGATTATACTAATAAATAGGATGCAATTTACCTGCAAAAAATAGGAGCCTGAGTTATTGTCCCATATACCTATTTATGACTATGTATCTACGTCATAGCACTAATTATTGAATTAAGGAGCAGCCACATTCACACATGTTTTTGGCAGGGACAGGAATTAACCCCATCCCTGTCAACCAAAACACACACAAACACCCACACAATTTACAGGCAGAGCGTGTATCTTTGTAAATGCATAATTATTTGGTGTTTTGTTTTTTTCCTCAAATTGAGGATGGGAAATTTGGGCTGTATCTTACATTCAAAGGCGTCTTAAATTCGAAGGAATACAGTATTTTATCTTGTTTTAACTCTGATTGTGAAATATATAAAACAATCAGTATAAAAAATGTAAATAACATTTTTACATTTCCCTTATTTATTTATTTATTTATTTATTTATTTATTTATTTATTTATTTATTTGTTTATTTATTTTAAATCATTGTAAATGGTTCTGGGTTATGCTGCTCCAATATTGAGTTCTCATCAATTGTCTTTAAATCTGCCTTTACGTGCTTTGGTCTTGTCTGGAGAATCCAAAGTGCCAGCACTGAACAGCCTTCCTCATTCCATTCAAACATGATGACAATGCAACCTTTAACTCTGCCCACTCCATCTACTCCACATTAATTAATACTGAGTGTTGTGTATAACAGCACACATATGTATATGGGCTTTTACTTCCATACACAGCTGATAAAATGCACTTAATCATTTGGATTCCTATGCATCTGTCACCGATTGATGCATAGCCTTATAGACTGAAGATAAGGTTGAAGTGTAAATGCAAGATGTGGGGGCAAAGATTATCACAAATCTGCACTACTATAAGTAAGTTGTGAGTGTAACATTGATAACAGGCTAGGCTTGTCTTATAGAAACCCCTGTCCGTTGGCTGCCCTCCGCAACCATCCTGCATTCAGGAATTTTTAGGGCTCAGAGATGCTGAAAGGCTGTATCATTTACCCAATATTAATTAAAGCAATGCTTTCTAATTTACGGCATGTTATTATCCTAAACAAGGCACAATTAGAACCCTCAATGTATACTCTCTGGAGAGCCTGCTGTGTAGTTTCTCTATGGAATGAAACTAATTCATTCTATACGCCATGAAGCTTGTTGGAAACTTACTACAATGGAAACTAGAATTGGTCCACTGATAACCCAATGCGGTAAGCTCTTCTCATTTGTATCCCAGCAACTGAAAATAAAACAAAATAATTCAAATAAAACAGCTGCTGTTGGTTTACACAAACTGCATGTGCTGTTGTCTACATCATCATTGGTCATAATTCCTCTATCTTTCAACATGTATCATAGGTTCTTGTCAGACAATCTTCAGGATTTAGGATATGCAGATTATTTAACATCCACTTTATTGATTTTAAAGTTGAACCCGTTGCTTCCTGCTTCACTTCCTGTCCTGCAGTACACCATCAAGCCTAGGTTCCAAGCCTCACTCTGGTTGTGTTCCTGTAGCCTAGTGTTTGTTACCAACCATGGAACAGAATTACTCTTACCCAGTATCCTCCAAGTATATCCTTGTCAAAGTCCATGCAACAACACACACTGTTGGGATTCCTAAATAAAACAAAAGAAACACAAAACAATTAATAACTGCAGGTAACAGAGATCAAATATAGCATACTGTTCATATCTGTCATACGGTTTGGGAATATTTCTAAAATATCAGGACCCTAATGTTGTGATTAAAAAAAAAATAAGTCAGTGCTTAGAAATTCTGGTCTGTGATTGGTTAAAACCTCATCATAGGAGGAAAAATAGATAAAACTATCGCCCTCACATCCTTACACCAGTGATTGGTTCACATCACTGTCAGTCCCGCCCCTTTTCAAAGGAACGCCCTCTACCTCCACTCCTAACAAGATAAGATGGCTGCATAAAAAAAAAACAAAAAAACTGCTGAACGGCAATTCTGTGACTTAACAGAAAATTAATTACAAAACATACTACAAGAAAGAAAAAAAATTGTGGTATGAATATTATATATATATATATATATATATATATATATATATATATATATATATATATATATATATATATATATATACACGATATGATATGATGTTAAATGACCACCCCAGGTACATTAACAAGACATTGTGAAATGCTTATTTAATTAAATTTTATATGTACTTATACAAGTTAATCAGCTCTATACAAATATTTGCAAAATGGTCACAATAGACACAAACCATCAGAGATAAGGAGCTTACATTGAGTACATACAGTACTGTACATAAGAGCAAAGTTTGAGTTTGAGTTTATGAGAAGAAGGAGGACATTAACCCAGCTGCCTCTTGTTTGACTTGGACTTCTTAAAAAACCACCTTTATAAGGATGGCATTTCTTTGTAACTTGCTCCTTTTCACATTATGAAAGCACTTTATGAAATGATGTGCTGTTATAAGTAATTAAACCCCACAATACAGTTGGGTGAATGCAATTTCTGCAATCTTCAAGATTCCTTATTATCCGAGCATTGTTGCTGGTTGTGCAGCAGTGAATGAGGGTTATTTTATTTAGCTACAAATAATGGCATTTAACTTACATTATGGGGTATTCTTAATATGACACATAATTCAATCAGGAAACTCCTGTGATAGATTATTTATTAAAACATTGACTAGACAACGCGACTACATTATACATATTTCACACTACACTCTTTGGCCTTTGCTTGCAGATAAGTGAGAGGCTGATCGTAGGGAAGCCATGCGCAGGGGGGTAGGATAGCAGCCCTCCCAGGTAGACAAAGCCAAAAAGCAGATGAAGGCTGGGGAGGAGGAGGAGAACTATGGTGCACAGCGGGGATTAAGGTAAGATATAAATCCTTTTCTTGCCTCTCATTGGACGTATTGTTTATCAAAGGACAAATAAGATACTAACTATTCGATTGACGATTGGATCTCGTATTGGAAAGTGCCTAAAATATGATTGATGTTTACATGATTTGGTCTTGGGTTAAAATGAGTTCCCTGCTAGAACCCCTTTTGCTCAATTACTTTCAAAGGGATGACACCATTTCAAAGTTTGTAAATCTGCAGACATAAATACATTGGATAGATTTTCAAAGCCATTTACCTGTACTCCAAAAAGTCATTAGCAATTTATTTTTCAGATAGTAAAAACACACCTAAAAAGTTAGCAAACCAGAAATATACAACTCAGACATTCACCTCAGGTGCTTGGGAGTAGTCTGACGTTGTTTCTTTATTGGTTTGGTATTTTTAACTTTCAGACAACAATAATGCTATTGACAATTTGGATTTTGAGAATCTAGTGCATCAACTGTAATGGTTAGGATGACACCCAAACAATCATTTAACAGCCATGGATTACATGTGGGGATATGTAATGTGTTTTCAACACAATGTCAAGGTTGGAATGCAAGAGTTTATCATGACATTTTAAATATTTAATATTTAACACATCTTACCCCACCCAATCAGGAGATACACTATAAAGTGCCTATTTTCAGAGAATATAACCACAAGGAGAGTGTGAAGGTACAGGCCTTCAACTAAGAGCCAGAAAAAGTTTGCCATAACGCAGTACTGGAAAATCACCAAGATTGTCTTACAGCCAATCTGAAATAACAGAAAGACAGAATTACAGTGGGCATTGTTAATACAAATAATAATAATAATAATAATAATCATCAAGTACACTGCTCGCCATTCAATGGTGTTTTTCTGAGAATATTTTGTTTATTTACATGGTCATTTCATTGTTACTTCACATTGTTACTTCACTTGTTTATTTCAACTGTAGCTCAGTTCACACGAAGTAACCATTTCCTAATATTAATTACATGGGTCACTTGGGTGGTGTAATTCTTATAGGTTTTAACATGTTTCAAAAATAGGGCCCATAATGTCCTGTTGTGCTTCAAAAGTAAAGGAGTCTGATTCGCTGCTGCTCTTTGCATGTGGAAGATACACAACCTCAATTTGCAGATGTGATATCTTCTGACATTTGCTTTAAAAAAAATAATTTAAAAATGTTTCTTTAAAACCAAAAAAAACCCCACAAAACAAACAAACAAACAAAGAAAATAAAAACCCCACAATGAAAATGTTGCGGTAGATCCCTGGGCATTCTTGCAGGGTGACCGAGGAGATTTGTGCTCTCAAGACCATCTCCTTCAGGTCACCGCTTCCTCATCAGTGAGACCATGCACATAAATTGATTTACTATAGAATGACTTGGCATCCACGTTAGTGGATTTAGCTGGAGGGACTTGCACTAAATGAAATTGTGCTCCCCCCACCCCCATAGCTGGAAAGTGAAACAGATCTATTGTAATTCAGCTTCAAATCAGATTTCGTTTGGAAAGAAACAGGACACCAATGTTGTTCTAAAGACCTGGGGTTCTTTTCAATAATCTACACAACATCAGGTCTTAATGCTGTAGTCAGCACTGGGGGAAAACCAAGAAGGATTCTTATAAAATTAAAAGGTGTCCGTATTGAGATCAGCCACTAATTAGATCATTAAAACAGACCCCATAATAAAACAGTCATATTACCGGACATGATTAAGAGTATATTCAACTAGCAGTGTTGCTGGTGAGGAAAGAACAAAGTTTACTAACCAGTGAAGGATCCTCCTCTGTACATGAACTGTTGCCAGAATAAAGTATTCTATCCTTTACTAAAACAGAGACTGCTTTCAAAATGAAAGAGAAGAACAGGTTCAGGTGGATGTAATTTCGTGTACAGTGAAGTTTTCTGTGTGCAGAAAAAAAAAAACATTTTCAATTATCCTGTTGTCTTTCATTGTGCCTTTATCTTTTTCCAAAGGCTAGCATTTACAGTACAGACCAACTTTGTAACAAAATGTCTGGAGGTACACTGTGCTTACACTAAATATTTACATATTTTATACCCAAAATATTGTGGAACTGTTACCCTAGTAAAAAATAATAATAATAAAATAATAATAATGTATTAGAACACCTCAAGAGTTGTCATTTATATCTTTTATATGCCCACCTGCATGAAAACCTCAGGGTGAGAGAATTTCAATTTTTGGTCAGCAATCAGTGATATGGAAACAATAGTTTCTGAAAATATTAGACGACTTTGTGCTTTAATTAGGCTTTTTCTAAAAAGTCTTATGCATTTTACCATCTGTGGCTATGTGTTCGCTTTCTCTTACTATTTTTAATTAATTGCATGTGTGGTCTATTAAAGTCATCAATTAAATTAGACAGTCACTAATTTATCTCTTAACAAGTTTCCAAGATTTGCAGTTACAGTGGTTTGATTTCATATGCACAACAAAGCAATGGGGTGTTGTAATAAATGTGCATGCTAGTGTATATACATTATATATATAGTCTATATATCAATTTAAAAAGGATTTGTTTTAACGGTTATGTATACGTTTTTGTTCAAGAGCCAACTTCACAACGTTTTGATATATTTAACATACCTTTGTCAAGGGAAACTGTATTTTTTTTTTTTTAAAGTGGAGGTACAGGCTCTTGATGCCATGGTAACTACACTCATTTATATTTAAATATGTTAAAGTGCATGTGATGTCATTTACTACATAGTTAATGATGTAATGATCTACTATTCCTTTCTATTTAAACCTTCAGGCATCATAGTTTTGAGTGTTTTATTTTCCTTTATCCATCTATATTGCACATGATCTGATTTTATTTCTTCTAAAACTACACATTGTAGGTCATTCATGATATGTTAATTTTTTGTAAAGTGGTTTGTATAACATAAAAAAGGTTAGACCATTTAATCCCTTGGGTGGGACTCTAATTGGAATGAAAAAAAAAACCTGGTTCAAGACCTTGTCATGCTTAATAGAAGAGATTAAATCTTCCCTAACGTTAGTATCACGTTTTTACTTTGCAAAGTGTTCACCATTTTATTCTCCTCTCCAGCCTTGCTCATATAGGCCCTTCAGTTTTACAGTGAGTGGGCAGATTTGCATTTCATGGAAAAGGCCAGAGGGCAATGTGAGCATGCTAAAAGCAGCACTAGGAATAAAACATGTCACTCAGGTCAGCGCTTTCTTGACTGGCCTATGAACAAGTTAATATCAGCACTGCTAATATACTGTCACGTGTGATTATTTCTGTACCTACCTTATTCAGACAAGTCACACATTTTACACATACAGTTAGCTGCATGTTATATAAAGTTACTTAAAAAATCAGTTTACATTTCTCAATGATAATACTGTAATCATTGCAATAGACCTGAAGTGAGGTTGACATTTAATAACTAGAACACATTACAGTATGTGGTAGTAACAGTAAAATAGCAATGCCTCATACTGTAAGCTCCCTACAAGTTACTGAGCCTGGCTTAGAGAAATGTTCAAAAACTGTATTTCTTTTGTTTGAGCTAAAGATTCATGAGCAGGGCCCATTGCAAGGACATTCCTCATCATATTAAGAAGCATGACTGGATGGTTATCTATTTATAGTAATTAATTTTAGAGTTATTAGGGCTGGGCTGAAAACATTAAGCTTCAATATACACCTTTGATTTGAATTAATCACATCATTTGTTTAATATTCAAATAATAAGCCTAGATCGTAAAAAGGACCACATTTTTGCTTTTGCTAACTTTCAAGATGCCCAGTTTGAGACGAGTTTCTGCTTTCTACAAACTGATGCAAGATATCTGTTTGTTTTTAATCCATAGCTGAATTATAATTCAGGGTAGGTGAATAAGAGACATTAATTACACGACAAGTGAGAATCTCTCCGCCATCCACTCTCATTGGAATTCCAAAATCCTGTTACGTCAAAAAGGTTCCCATTGATTCACAGCACAGCCTGCAGCTGTGTGACTGATTCTGTTCAAGTCTGACTTTTTTTTTAAATCCACTTGTCACATAATAGCTTTATAGAGCATCCATCAAGTCCAGTCCCCCTCGCTACTGTTATACCCTAAACTCCTATTCTATCCACACACACATGTAGATTTGCTCTAAACGCTAAACTGTGTTAGGAAATATATTTAATTCAGCTTGCTTAATACAAATAAAAAAATCCCAGCCAGATCAAAGATATCTTAAAAAATAAACTAGCCCAGCCCTAATAATTATGCTGTTTTTTTGTTGTTGTTGCTTTTCTTTACTAGGAAAGCCTCGGAACAATTACTGGACCAATTGTAAGGCCGGAGATACGCAAGCAATTTTTACTGTCAATTCTAGTTGACAACAAAAAAAATTGATAATTTCTGTTGCTAAAGTGCCACACACACACTAGAACATTGACAGTTATTTTAATCAGTTTTAAGATGGCACCTGTTTGCAGTAATCATGTTTCAGCAGCTGCTATAGTAATTGGAATAATTTTGAAAAGAAGATGACGTAGAAACATTTGAGTGTGGAGCAGCGGAGGTAAAAGACAAACTGAAGAACCTCTGAACTCAGTATTTTGACGGGAGAAGGAAAATATCTTCAGTTTGTCTTTTACCTCTGCTGGTGATTTCCTGAAAATATTTGCTAATTTCTTATATTAGTCTTCTTTTTTATTGCGGACATCAAACATCCCATAAAGATTTTCTATCATGAAAAAAATCAATCAATTGCAAAGCGTCCTCAGGCGTCCACTTGTCTGTAGCCATACTTCCTATTTAGCAAAATTGTGAGTGAAATCAGGTGATTAGAAAATGCAATATCATTGGCTGAACACACACAGCCCATAGAAAAATTGTCTGAACTTCTGAAATTAGAGCCAGTGGTCTATTCTAGAAACTCTACTGCCAATCGGAAATTTGTTTAACATGCTCAATTTATATTCTTAATTTGAGTTGCCAAGAAAAAAAATTCTTACAAAATTGCTTGTGCATCTCCAGCCTAAGGGTGCATTGAGTATCAACGATGGTATTGCAAACATGTACAACACTTACCTGAAAACACAAAGGACTGCACTCCCTGTGGTGAGGGCAATCAGAGATGCGCTATGTCCTAGCGTGTAAAGAGCCTTCACCACCAGATAAAATGTCAACTATGAGAACAAACAAGAGATGGAAATTTATTTTTGACGTTAAAAGAAGGACAAATACCCCAACTTGTTATTCTTCATTGGTAGTAAATGGATAACATTTGGTGAGTGATTCCCTTATACAAAATGTCTGCCTATTTTTGAAGAGAGGACCATCATCTATTCAGGGATACCAATACATTTAGAAAACAAGGGGTCTGAGTAGGGTTAATGCAACGGGCAGTACACTTTCCACCCAAATCATTCTGTGTTCCCAGAAAATGAATAACATGCTGTGGAGCAACCACACTTCATACAGCCTTCACATTAAAATGTGTTTGCTTATATTTAAAGAGGAGATGGTTATTTATTCACTGATACCAAGATATTTAGCAAGTAATGGATCTGAGTGGGGTGATACAAGCCCCATCCTCAGTCCTTCTGTTTCAAAGCTGGTGTCCAGGGCAATATATTGCACAGATACTGCAACAAGCTTTCTTCCGGTGAGTATGACAGGACCTATTACACAGCATGAGCTACAAACACAAGTTTGTATTTTTTTTTTTACAGAAACCCCAATTGAATTGGCCCGCGTCACGCTTGTCATTTCCATTTCTGAAAATATGCTTAGAAATTGAGATTGAAATTAGTTTCTGTTGGAAAATCAAGTCAGTGTTTCTAGATCCCATTTCTTCCAACTTGGGATGATGCAATAGGAACTGAGTTTAATGTGGTTCATGCTTGTCTACCTTTTTGAATATAGCAGTTGGGACACTACACTCTGGGAATGCCCATGACATTGCAAATTGTGAGCTTTGGTGCTTAGGAAATGAAGAAATGTTAAGTCCCGTTATGTGCGTAATTGAGCCTGGTTCAATATAGCAATGGGAAAACTGTGTGCCCTTCGATGAGGTGCTCATTAGGGCTAACAGATTTCCAGAGTGAAAAACTGGGAATTTTTCTTTTTTTTTTTTTTAAATCCACTGATGCCTGTGGCGGAGTGTCCCGCCCCTATGTATTTATTTATTATTATTTGTATTATTGTTTGCGGTGCGGATAAAAGCGCCGCGTCTTTTGTTATTTGTTATTTATAATTTAAAAACCTGTGAGGATGCATGGCTGATCAGCTACTGATTATTTAACTAGCTGACAGTAATGCATCCTTACCAAACGTGTGCAGACGTGTGCCGAGGGGTAATAAGATAATTAACAGCTAGTTAACCCCTCGGCCAGAGTATAAGAACCTGCAGCTGTCCGTGCTGTGGGGTGTTGAGTATAGAGAGGAGAGTACGGGAGAGTGGAGAGAGAGAGAGAGCGAGGAGAATATAATGAACAAGCTATATTTAACATATACTTGTTGCTGTTTATTTGTTTGGCCAACGCGCCTTTTTGTTTTGTGTTTTGTTGTTTTGTTTAAATCTTTTGTTTTGTTTATTTAGTTAATAAAAATCCAGCTGAACGCCCTTGCGTTCAGTTTCACCCGCCCATCCACTGTTTTGGTTTAGTTACTTCCTGGTCCGTGACGTCACCACACCTCACCACTTCAAGCCATCCTGCCACATATGGTGTCCTGCGTGGGACAAAACAACACCTCCAATAGTCGGACCAGGAAGGAAAAGGACGTTTTTTTTTTCAAAAAGTATTTTTGTGTGTGTTTTGGGGAAAAGAAAAAAAAATGCAACCGCAGCAACAGCAGGAGGATGGCTGGGAGGTGTACAGCGCATCCAGCGCCCAGAGGGGGGGAGCCCATGCATCCAGCGCCCAGAGGGGGGGAGCCATTTTGAAAAACAATCAGACCCAGTTTATCGTATGATGCATCTCAAGTGAACTGCCTGATCAAATTCCAATGTCCTTGTTTTACTGGGGGTTGAGGCAGTCAATAAACTGGAGGATTGGAACAATATCATAACTGAGTTTTCACACTTTTACTAGGGAATGTGTGTGTGTGATCAAACTCTTGACATAAGTAAAACTGGTTAGAGTGCCTTTGTAGATCAAATGCATATGCTAAGTTTAAATGAAATTGGAGATTATGCACAATTTTGATGGATAAAATACATATCTAAAGAGAATAAGATGTTTAGTTCCCCCCCTCACAGCCACCAACACAACAGCGAATCTAGTTATCTGGAACTAAAAACTCAGATGCATTACTTCAATACATACCCCATGAGCCACACCCCTGTACCAGTGCGGTACCCTTTGATAAGGCATGTTCTCTAGGCCCATGAAGCACAGCCTGATGCATGTTAAAAAGTTGTTAGGTTGTAAAAGATTTTAATTAAAAATGATAGAAACATAATTGGAACAACACATAGGTAGGTATAACTGTTGAAACCAACATGAAAACGAGCCCCCAAAAATGCTTTTAAAAGATAAAAAAAAAACTAACTTGAAAAAACACTGGCAATCATTAAAACTGCATTGTATTCGTAAGGTGAAGATCCTACAGTAAACACCCGTTAGTCATTATAATGATTAGAAAGTCTACCTAACAAGCAAAAACCATAAAATAAACATCCCAAGAAGAATAAAATCAACAAAAAAAAACTTCTTCTGAAAAGCAAATAAAGAGAAGTACAAAAGAGCAAGCTGATATTCATGTAAACTTTCCTCTCAGAACTTCACCGAAAAAACAAACGTTGAACATGAAAGGTTTTAACATGGAAAAAGACAGCAATATTTGTAGTTCTTTGTAGTGATTTGAGCTACTCTCCTTTATTTGAGAATAAGATGTAATAACCAAGTAATCCTTTTTGGATGCTCTTCATGTTCTTTCCTGGCAGACCTCCAGTGGACGTCCATGGAGAATGGAAAATGCTGCAGGTGCTGCTATGTGTTGTATCATCCTCTGGCAAAAAAGGGATCCCGACACATCCTCCGCTCCAGGAGTACCACACACATGTTTAACATCATTAATGGAGGCTCCCGAGTGGCGCATCCAGTAAAGGCGCTCTGCGCGGAGTGCAGGATGTGCCCTATAGCCTGGAGATTGCAGGTTCGAATCCAGGCTCTGTCACAGCCGACCGTGACCGGGAGTTCCTAGGGGGCGGCGCACAATTGGCTGAGCGCTGCCCGGGTAGGGAGAGCTTAGGTCGGCAGGGGAATCCACGGCTCACCGCGCATGAGCGACCCCTGTGGCCGATAGGGCGCCTGTGGCTCTGCAGCGCAGCCGCCAGGTCTGTGTTGTCCTCCGGCACTATAGGTCTGGGTGCATTGCTGTGGATCTGCAGTGCGAAAAATGACGGCTTGGCAGGAGCACGTTTCGGAGGACGCGTATTCCAGCCTCCGTTTCCCGAGTCGGCGGGGGGGTTGCGAGCGGTGAGCCGGGGATACAGATAATAATTGGGCATGCTAAATTGGAGTGAAAATCGGGGTAAAATAATTGGCGACGACTAAATTAAAAAAAGAAAAACAAAACAAAAAAAAAAAACACCATCTGTGACAGGGTAGGCTCCTCCCTATCTTTTGCTCTCCTATCATCAATCAAATCTACTTCCTATTTAAACCATTATTCACACGGTACACTTCCGTCTTGTGTTTTTCGTGTTGGTTGTGAACCTAAGCGGATTGCAAGACCTCCAGCAATTTCTTTCTATGTAAATAATTAAAAAAGATCAAATTGAGTAATGAATACTTACCGCACATCTCTTCCTCGGATTAGGAGGTCTCTGAAGATCACTTCTTGTCTGTATCAGAACATTCTCCGACAGCTTCAACCCAGGATCTGATCAGCCCACCATTCTTCTCTCTATCAGGCGTCTCAGTAACATCCAAACAGGTGCCCCCTGAGCAGGACAGTATACCACTACCCACAGTCCAAGAAGTCAGGATACACCTCCAGAGCAACTGTACTTTAAGGACTGGACTTTCAACAAGCTCATAAAGATCCTCCTCAAAAACGGCAGCGAAATCCCAGCAGGAAGCAATCGAGAATCCCTTTTCATTTTTTACTTTGAATCCATCTCAGCACAACCTATATTTCCACCCAAGAAAACTCCCCAGCCGCACTCAGCTGTTCAGCAGCCCAGATCAGTCAGCAGGCAGACTGTCTCAGAGCAAGCCACTGCAGCAGCCAGCACGTCAACAGGTCAGCAGGCAGCTGCTCCAGTCAGCAAAACTCAGCAGCAACATTCTCTTATTTTGAATGAAATAAAAACATTTATGTAACCATTTGCAGACACCTTATCCTCAGTCAGTAGCAAAATCAGCAGTTTGGAGAAATGGGTGTCCAATATTGAGCAAGAGAAGCAAGGTTCCCCAGTTACAGTGTTTTCCTCCATTCCAGGATTAAACTCAGCTGCCTCTATCGTAGCTACAGTCACTTCCGATTTGATACCAACCCCGGTCCCTATGGTCGAGCCTTCGATCTACAATCTTGGTTCCGCCTCCACAACCACTGCTCGTCGTCACTCAAAATCCCCACAGATTTGGCGAACCATAATTGAAGGTAAAGACGTTAATCCGGTTTCTCTATTGATGGCTACATCTGAATTTCTGGACCATAGAGTCGTGGATTGCGGACATTTATCAGTCACGCTGAAATCTAGAGACCCCAGATTACTGAAAAATCCAACTCTGGGGGAATTCGTCCTTGCTATGTCATCTGTAAGAGATGTGCTATGTTATTTGTTTATTTAGCAGACACCTTTATCCAAGACGACTTACAGAGGCTAGGGTGTGTGAACTATGCATCAGCTGTAGAGTCACTTACAACTACATCTCACCTGAAAGACGGAGCACAAGGAGGTTAAGTGACTTGCTCAGGGTCACACAATGAGTCAGTGGCTGTGTTGGGACTGGAACCGGGGACCTCCTGGTTACAAGCCCTTTTCTTTAAGCACTGGAACACACTGCCTCTTGTTCAGTATATTGTTCAGTATACCCAAACTGACAATAACTGGATTCTTACGAATTTTATATAGTGGAGTTATCTGTCAGATATGAAGGGACAATGTTTTTCGATTATCACAAATCATTTTTAGCAGAAGCAGCAGCTATTTTGGCAACAGATAACCATATCATCAACTGGGCACAACCTGATCTAGACCTGTTCAACAGGATTTTCAGCAGCCAACGCATGCAGGCTTTGCGGTTCTACTGGCCACTCAAACTCTCTCTGCCCGAAAGCTGCTATAGCATCAACTTCTTCCAGATCAGCAGTCTGCATCACTCCTCCCTGCTTTTCAAACAGAATCTCGATCCATAACTACATCCATTCTTCAACCCCACCTGAGCAATCCACAAGGGTAGATAAATTTGGGCGAAAAATTAGATATGCAGGAATAAGGCAAATCAGTAAAAATTTTAACACTGGTATATGCTCATTCAGGCAGTGCAAAAACATCCACATGCGCAAGTCCTGCGGGGATGCTCATTCCAAAGCCAACTGCCCAGTAGCTCCAAAGTGACTTTCTTCAACACTTAAAGTTTCCACTCCCATAAATATATCCAATTTAACACTATCAGCATCGCCACTCGGAAAATGTCAGGAAAAAAGCATCTCATCATAGACTTATCAGCACCACGGGGATCAAGCACCAGTAGCATCTCAGATGCAATTCATTCAATTAAATTAGCAGGTTGTGGTTCCTGGTTAGCAAAAGCAGATATATCAGACACATTTAAAGTAATGCCAATCCATCCTTCTCTTCGTCACCTGTTCGGGATATGCTGTGAAGAACATTTTTATTTTTCTACTCAGTTAACTTTTGGCTGCCGCAGCAGCCCAAAAATATTTGCTACTCTCTCAGAGGCTTTATGCTGGATACATCTCAATTCATATCATGTTCCATTTCTGCTCCACCTACTTGATAATTTTCTCTTCATATCTCCTCGCTCAGATCCACCAGCAGAAGCGATCACCAATCTTAAAAGTTTATTTTCAGAGGTTGGTGTCCCTCTTTCAGAAGAAAAAACAACCACCCCCCTTCATTCACTGGAATTTCTAGGAATCATACCAGACACAGAAAAGTTTGAAGCCAGCCTCCCCATATCTAAACTCGATAACATCCGTTCCCTTATCCAGAACTTTCAGATCAGAACAAACAATCAGGAAACAGCGCACCGCTGTCATTGCTGGGTTATTTTAATTTTGCAATTCGCATTATCCCCCAAGGTCAGACATTTATATCTCGATTACTTGCTCTTTCATCAACAACAAAAAACTTTCAGAAGCTAGAAAAGCTATTAAAATATGGTCAGCTCTCAAACAACACTGGAATGGTCTCTCTGTGTTCTATGAAGATTTCATTTCAGCACTGCACGATCTGGCTTTATTTACAGACGCTTCATTTAAGGGATTCAGAGGTTTTTCAAACAATCAATGGTTTTCTAGGGCATGGCCACTTTGGCCAAAGAAATAAATACTTCTCTTTTGAGATAACAAATCGACAGTTCATATTATCAATAAAGGCTGTTCCAGTTCCCCTCTTATTATGCAATTGCTGCGGCGGTTAATATGGATTGCAGTATCAAATAATTTTCTAATCCAAGCATGCCATATACCAGGCATTCATAATAATGCAGCTGATGCTCTTTCTCGTTTACAGATTTACAGATTTCACAGGTCCCTAAAGTGCTGACAACTCCAGCAGTGACACCCCAGTACAACCAATTGAACCCAATTATTAGGGGACTACTCAATACAGTGCAAGCATACATGGCTGCAGCACTGGCTCCTTCCACCAGATCTTATTTCACTGACTAGACCACCTATTTGACTTTCTGCTCTCAAAACAGGATTAATCTGACCCCATTCAACCAGGGCTGGTTTATGGCTTTACAGTACATGCAAAAGTACTGTACATCTTTCACCAGCTACAATCAAATCCTATCTGTCAGGAATTCAATACCAATTTTGCTTGATGTCCATTACCTCCCCGACTCTCCTATCAATACCAGCTGTCCGTCTCCTCCTGCGCAGAATCTCTAAGAGTTTTCCGACTGCTTCTCCTTCTCATCTTCCTATCTCTACAGATATTCTTGCCTATTTAATTTCAATCCTCCATCATTCTCTACATTTGATGACCTAACAATGGAAACTATATGTCTAACTGCATTTGTTGTTTTTTTAAGATGCTGAGAATATGCAGTTCCTTCTATTGTCAGCTTTCCCATGCTGGGTATTTGCTGCAGTGATCTCATGCTCATCTTAGATTCCCACTTTGTCCTCTTCCTGTGCATTTCCAAAACGGATCAGCTCCGGCAAGGCCAATTCATTCCGCTATCAAACATTGACTCTCCTCTATGTACATATGCTCACATGCAGAAATATATTGCAGAGTGCAAACCTATTTAAAATTCGGATCCCCTATTCATCGATTCAAACTGGACTGTTATATCCAGACACTGGTTCACATCTCATCTGTCCAGTTTTTTTTTTTTTTTTTTTTTTTAACGCACGTTAATCATGCGTTTGTCTTTATTATTTCTTGACGTTTACCTTGTTAGTATTAATACACTGTGCTCTTATCAGCATCTAGTTTGTTTGTATTCTGCGTCAATTGCTTGCTAATCCTGACTTTGCCTGTTAAGGAAGGGGAAGTGCGTGCACAAAACAAAGCAAAAGCAAATCCTGCTTTGTAATAAAGTGTCTCTTTCTGTCACAGCTGATGTGAGACAGTGATATGAGGTGTAACACAGGAATCATAACGGACGTTGGTGAAATTCGACTGCTATTGCAGGCACTTTTTTTGAAAAATACATGCGTATATATTTACATATCAGTGAATAAAAACGTTTTTGCCACATTAATGCTGACAGTCTATACATTACCAGGACATGAAAACGTATCAATTCATCTCAACCTGGCAAATACTGTGTCGCCAAAAGAAATAATATAGTCATGTATAATAATGTACACGTGTGTGTGTGTTCATATACAGTTTTTAACATGGTTTAATTTACATTAAAAGACTGAATGCTCATACCTACAGGCTGATTACAGATTGATATAAAACATTTATGGATTTGTCAAAGAAAGTGTTCTATAATATGCCAGCGAAGCCAGAACAACAAAATGAAAGAGAGCAATGCATACGATCTGTCTAATGACTATTATAATTATAAACAATGATATATATAATGAAACTGATAAGAAAATATACAGTATAATTTGAAATGCATTAAGGTGAGTAATAAACTGACTCCATTGTGATTTAGCAGTTGGTTCAAACAATTTAACAGCAAATACTGGAACGTTTCTGTATAATTCTGTGTAAATAAATCTAAAACTATAAAGAAGGGGCAACAATATGAATCCAGAAATAGGACAACATGTTTGTTATGCTGGGGTGTTTTTTGGATGATTATAATAATAATAATAATAATAATAATAATAATAATAATAATAATAATAATAATAATAATAATAATAATAGAACTTTCACTTATATAGCACTCTTCATGCAAGCATTTCAGGGTGCTTTACAAAATAAATTTAAAAAGCCTGTGTCTAATATATAATCCAGCTACAAATAAACAGACCCAAACAAATACGTTTTCAAACAGGATTTAAAAAATTAAATTGTAATAGCATTCCTGATATGAATCAGGAGCAAGTTCCAAAGATGAGGGGTATTATAACTACATGCCCCGGCTCTGACAGAGTTCAAATGAATTTTAGGGGCTGTCAGAAGATTACCATTTTCTGATCTCAGGGACATGTGGGGTCAGCAGAGCTTGAGGATAAGAAAGTCCAAGACCATGTAAGGCCTTACAGGTAATAAGAAGAACTTTAAAATAATAAAAATAATAATAATAGCATCAGTTATAAAATAGATGAATGAGATGCATGCAGTAATTGTATCCATGAAATATGCGATTAAAACCAAGAGTAACTAAGATTCATTTTTTTAATCGTTTGACAGCTGTAGTTTTTGCATTTATTATTTTCATATAGTGAATTTCTCAGCCTTGTGGCAGCAATGAACAGTAAAAAAAAATACCCCTACCAAACACACTTCACACTGCTACATTACACCCTAACCCTAACCATACCCCTACCAAACACACTTCACACTGCTACATTACACCCTAACCCTAACCATACCCCTACCAAACACACTTCACACTGCTACATTATACCCTAACCCTAACCAAACCCCTACCAAACACACTTCACACTGCTACATTATACCCTAACCCTAACCATACCTCTACCAAACACACTTCACACTGCTACATTACACCCTAACCCTAACCATACCCCTACCAAACACACTTCACACTGCTACATTACACCCTAACCCTAACCATACCCCTACCAAACACACTTCACACTGTTACATTATACCCTAACCCTAACCAAACCCCTACCAAACACACTTCACACTGCTACATTATACCCTAACCCTAACCATACCTCTACCAAACACACTTCACACTGCTACATTACACCCTAACCCTAACCATACCCCTACCAAACACACTTCACACTGCTACATTACACCCTAACCCTAACCATACCCCTACCAAACACACTTCACACTGCTACATTATACCCTAACCATACCCCTACCAAACACACTTCACACTGCTACATTATATTCTAACCCTAACCATACCCCTACCAAACACACTTCACACTGCTACATTACACCCTAACCCTAACCATACCCCTACCAAACACACTTCACACTGCTACATTATACCCTAACCCTAACCATACCCCTACCAAACACACTTCACACTGCTACATTATACCCTAACCCTAACCAAACCCCTACCAAACACACTTCACACTGCTACATTATACCCTAACCCTAACCATACCCCCCATCCAAACACACTTCACACTGCTACATTATACCCTAACCCTAACCATACCCCTACCAAACACACTTCACACTGCTACATTATACCCTAACCCTAACCATACCCCTACCAAACACACTTCACACTGCTACATTATACCCTAACACTAACCATACCCCCCATCCAAACACACTTCACACTGCTACATAATAATAATAATAATAATAATAATAATAATAATAATAATAATAATCCTTTATTTATATAGCGCAATTCATGTACAATACAATTCAAAGCGCTTTACATACAGAAGAAAAAAATACAAAAATACAATAATAAACAGTAAGAAAAGAGCACAGTTATTAGAAACAGAAGTAACAATAAAACTCAGAATAAAACATAAAAACATTTATGCATATTTTGCACTATCAAGAAAACAGGTGGTGCCGTGATGCGTTGTTTTGAGATCACTACGAGAAAGTACTACGAGCAAAAATAAATTACATTGCACGTTGTCTTCTTCAGTTACTATACTATACTGAAAATGTGTGTTTTAGATTTAAAACATAAAAACATAGAGGCAGCAGTGTGGAGTAGTGGTTAGGGCTCTGGACTCCTGACCGGAGGGTTGTGGGTTCAATCCCCAGTGGGGGACACTGCTGTTGTACCCTTGAGCAAGGTACTTTACCTAGATTGCTCCAGTAAAAACCCAACTGTATAAATGGGTAATTGTATGTAAAAATAATGTGATATCTGTATAAAGTGAAATAATGTATAATCTTGTAACAATTGTAAGTTGCCCTGGATAAGGGCGTCTGCTAAGAAATAAATAATAATAATGTTATGGAAAAGCTATATTAAAAAGGTATGTTTTTAATCAAGATTTGAAGATTGCAATTGAAGGTGAATCTCTGATAAAAGGGGATAAGGAGTTCCAGAGTGTGGGGGCATTAAAACAGAAAGCAGCCTCGCCCATCCTTTTACCATTCACCCTCGGAATACATAAAAGGCCAGCATTTGCAGATCTCAGAGTGCGTTCAGGCTGATAAGGAATTAGCATATCATTTAGATATTGTGGAGATAGTCCATTCAGTGCTTTAAAAACTAGTAATAGAATTGTAAAATCAATTCTGTAATGCACAGGAAGCATTTTGCACTAGCTGTAGACGTGATATAGCATGACTTGTAAGTCCAGAGAATAAAGTGTTACAGTAATCTAACCTAGAAAAAATAAAAGCATGGACTAATTTCTTTGCATCATCCAAGGACAAGAATGATCTAACTTTCGCAATGTTTCTTAAATGATAGGACACGCTAGTAATGTATTTTATATGTGGTTCAAAGGAAGGTGCAGAATCAAAAATAACCCCCAGGTTTTTCACTTCAGATTATACATTTGATTTTAGCATACCTAGATTAATATTTGTCGAGTCCATCTGTTGATTAGAGCCTAAAAGTAAGACTTCTGTCTTATCAGAATTTAACTGTAAGAAATTCTGAGACATCCAGCTTCTAATATCGGCTAGACATTTGAAAAGAACATTGATAGTTGTTGTGTCACCTGGTTTAACAGATATATAAATCTGTGTGTCATCTGCATAGCTGTGGAAATTCACCCCATGTTTACAAATAACCTCCCCGAGAGGCAGCATGTATAAAGAAAATAACATGGGACCAAGAATGGAGCCTGAAGAACACCACATGTAATATTAGCTAGTCCAGATGTAGATTCTCCTAAGGCAACAAAATACTGTCTATTCATTAAATAGGATATGAACCAGTTTAGGACACTACCAGAAAGGCCCACCCATTCTCTAAGACGATTAATTAAAATCTTGTGAGTCACAGTATCAAAAGCAGCACTCAGATCTTAAAGGATCAGTACAGATAAACACTTAGAATCTGTACTTATACATAGATAATTTACCACTTTGACAAGTGCAGTCTCAGTGCTATGGTTAGCGTGAAATCCTGATTGAAATTTCTCAAAGATGTTATTTCCAAGGAAACTATTAATTTGTTTAAAAACGACTTTTTCAAGTACCTTTGCTAAAAAAGGAAGGTTTGAAATAGGTCTAAAATTACTTAGAACTGAACTATCCAGATTAGATTTTTTAAGTAAAGGTTTCACTAAGGCTGTTTTTAAAGAAGAAGGAAACCTTCCTGACGACAAAGAGCTATTAACTATATCAAGGACATCATTTTCAGCTTACTAAACACCTCCTTCAAGAGACTGGTTGGTATAGGATCCAAAAGACACGCAGAAGATTTAATGTGCATAACTATTTTATTTAAGTCTTTTAAGTTATTCAGAGAAAAATAATGTAAATCTGTTTCGATTGTTTTTGGTGGCACACAGAGCTCAAAATCATTTTGTGGAATTTGATCCTTAATACTAAGTATTTTCCATCAAAATAATTACGGAATTCTTCACACTTGATAGGTGAGGCCACAATGCAATATTCAGGTGAAGGAGATGGGTTTACTAATCTATCAGTAGTTGAGAAAAGGACTCTAGCATTGTTCTTATTTTTTGCAATAAGACTGGAGAAGGAAGCACTTCTTGCTGACATTAACGCTGCATTATACTTTGATAGGCAGTGCTTTAAAATATCGTAATGTATTTGTAATTTTGTATCTCTCCATTTACGCTCTGCTTGAGATGGGTGGACACAGACTAACTACTTCAGAAAACTTTTGAACAACTGCAGGATTTATAATGCACCTTTTAACAGAATTTACTACAGTCTTTTTACATTGAGGCAATATAGCCTCAAATGAAATTAAGAAATGATCTGATAACGCAGGGTTGATAGTTGGGGACATGATCATTTCTAGTCCTCGAGATATAACTAAATCTAAAGTATGACCGTGGTTATGTGTAGGCCCTGTTACATGCTGAGTAAACTCAAAATAATCTAATAGACTTGAAAAGTCCATAGCTGTCGAATCAGATAGAATATCTGTAGAGTATAAGAATCCTATCATATTTAGTGGAAATTATAGACAGGAACACTGAAAATTCTGGTAAGAAAGATGGTCTTGGTTTAGGTGGGCGATAGATATTTACCATAAGTACAGGGAGTCGACTATCAAGTATGAAAGATAAAGATTCAAACGATAGAAATTCCCCAAAACTATTCTGTTTACAATTGTAGATATCAAGGAAAATGCTAGCTAGTCCACCTCCCCGCCCTCCAGCACGTGCTTGCTGGTGAGGCTGCAATTAAAGAAGTATTATCATCCACACTATGCCAGGTCTCAGTCAGAAATAAAAATCCAAGTTTATAGTGAGTGATGAGATCACTAATTAAAAGAGCTTTATTAGATAGGGACCGCACATTAAGTAGAGCTACGTATTTTATGCGCTGAGATAAAGGAGTTGCTGTATTTAAAGAAACTTTAATAAGATTATTGGAAATCAGCCCCTGAGTGCGGATAGATCTACCAGAACAGTCCCTACAACTTGCAATAAGGGTTTCAATTTTATTATTACCCTCATCAACAGCTACCTCACTATGATCAGGTTGCTGAAATGAAGGGTTTTGTGTAATACCCTTCAGTGTACTCCCTGCTTGTGTTTTAATATTAATTACATTTTCAGTACATGCACCCCGGGTAAAAGATAAAACATTTCTATGGCGGGGGGCGGTTTCTATTTTTACAGAATACACTGATTGTTTAATCTGCTTAGGTAACTGAGGCCCAAACAGTGGTCCACTAAGTCACAGATTGTTACAGTGATGTCCTATGTTTTCTGTTAATCTTAGTAGTCCTTTCCAATTTGGGTGGAGACTATCTTTTTTGAAGAACCCCGGCCTCTCCCAAAAACGATCCCAGTTATCGATAAAACTCAGTTTCTCAGATGAACACCATTTGGATAACCAACTATTTAGGGAAAATAATCGACTAAATGTTTCACATCCTCTGTTAATAACAGGTAAAGGTCCAGAGAAAATTACATTCTGACATAATGACTTAGCCTTTTGATACAATGAAATGTATTTTTTCTTTAGAATCTCGGATTTTCTGAATCTTATATAATTTGTTCCAACATGAATGATTAGTGTGGAAATCTGATTGTGATTTTCAGCTATCTTATTCAGGTTGGCCTCAATATCAGAGACCATTGCTCCTGGTAAGCAACATACTGCCACCTCCTGAGAATTTCTAAGGGTTAGGTTGACATTTTTAATAATAGAATCTCCCACTATGAGCATCTTGTTGTTAGGTGTGTCACAGTTCTCGTGTTGGCGAAGAGGTTGAAATCCTTTCCTAACTTCATCTGAAACATTGCCTAAGAGTGACTCATTTTTTCTGGTTGTAGTGGGTTCCTGGGTGACTAGGGGCCCATTTGCCCCTCCAAATTCCTCTGAACTGTCAGAGTCCAGATCAGTATCTAGTGAGGGCTGGTACCGGTTGGACACAGCAAATTCTGGAGAAGTCACCCCTGTGCGGCGTGCACGTCCTTTCTTTCTGTTTTGGCCAACTGTCACCCATCTATCTCTCTCTGTCTGGTCGGACTCTCTCCTCCCTACTAGTGGCGTGCACACAATCTTTCTGTAGGGCGTGTTTACTAAGTCCGCCAATTCTGCTAAATCTTTATTGCAGTACATGTCAGCCAAATGCTCCTCAAGGCCGCTTATCCAGGATTCCAGGTGTTCTATTATTTGACATCGTCTACAAACAAAATCCCCTTGGAAATCTTCCTCTAAAAAGCCAATCATTCTGCAAACAATACACTGCAATGACCACATTTTTTACAGTTTTGTTTTCCTTAGCCACTCAGTTGGAGTATTAACCTATTGTTATGTTAATATTAATATTAGAAACCCAGGAATATATATATATATATATATATATATATATATATATATATATATATATATATATATATATAATAACAATTAAAATGCACAACAAACAATAGCAGTGAAATAATAAAATTAAATTAAAAATAAAGTTCCAGCCTTACTTTTCAAGCGGTAAAAGTCACTGAATAGCTGTAGATGGTGGATTACAGGCCTCTGAGAGCCCAGAGCTTTCCTGCCAATTGAAGCCAAAGGATCCTGGAAATTGAGGGGTGGATTGCAGGGCTCTGCGAGCCCAGAGCTTTCCTGCCACCTGAAGCTGAAGGATCCTGGAAATTGAGGGGTGGATGGAGGTGGACTGCAGGCCTCTGCGAGTCCAGAGCTTTCCTGCCACCTGAAGCTGAAGGATCCTGGAAATTGAGGGGTGGAAGGAGGTGGACTGCAGGCCTCTGCGAGCCCAGAGCTTTCCTGCCACCTGAAGCTGAAGGATCCAGGAAATTTAGGGGTGGACTGCAGGCCCCTGCGAGCCCAGAGCTTTCCTGCCACCTGAAGCTGAAGGATCCTGGAAATTGAGGGGTGGACTGCAGGCCCCTGCGAGCCCAGAGCTTTCCTGCCACCTGAAGCTTTAAGGATCCTGGAAATTGAGGGGTGGACTGCAGGCCCCTGTGAGCCCAGAGCTTTCCTGCCACCTGAAGCTGAAGGATCCTGGAAATTGAGGGATGGATGGAGGTGGACTGCAGGCCTCTGCGTGCCCAGAGCTTTCCTGCCACCTGAAGCTGAAGGATCCTGGAAATTGAGGGGTGGACTGCAGGCCCCTGCGAGCCCAGAGCTTTCCTGCCACCTGAAGCTGAAGGATCCTGGAAATTGAGGGATGGATGGAGGTGGACTGCAGGCCCCTGCGAGCCCAGAGCTTTCCTGCCACCTGAAGCTTTAAGGATCCTGGAAATTGAGGGGTGGACTGCAGGCCCCTGCGAGCCCAGAGCTTTCCTGCCACCTGAAGCTTTAAGGATCCTGGAAGTTGAGGGGTGGACTGCAGGCCCCTGTGAGCCCAGAGCTTTCCTGCCACCTGAAGCTGTAGGATCCTGGAAATTGAGGGATGGATGGAGGTGGACTGCAGGCCTCTGCGTGCCCAGAGCTTTCCTGCCACCTGAAGCTGAAGGATCCTGGAAATTGAGGGATGGATGGAGGTGGACTGCAGGCCTCTGCGTGCCCAGAGCTTTCCTGCCACCTGAAGCTGAAGGATCCTGGAAATCAAGTGCATATACCCTAACCCTAACCATACCCCTACCAAACACACTTCACACTGCTACATTATACCCTAACCCTAACCATACCCCTTACCAAACACACTTCACACTGCTACATTATACCCTAACCCTAACCATACCCCTACCAAACACACTTCACACTGCTACATTATACCCTAACCCTAACCATACCCCCCATCCAAACACACTTCACACTGCTACATTATACCCTAACCCTAACCATACCCCTACCAAACACACTTCACTCTGCTACATTATACCCTAACCCTAACCATACCCCTTACCAAACACACTTCACACTGCTACATTATACCCTAACCCTAACCATACCCCTACCAAACACATTTCACACTGCTACATTATACCCTAACCCTAACCATACCCCCCATCCAAACACACTTCACACTGCTACATTATACCCTAACCCTAACCATACCCCTACCAAACACATTTCACACTGCTACATTATACCCTAACCCTAACCATACCCCCCATCCAAACACACTTCACACTGCTACATTATACCCTAACCCTAACCATACCCCTACCAAACACACTTCACACTGCTACATTATACAGATAGGTATAAACATATGGATTCCACCACAATTTTTCACAAGAAACATTTAAATAAAATCTTTAGAAATTAGAAGAAATCGCAAAAGTATAACTTTAAAAAAAATAGAATTAAAAAAGGTTTCCTCATAACCTTGTCCCTGTTACTTGCTCGGATGCGATTCCTTCAACTGACTGAATAGTTTACACACAGATCCACCTCTACTCTCAGATCCCTTCTTTGTTACCCACTATTCTCATTTCTTGTGCTCACTACTTTGCATCTCTGTTGATTCTCTACCAGTTAAGCCATCTCCATCTCAAGTGCATATTCTAGTACCTCAAGCTGTTTCATCCCACTCATACTTATCAATAAGTGCTACAAACAATGGGTCACAAGCCAAAGGATCTTGTGTCTGCAGTGGGGCCTCGGGGTAGTTCTAACTCCTCTTCAAGGTCAGCTAAAAACACTGAACAGCTGCCCTCTGGAGCTCAATCCATGTCAGACTAGCCTGCTGGGTCACCCTGGATAGTATAATGGTCAGTCACTTGAAGGACTCCCCTTTGGCCCATCAATTTCGATCTAGCTAAAGTGTAATAAGCCTCCAAGGGTTAATGACTCCCCTTATGTCTATTATATTCTCACCAGTTACCATTGCTCTCTCCTGTGGTCTGTATTTTTGCGATAAAAAAACAAAAAAAATCTTCCAATGTAAGTTCAGTGTCTACAACTCAGCCATCATATCTCTAAGTTTTGTGCTCCTTAACCACCCAACAGTTAAGAGTTATTTACAAAGAAGTTCCAATGTGAACCTAGTTCTTGGTATAACCAAGAGACCATCTTTTGCTGATCTGAAAGTACGAGCCAGTTTATAGCGAATAAGTGACAGGCAGGACCAGAACCATGAATGACTTGTAAGTGAGGAGCAGCGTTTTCAATGTGCTGCTTCATGGGAAGCCAATGTAGTGACCTTCAAACTGGGGAAATATGGCACACAGACTTAGTGTGTGTAAGCGTTCTTGCTGCGGTATGTTGTATCACCTGCAACCTATCCAATGAGGCATCAGGGAGAGAAGCAAACCAGGGAGAGAAGCAAATCAGAGAGAGAAGCAAATCAGAGAGAGAAGCAAATCAGAGAGAGAAGCAAATGAGGGAGAGAAGCAAATCAGGGAGAGAAGCAAATCAGAGAGAGAAGCAAATCAGAGAGAGAAGCAAACCAGGGAGAGAAGCAAATCAGAGAGAGAAGCAAATGAGGGAGAGAAGCAAATCAGAGAGAGAAGCAAATGAGGGAGAGAAGCAAATCAGAGAGAGAAGCAAATCAGAGAGAGAAGCAAACCAGGGAGAGAAGCAAACAAGCAAAGAAATGTACTGGCAATGAAAGCATCACCAAGTTACAACTTTGTGAAATACATTTCCGAGAGTTCTGGTTAGGCAAATAAATAATACTAATTTAAAGAAACACAATGAAAGACTGTGCCAGTTAGTTCATGCTTTGTCACCAGCAGGATAAGGGTATATTGAATCAGGAAATCCTGTTGAAATGGTTATCAATGTTATAAATGGTAACAACTGTCTGATTGCACAGTTAGTTTACTGATAAAGGCTATATAGTAGTAGCTGCTAAAAAAGTGGTTACAAGGGGAAATAACAGGGTGGCTATGTAAGGAAACTACATTATTTTATGTATGTATTTCTCTATGTGAAGGAGCACACACACAAAGATTTAAGCAGAATATAGCCAGTTTCTATTATTGTTTCCAACAATCAAAAGTTACACACATATTGTTAAAATATTATCATTTAGACGTAATGATGTAGCACCTAGTTATAAATAGAAATGAAGTAGCTGCATTTCAGTCATAGTATTGTATTTTTATTCTTTTCATGAACTCTTTAGTTTCAGCTACAAAGTCAGTATGCTACTTTATAATGCTATATTCATGAGAATTGGTGCCACATTTCAGGCAGCAAGATAATAGAACTTCCAACCTGAGTCAGAAATGGTGCTATAGGTGTAGGCCTATGCCTCTAAGGTATCTGCTGAATATGGAGACTTATGAACATTTTAAATGAAATACACACTGAATGATGCTGCCAGTCATTTTTTTTTTTATGCTGCCAGTCATTTGTAGTGTGCACAATTATTTTCCCCCCCAATTTGGAATGTCCAGTTATTTTCTTCCCTCACTGTAGCGATTCCCCACATGGCTCAGGAGAACTGAAGGTTCAGTGGGGATCCTCCGTCCCACAACCAAGCCAGCTTCCTCTTCTACACCCAGGAACTTGAGCTACTGGCCACTGTAGCGTGGCCGACTTTGCCTCCCTGACCCACAGGAGCACCAGAGCCAATGCAATGCTCCCTTTGGAATCCCCAGCGAAGACAACCGACTTCGCACAGCCAGGATGTGAACCTGCACACCCCTGACGGTATGACTCACGCTGTACACCACGCAGCTCTGCTTTTACCAAGTGAGCCACTCGAGGACCCAGAGTTGAAATCTTTCTGTTTAAAACCCAAGGGATTGAGCTCCAGTCTGGCTCTGTCTTTATGAGAAAGTGTTTGAAGATTCCACTCCAGATTTAAACAACAATATATCAGTCCCACTATGTGAAAGACTAAACGTTTCAGAAAATACCAGAAGGACATCTGTTATTACACACAGTACAATTCTGAAAAAAAACATTATTAAAACAGACTGTAGATCAAATACGACATGCTGTAACAAGATACAAAACAGGGAACTGATATTAAAACTACAAAAAATCAGGACCTTTTAAAA
Organism: Acipenser ruthenus; assembly: GCF_902713425.1. Classification (NCBI taxonomy): domain Eukaryota; kingdom Metazoa; phylum Chordata; class Actinopteri; order Acipenseriformes; family Acipenseridae; genus Acipenser; species Acipenser ruthenus. Next base: position 95,971,127 of record NC_081191.1, read on the forward strand.
GCTGACAAATAAATCATCATTGTACTGTATGGTTTTAAAAGAATGCAAATCACGGTACAAATAATCATATATGTTGATAAATTAAAAAAAAAAAGTCTGCCAAAAGTAATGAATTACTTTGAGAACTATATCACTGGGTGTTGCACATAAACCCCAGTAATGGTTTGTTGTTAAACATCCAAAACATAACAAGCTTTTACAGTAATACAAAATTATCGGTCTTTGTCAGGCTGTTGCTGTTAAGCATCAACACATTCTGTGATGCTGCTAGTCAAAGATTTGTTATGACATGACTTGTGAATGGAGGCTCAGTATAAACTCTTACCATGGTAACAGAATCCTAAACATATACACAAAACATCACTGAACTCGGCAAATCATACCCTAAAAGACACATCCTGCGTATTTATAGAGTGTTTCTTAGCAACAGAGACGTACAGATGTTCAGCAACTGTTTATTTTTTAAATAAGAGTTTCTGCTTTAAATGCTGTTAAGTACAGCAGGTGTTGGGTATCACCTACCAACAATACACTTCATTCTCTTTAATGCATATCAAACATCATTGACACTTCAATGCAAAGCAGATTGTAATAAGTGCATTTGCTTTTTTTGTATAGAAGCTGAAAAAGAAATTACATGAACACAACCTTATAAACTACAATGGGCTCTATTCAAGTATAATTATACCAAATGGCACATTTCCCAGCCAATGGGCAGAGAAATATATATCAGGCTTTTAATAAAATAAAAGCTGCGGGTTACTGTGGCAATGTGGTTGATTGTTAACAGGTGCAGAGGTGATGCAGTGCAGGAATAACACAGACAGAGATTGTAATCCGGTATGGAAAAGGGGTATTTTATTTTTATACTCCAGGTCTGGTGACCAAAACAATGATTCCCGGCAATACACAGCAATGTGTAATGCACAGGGTTAAATAATAACGGGTTGCAGTCCCAAAAAATAAACACAGGTATCTCTCCCACAATATACATACACGGTCACCAGTCCTGGGTGTGTGCTGTAATGCTCGTGGTGGGTGAGACAGTTTAATGAGTGACAATAGTGCAGTGCTGTTCCGGGTTATGTTTCCGTAACAAAGGGATGGGGTAGATTGCGATTCTCCGTCCCGTTTTTATGCTATCACGCATGATCCTTTGGTAAACGAGTGCAGCTGTCTTTACTATCTGCTACGTCGTTTCCCTTCCGGGTCAATACGTTTCTGCAACGGAGTCTCACCTTCTTCCAGACTGACTGACTTCTGGGTCTGGGGAAAGAACCGGCAGGCCAGCCCGTCCAAAGAACTCTACTTTCGCTGCTTAGCGCCCTCACAGGTCGGGAGGGAGATTTACAATCAAAACTCATTGTATTTCTGTCACAGTTACCTAACAAACAGCTGTTCACTCTACCTGAAAAGAGCTTCACTAGTGATTGGTATAATATGAAAATGTGCTGTCCTATGAACATTTGCCACCGGGAGCACATTTTTATGTTTTCAGTATAGAAAAAAACACCTCATACAAATCTGTCTAATGGTGGTTTCTGAATGTCCCTTTTGTTTGGTTTTCTTCTAAATGATCACTAACACGTTATTTTATTAAATGATGTTATTAACATGTAATGTTATTAAAATACAGCTAATTGTAAAATTAATTGCACCCCTTGGTGAAAGCTCAGATATTCCTTTAATTTATTACCATATATAATCTAAACGCAGCTTTGGATGCATTCAGACTAATTTCATTGTTTGAGCTAACCATTTGAATATCTTGCCGCACATGTCTAATGGAAGTGATGTCATTGAGGGTAGTGTAAATGCTAATGGATGGATCTATTTGGAAGCTGTCCCATTCGGGGATTTACACACAGTAGATGAAGAAGCATTGTTTCCCCAGTGTGTAAATGCTAAGTTTAGTTTTCAGTGATCAAATTAGTTATGTTACAACCACAGTAATTCCATTTGAATATGTATTGATATTAGTACACTACTTCAAAAAAACAGAAGGAACAAAATTTCAAAGCTGAAATTTTTCCAAAACACAATTAACAAGAAGAATCCAATTTGAGTATTTCAAGGGAGGCACAATAAGATCTGCGTATCAAGCTGTAAGAAAGGAGTTTTGTGTAAGTGAGTCCCCTCACACCGAATTCACAATGTGTATCCCCACATTCCTGCATTGGAGCAGCTCTGGCAGGCTTGACTTCAGTCAAAAATCTTTTCTGACACCACCTGACATAATGGAAGCCATGATTCCCAAATTAACAACAAGCAGCTAGTGATCACTTCACTAATGATCAAATCTGAAGTCTAAATGGGAGTAACTGCTCTTAGGGACATGGAGGTGCAGCCAGGGCATCTCAACAGCTGTCACCATTTATTTAAGAACCTATACAAGGTCTACCTGGCAAACGCCTTAACAACATTTTGGACTGTACAGTACAGCAAAATCTGTCTAATCCAGGTATGATTTTTGGATCCCGACCAAATCCCTATTGAAATGAATGGTGTGATGCCCACTACAATGCAAAAAAAATGCCTAAAAAAAATGCCTTCTGCCTAAAATCAGTGTCAATCTGACTATGCAATCTACCATTGGGTCTTTACTAAAACAAAATGAAAAGTGTTTATCCCCATACAAGGGCATTCTGTGTGTGTTTACTGACATCTGACAAGAACCACAGCAATCAAAGTGAGAGGTAAACTTAAAAGTGCATTATCAAAACAGAATACGTAAAGCAGGGTACATTTCAGATTACAGTGATGCAAAGCTAACGTTTATGGCCTGCAGAGCTCAGGGTGCATAATGACCGTCTACAGCTGCTGGTTACTCTAAACAACAGACCGTTGTAACTGGAATAGCATAAGCAGAGAAAGGTTAATGGTCTTTTAAACTGGTATGCTTCATCATATTAAAAAGAATGACATCTTCAAAGACCCACTTTTTAATCTGGTTTTGTATAATTAGCCACATGGTGGGTCACCAACTGAGATAAAAGTCAGCTCTGTAAATATAAACTAGCCTAAACATAGCTTTTTTAGTAACTATACATACTGCTTTATACTATTAGGACAGTCATAGCTTATGTGAAAATGAAGAACAAATATCGCTCTCAGTTGCAATCGGTAGCAATTGAATATCATATTTGAAATACTGGTAGTAATTGTCTAGTCTAAATGTGTTACGCTGTACATATAACTGGGTACGACATTCACGATGAAGAGCATTTACATTTATCCTACAGACTACGTCAAAGATGAACTCAAAGCAAAGTGGATGAGCTTCTACTGCTTTTAGTTTGTTATTTGATTCTTCAGTGTAGCATATAGTGGATGTAACTTCAGAATATTTTTGTACTAATGGTCCTTGCTCAAACCAAAAGTTACTGTTCTCCTCAAGAAGATATGCCCTTGCATCTCAAATCTAGCTCTGTTTAGGACTCTTTCTTTTTTGAAGGCTGGCATTCATGCTGAAAAACATTCAATAGATCTGTACGTGCGAGGGATGTGTCTGTAATGTGTGGAAGTGCACCACTGTCCCTCCTGCTTTGATTGGCTTACTCAAAAAGCTAAGTTAGAAAATGATGTGCCACAGGAAATTAAAACAATAAAACCATCTGCTTTAAAGAAAGCAACGGAAGGTACAGTAGCTACCTAATCTGCCAACACACCTAGACATCGTTTGATGACAGTGTCATACAAAATAATTGTTCATCATTTTATTATTATTTTTCTACTGACTAAAACATTGGTCTAGCCAATGTAACTATGCCAGGTACACCTTGCAAACTTGGGAAAATATGTGTAGATCTGAACTTCATTGTCATGTGTATGGTTATACAGTTAAATAAGGTCACATAGTGTATAGAAAGTGTATTTATAATATATATATATATACACACACACATACACACACATACACACACACACACACACACACACACACATACACACACAGTATATATAATATTTGCTCAAGAGAGCCAACTTCTCAAAGTTTTGGTATGTTTAACATACCTTTGTCAAGGGAAAGTGTGTTTGAAAACTAACAGTGGAGGTACTTTTCATGCCATTTATTACTATTTAAATCTATTGATGTGCTTGTGATGTCATTCATTCATTTCCTTTATTCTTTTATTATACATTATCTAATTTTGTTTCTTCAAAAACTACACATTTTAGGTGATCCATGTTATGTTTATTTGTTGCAAAGTGTTGAACTATTGGTTTATTTACTTCTATAGCCATTAGGCAGCTCTTTATTATCCAGGGGATGAAACCCCCATTGATGGCATACACAGCAGTGCAGCAGCCGTACACCCTCATGCCTGTTTGTACAAATGTCACACTTTACATTGTTGCATATATCTGGAAAACCGCTTATCCATTTGGGTTGAAGCCTGGTATTAACATTATTTAACATGTCAGTGAGTGCGCATTACATTCAGGTGATACAGTATGTGGGGTGTCTGTCTGGTCCTATATTTAACATGTTAGTGAGTGCATTACATTCAGGTGATACAGTATGTGGAGTGTCTGTCTGGTCCTATATTTAACATGTTAGTGAGTGCATTACATCCAGGTGATACAGTATGTGGGGTGTCTGTCTGGTCCTATATTTAACATGTTAGTGAGTGCATTACATCCAGGTGATACAGTATGTGGGGTGTCTGTCTGGTCCTATATTTAACATGTTAGTGAGTGCATTACATCCAGGTGATACAGTATGTGGAGTGTCTGTCTGGTCCTATATTTATGCGTACCCAGAGATTTTAACTCCCAATTATCCAGTTTATTGTCCTTAAACTAATCCTTGCCTTTTCTTATTCTGCACTATTCTGTACATGTTGCTACTGCTGATAGATGTCACACTCGTCAGCATTTTCCTCACACTGACAGCACTCATTTTGAATTGATAGCCATAGCAGGTGAGGTATGTTACAGACATAAGGCTCTCCACTGGGTCACTGTTTTCAATATTTTACATTATTTGATGTGTACTTCTGATTGAGGAATGTATTTATTACCTACCTTTTCATCTTGCATCACATTATCATTAAATCCACAAGCACTGTATATATCTGGAAAAATCTCTGACCATCCATTTGCTGTGCAGTTTTTGCTGATATGTCCTGTTAGGAAAGAATATTTTTTTTAGAAATATTGAGCCCTGTTCACACACATTTCACTCCTCCATTATTTAAAGTCATTTTTCACTAGTCAGAGAGCCTACAATCATTTATACTTCAGTGAATTATGTTGGTTTAGTACCAATCTTCCCCATTTATATTGGGGTTACAGATTTGATCAATGTATTTACTTAATAAAAGCAATATTGGATTTTGAAGACAGCTGCACTTACTATTGCTTTTCTTACTCATTTCGATGTCCCATTCAGGTTTAACTCATTTCAGAATTCAGTACTATGCAAGTGCATTCTATCCACAACAGTAACGCATTTTATTCACTGATTTTTAAGTTTCATTTTGGTAGGCAGCTAGAAACTGTGCAGTGTGTGAGGGAGCAGTTCATTTTACAAGCCTTTGCTGTAGTTCTTGCCCTCTTGAAACTGCATGAAACGGTGCACAGTCTATTATAACTACTGTGTGTGGGGGTGAGGTTAAGTAAACTAGAGGTTATGTAAACTAGAGTCCTCTGAAGACTGAAACACGACTACGAAATCGACCATTCCCCCATGTGACCTAAACTCTATTTCAACCAAGGACTTCAGAGGTGAAAGATTTTTAACTACATTAACCAGATGATCCACTATATATTTTTAACCAATGATTTCTTATCTTTTAAAATAAACCAGGTGGTTAATGTAAAAATAAAGACCTCTTAAACTTATAGCAACCTATCTTGATGTTAATGTGGATTTATTTTAGTTTGGATTAAGAACAGCAATGGATTTGTCACAATCAATGATTCATAACAATAACCATAGATAATATCTCACAGACTGCACTGTACTCATTTGACAGTGCAATATCAATCATTAAAAAAGCTGGGTGAATAATCACAGAAGCAACAGTAGTAATATAACTAGTGCCGCACAGCTACAATTCAAGAGGTAGAAACTGTGTGAAAGAGTAAAAGTTATATTTGAAGCACACAATATTTACATTGTAATATAGTATGGTTACCAAATTCTACAAGCACAATTCTATACATAAAGAATAATGAATATACACAATATACATCTTTACCGTGTTATGACGTACAGGATTAACAATACTTGGCCAATAGAACATATTTAAATACCTGTTTTACTGAAAAAGTGACTGAACACTTTTGGACAAGAAAGAGTGACGGTGTCCCCAATCTCAGCTGGCTTCCAGCAGGTCAGGTTATCCCATGTTCCCCCACACCCTGCAGCAGGAAACAGAAATGAGCAGTATGTGAGATAACAGCTGTTTAGAATAGCCACCTGTATTCAGTGAACACTGATGAACTTGCACGGTACACATACAGTGGTGTGCAAATGTATTAGAACACCACATTGCTTCTGCTGTTTTGATTTGTTGTGCATATGAAATCAAACCACTGGAACTGAAAATCTTGGAAAATGGTCAAAATAGGTAAATTAGTGACTAATTTAATTCATGAATGTAATAGGCCACACATGCAATTCTTTTACAATAGTAAGAGAAAAGGAACACATTGCCACACATGGTAAAATGCATGAAACTTTTTTGAAGTTGTTTAAAAGCCTAATTAAAGCATTTTCACACGAGTGCCTATTGTTTCTGTATCACTGATTACTAACCGTTGGTAGGTATGTATATAAATATACACTGCTGTGCAAAAGCCTTAGACATGTTGTATTTTTCTGCTCTGGTGCATTATGAGCATCAACAATTTACTCAAAGCCTCTGTGACAGGAATGACGAGTGGTGACGTCAGGCCAGAGTGCAGGAACTAAAAACACACAGGTATTTGCAGTTCAAAACGCGCTTTCAGCGCCGTTTTTATTAAACAAAAATAAATAAAATATTTAAACAAAAAAAGACACTTTGCTCACAGAGCACAAAATAAAACAGATAAACAAAACAAAATCTCGAACACAAAAATAATACGATCTTTTAATTTCGTTTTGCTTTCGTTTCCTCTCGCCGCTCTCCCACTCCAGGTCTGGGTCTTCCTCCTTCCATATGGGGAAGGTGCCAGGGGACACGTGCCAGGGCTCCCCACAATTAAAGCACCATTCCTTCCCCCACAGGCAGGTGAGGCAGACTTGCTGCGGCCATTGCTGCTTCTCCTTCCCCTTCCCCTTCCCCTTTTTAATTTCGTTTTGCTTTCGTTTCCTCTCGCCGCTCTCACTCCTAAACACCCACCTCGAACTGAGAGTGCTGCAGGCTTTTTATATTCAGGTGACCATCTCCCGATTAGCAACAAAATGAATCACTTAACTAATTCGGGAGATGGCCACCTTCTGCACGAGTTTATCAATTACCAAACAAAACAAACAAATCGGCTACGCCGTCAAAATACAAAACAATAACAAAACATACGGTGCTCGTCGTCATATAAATAAACCATAACGATAATAATAAAATACAAAATAACACGGGGCCGGAGGGGGAAATCCCGTTCTAAAATAAAATAAACAAATCAACACTGTACAGGGCTCCTTGCCCTGTTACAGCCTCCATTAGTGTTTTCTACTGTTATAACAACCTTGACTTGCATAAAGGGAAAATATTGAGTGAAATAGCTTGCATCACTCGATTTTCAAGGTGTGGTATCCGAAGCATAATCAACAAGTACAGAGAAACATCATCTGTAATTGACGAACCCAGGATTGGAAGACCAAAAAAGCTGTCTAACAAAGATGAGCAATACTTGAAGATAATATCCTTAAGGAGTAGAAAGAAGACAAGCATTGAATTGACAACAGAACTGGCAGAAGGCACAGGTGTCATTGTCCATCCATCAACAGTCCAAAGCACCTTTGACCATTGTTCCATAGTCCAATGTCTGTGTTCTTGTGCATATTTTAGCCTTTTAATCTTGTTCCCCTTTCTTAACAGATGTATTCTTACTGCAAAACATCCAACACAAGTCCTGATTTCAAGAGAGACCTTCGTACTGTTGATTTGATGGACAAGTCCAGGCAGTGAATCTTCAGACTGGGCCTGTACCTTCAGGGTTCAGCAGCCTGGTAACATCTGTTTCTTAGGTGCTTAGGTTTGACAGGAGAAAAGACGCGATTGGCTTCTCAGCGGGAATAGACATGGACTGATACATTTCAGTCTTACTGATCTGGAAATTGGTTGCAACAGTGAGACAGTGTTTGAATTGGGCATTTCAAGTAAAAAAAAACATCAAAAACGTATCATAGTCTTTTAGAATGTATTTATATTGTTGTCAATTAATCACAGTTAACTTCTGCGATGAACACATACATTTTTTAGGCGATACATTTTTCTAACACACGTAAATCACATTCCTGTCTTGTCCCTTACCATACCGTTACCATACCATAATTAATTTCCTGCTGCACCATTCTAGTGCAGGATTGAATGAGTGTCATCATCGTTTGAATATAAAATTAGTCACAGAAACGCATTATGTAGCAAAGTGCTCAAAATGAAGGACTTGTGAATGGGAAGTTTATTTTTTAAAACTTTCTAATGGTTCATTGGATAGAAAGAGGGTTACTTGTATCTACTCTACTGTACTGCACTCCTGGGAAGATTCACTACTATCCCAAACGTTCTCCATTTGGACAATATGGCTCTGACTGTGGTTCGGTGGAGCCCCAGAGCCTTAGAAATGGCTTTGTAACCCTTTCCAAACTGATAGGCATCAACAACTTTTTTCCGGTGGTCTTCAGGAAAAAAACTGGGGGGGGGGGGGGGGGAATAACCTTTTCACACCTTTAGATTGTTTGATTACCTTGCACATCAAACAAATGAAAGAAACACCAAAGTTTGGTGTCATTTTTTCTCTCAGACTCCCTCTATATACTACTACAACCCACAAAAAAATCTGACCAAATACAAAGTGAAAAATGTGCAAAAATGCAGAAAATCAGACAGGGGGCAAATACTTTTTCACAGCACTGTAGATCTCTTATAAAGAGAGGAAGAGAGATCTGAACAAAGAGGGTCAGGAATACAAAAGAAAACAAATCCATATACAAGGCAAGACAAAGGAGCTTATTTTATCAAATCGGTATTGCCAGATTAGGGTCAAAGGTTGTGCTTTATGCTTCTTGCATATTGGAAACATTTATTTTATCTTACTCTTAAGACAATATTTATTTTAGTTGGCTTCCTGATTGAACTAATTTGAACAAAACCTCTTTCAAAACAATGTGAACACACCAGTGTGAAGCAATACTTTCTTTGTGGTTACGCAAGCCATCTGCACAGGAATAGGAAGATATGCACTAATTAGTAGGTTAGGCTCTCTGTGCTGGTCCTTTAGTGCCCAAAGACACCTGCACACAGTAATCTCTTCAGATTGCCAGGATAGGTACTTGAGATGACACCATTTATATCACTGGAAAGGTCCGCTGTTCATTTAGGGCATGCTTTTGTGAACCATCCATTTGTTATTTGGAGTAATGGATTAACCAAGCTTGTGGTTTGTCAAGGGTGAAAGTAAATGCATCATGATGCAACTCTATCCTGGAGACTTTCCTACTGTAACCAGAATGTGCTTGAATTTAGGTATAAATTTCTACAGCAGGCGAACAGTGCGACATGTCACTTTGCCAAAAGGGCATTTAATGGAAAGCACAGAACAGTCAGCATCACTGACCCAGGCCACCACAGAGTTTGGACATGAACTCCACTGTGCAGGATGGATCATCTTGACAGGCTACTCAGCTGCATGCCGAGACATGCTGCTTATGCAGAAACTGACTGTATAAAGGAAGCTGTGACCAGGCACTACGCTGCCAAATAAAAGGGCATTTGATGTAGCATTCTTATTTAAATTTATAAGGGCTAATCATTTCTGAAGCCAGCTGTTGGAAAAAAAAGAATACGTTTTTTGATCTGGCCATACTATTCTCAGTCTGACTTTCATTAAATAAAGTACAGTTTCTAGTACAACATTGGGAATATATGGGGATGGCGTTCCTGGAGCACTGTAGGTTTCCACGAATGAGGATGGACTGGTGACCATTAAGCCCTCAAGGATATAAATACAGCACTCAATGAACGTTTATGTTTATATAACAAGCACAATGTAAGGTAAGGAATGTTTGTTTCTAGATCAGGCTGTGCTTCGACACGGGTTCATTTCAAGCACTGTTTATGGCCTCTTCACAACCGTCCTTTTAGATAGAACCTTGTCTGTTTCAGCAAAGGCACATTTAAAACTAGTCCCGGTAAGCCTGCTGTCCCACTTAAGTGGAATAACAAATAACTATCCCACACTACATTTATACCCAAGCTTCTGGTATAAAATGTGATATTCTTCAAATTGGTCCATCAGATACTGTCGACTTTAGTCTTTCCCTGTGAACAGATAGTTGTCTGACCACCACCTTTGTGTTAGGAGACAATGGACAGTGTCTTCTTAAAGCCCTCTGTATGAAAGTCTAATGAATCCTTTTTATTCCTTTACAGTGGTAAAAACATCAGATGATGAGTGGCAGAAGCAGTAACACGGAGAGGTGTTCACTGTGCTTGAGGTTTCAATACTCTGAAGTGGAAGCTGAGGAGGCACATCATCTCACTTGTGCAGTGCCTGGGGGATAGGCAGTATATGGTACAACATACTGATTCTCTTTTCCCTTGAGCAGATTGGACAATAACAACCATAGAGACTGATATTTTCTTGTAATTGTTCTTTCTTATTGTCTGTCTCAGGGAAACATGTAGTTGTATGTACCTCATCTCGGCCAAACATCAATATGTGGTTACACAAGCAACCAGTTTCTTTAAAAAAAAAAATTAAAAGATTGCTGTAACTAACTTGAATATGGTTCAACTGCCATTATTCCCTTACTTTAATTTGCTTATATTTACCACAATGACACCCACTGGTAGGAAATACTTTTCTACATTGCATTATAGTGTTTGTTATCATTATGTTTCCATCTTATGGTAAAGATAAGTGTATGTTTTTTTCAGTTCATCCATAAATGCAACATTGTACATTTTTCTGAGATTAGCTTATATTAAACTGTGTAGAATATATGTTATTAATTGAACAGAATGGTCCCATGGCATTTTCTTGCACTTTTACTTTACAGTAAAATAGAGGAAGCACATTTACATTCCCCTTTTTTCCATTTTACCTTTATGTAACATTACTGGTTAAAACAAAACACTTTTTTTAATTACTCATTTTGTGCCCTCTACAAATGTATTGAACTGAAGGCCATTAATTGTCCATTTACAGCCCTGTAACACCAAGGCCGCTGCCATCTATGAGGCACTTCATCCCTCGTTGTGTGCGTATAGTGCTCAGAAATAAAACGTGAAAGCCAAAAATCCTAAATATCTGTTCTGGTGTATTTAGAAGTATTTGACTTTTGCATTTGAAGTAAGTGCGTACTGGTAGTTGAGTTGAGGGTTGTGTCGAGTTCATAGGGCTGAGGTTTGCAAGGAGCCTTGCAGCTGTCCAATCACATTAATAGAAGTCAAATGCATATTCATGAGTATGTCAGAACACAGCCAAACAGCCAATCAAATCGATTGGTCAGCCATAAAGCTCGATCTGCAACCCTCTGAACTACACACTGGTTATGACATGCTTACAACTCATGCAACTCTCCATCTTGTCAACCCGCTTAAGCTCATTTTATTTCTGAATGTGATTTTAAAATTAATATCACACAAAACGTTATGAATGCAAGCACTTGTCTTCTCTGTATTTAAAATTCAAGTTTGATAGATAAGGATTTAAAACTAAGTGTAGTTTCTACAATAAATATTCTGGCATTGCTACATTTCTTATTTTCTTTTAAATTGAATTTGAATGTTACAAAGAAAAAGTTTCTTACTTGCACTGTACAAAACCACACAGGTCCTGCAAATATAGAACCTCAGGTAATCAAAATTCAATAATAGTAACTTATTCAGAAAAAAAAAACACTAATTGTAAGTGTCTATGACTGCCTCTGGTTTTAGGTGCTAACATCCAAAAACATGGTATAACAATGTTTGGTATCCCCTTGAAAACATTTGAAGTTACAGTATTAAATTTTGTAGTTCATGGAATAGCTTTTGGCTTGTTTTAAATGTTTCAGTTATGCACCAAAGATCACAGTAAAATAATTGCGGTCATAATCCAGTTATGTTTAGACAAAAACCTTACAACCTTACAATGCAAGACTTTCACTCTCTTAATCACATATTTCTAAATAACCACCCCTGGGTTTGAAAGTGGTATAATAGTGTTAGCTTTCATTTACTTTTGATTTTCATTTACTAGATATGTACAAATGTTTTAATCCAATGAACAGTTCAGAGTGCCTTGATTCAGTCCAACATTCACTAGAAACCTCCAGCAGTGGTGCCAGAGACCCCTTGCCATGCAGAGGTTAAATCCATGAGAGCTGCTACAAAACCAAATGTCCAAATATGAGTTTTGTATTAAGAGCAGTAATTCAGTTTTTGGAGCCTGAAGCTTTGCTTGCCTTCTGCTTTGCATATTTGCCAAATAATATTCACAGATTGTTCTGTACTAAGAAAAGCTAGGGTGCATTTATCTAGGGTGAATTTAGCTTGGGTGAATTTATCTAAGATGAATTTAGCTCAGATGAATTTAGCTCAGATGAATTTAGCTTTGTCATCCCGTCACTGACTACTAGTTCACCAAGGGATCGATTTTAAGATCTGGCTCTTACTCTACAAAAATGCAAGAGGTTAAGCCCCTTGTATCCTTATGAGACACTATAATAATGTGTAAAAAAATAATGTAATTGTATGTAAAAATAATGTGATATCTTGTAACAATTGTAAGTCGCCCTGGATAAGGGCGTCTGCTAAGAAATAAATAATAATAAATAATAATATTTATTTTGGCAGATAAAGCACCGTACATCTTAGGATTGTTGAATTGGTACTTAATATATTCTCGATGTAGTTTAACCAAAGTGTCTTAAAACAAAGCCATTCTGATGATAGATTTTACTTTTTGGCCCATGCTGTTAAAGCAATATTACCCAAACTATTTTAACTGCTCTTTCCTCTTCTGAAACCCACTGGCCCTTGAAATTTACACAATCATTTTGCAGTTTTCCCATGCCATGTTTTTTTGTATTTTTTTTGCAATATGCTCTCTGGGCTTTACAATGCTTCTCTATGATTCACCACAGCTCTCTGGGCTTTACAATGCTTCCCTATAATTCACCATAGCTTTCTGGGCTTTACAATGCTTCCCTATGATTCACCACAGCTCTCTGGGCTTTACAATGCTTCCCTTTACTTTACCATGTTTTCAATTCCTTTTTACACTTTGCTCTGCTTTTCCTGTGGCCCTGCACACTACTACTACTACCTCCCCACTCCTGACACCTGCAACACGATGAACATAATTCCGGCTGTGAAGGGACTTAACAGGGTCCCATGCAATGGACAACTATGTCTTGACAGCCTCAAATCTTTGTGTCTGACAAATGTAAACATTTCCAGTGCAGAAAATCCACTGACCTTTCTCAAACCATCCAGCTGGATAACTCATTTATTCTTACTATAAGCACAGTTTTTCAGTGTAAGTCATATTATAATATGAATTGCAGTTCACTCAGGAAACTCATGCGATAGATTATTTATTAAAACACAGACTAGACAACACTACTCTATTATACATATTGCACACTGTATAATTGGGCACACAACAGCGATTCAGTTGAAGATGTAGTCTGGTATTGGAAGGGCATAAATATGCTTGATATTTACTTAATTTGATCTAAGGTTAAAGTGAGTTCCCTGCCAGAACTAGCACTTTGCTTAATTTCACGCCCTGGGCCCAGCGCCAATAAGGGGGGAGAAAAAATTAAGAGGCAACTGCACTAACAGATCAATTCATTACAGATTTCCCCTCGTTCATAATCTACAATGGCAATTTATCTTAATAGCGAGCGTCCAGTGAATTAGCGAAATCATATTTGTTCTTGGGCCAATTTTATTTTCATTATATATGCTGCCCTTGGGTGACATTGTCCGTGGGGTCAACTTTCACAGCTATGCTGATGATACCCAGCTATATGGTATGGATGTCTACTAATTTCCTTATGTTAAATTCAGATAAAACAGAGATAATGATTTTGGGATCAAAAGATAAAAAAAAAACAACAAAAAACATAGATCTGTCCGCCTTCACAGAGAATAGTTTCCCATACTCTCAGAAAACTGAAATGAGGAATCTGTGTGTAATTTTTGACCCTGACCTCTCCTTTGAGCCACATATCTTCTAGGATTGATCACTGCAATGCCCTGTTCTCTGGAATTCCAAACTGTGTTCTGTCACGATTGCAGCTTGTACAAAATGCTGCAGCCAGGGTGCTAACCAAAACAAAAAAAGTGAGCACATTACCCCAGTGTTAGCAGCCCTCCACTAGCTCCCGGTGCTGTCCAGGATTGACTTTAAGGTTCTTATCGCCTATAAAGCCCTAAACGGTTTGGCTCTGGCCTATTTGAAGGATCTTTTAGTCCCGTATGCCCCTGGCCGGCCACTCCAATCCCAAGATGCAGGGCTGCTACCTGTCCCAAAGATTTTAAAGCAAAGGACGGGTGGTAGAGCATTCAGTCACAGAGCACCTGAACTCTGGAATGCTCTACCATGCACAGTGAGAGACACACCTATATTGGAAATTTTTAAAAGGAAATTAAAAACATACTTTTATAATAGGGCTTTTATATCTTTATAATATTTATTTTTTATTTAGTTTTATTTCTATGTATTCGGTTTGAGTTCTTCACCTGTTGCTTTTATTTGCTTTAAATTTTAAAATGTTGTTTTCTTTTGCTATTTTTATTGTTTTTATTGTACTAAATATACTTCCAAATGTTCTTTTTCTTGTTAAAAGCGCCTTGGGGGCTCCCGAGTGACGCATCCGGTAAAGGCGCTCCACGTGGAGTGCAGAATGCGCTCTATAGCCTGGACGTCGCGAGTTCGAGTCCAGGCTATTCCACAGCCGACCGTGGACGGGAGCTCCAAGGGGGTGGCGCACAATTGGCCGAGCGTCGCCCGGGGGGAGGGAGGGTTAGGTCGGCCAGGGTGTCCTCGGCTCACCACGCACCAGCGACTCCTGTAGTCTGGCCGGGTGCCTGCGGGCTGCCCGAGAGCTGCGTTGTCCTCCGACGCTGTAACTCTTGGGTGGCTGCATGGTGAGTCCGCAGTGTGAAAAAAAGCAGGCGGCTGACGGCACATGCTTCGGAGGACAGCGTGTTTTTGGTTTTCACCCTCACGAGTCAGCGCAGGGGTGGTAGCGGTGAGCTGAGCCTAAAAAATGGCCATTCTAAATTGGGAGAAAATAAAAAAATGCCTTGGGATGGCTTGCCATGAAAGGCGTTTTATAAATACAATTTGATTTGATTTGATTTCATATTTAATCCATTAATATTGTATAAAACTAATGAAACTCTATACTGTGTTAGCATTTCTGTAATGAAATAATTTCCTAGCCAGCAATCATTTACATTATACATTAATAGTCTTAAACAAACAAACACCAAATGGGAAATACAGTGGGCCAGGGCTAATTACCAGTGATTTTACAACGAGAATGTACAGGAAATATTACAAATATCCCCTGCAACGAACATGAATCTATTGTAACTACCCTGGGTCTACTGTAACCAAGTTCTGGAAGGTTCCGTGACCCACAGTCAACAGTCCAGTTGCAGCTGGTGTTCAGGGACGTCAGAGACGGGAGAGTCACCACCAATCAGGGGCTCGGCTTGCCCAGTTGCAACACTGTTGGCACAAACAGGGACAAGATGTTGCAACCATCAGGGGATGGAGAGCGGGAAGCCGTGTCTGCATGGGACTGGTGGCTGGTGCATCGGAGCGTGGCCTGGACGCAGGGATAAGTAGCGGGTTGCTGAGACGAACAGGTTGCTGCTGGAGTAAGAAGAACAGAGAGACAGAGAAGAGCAGAAGAAACAGCCAAGGAGAGCCAAAGAGAAGCGGGACTAAAAAGGAACCAGAGACTGCACTTAGTTGGCTCAGTCTGAGTAGCACTACACTGCTCAGCTGTAAGTGAACCACTGGCTGTTAAAGCAGCACACTTGTACCTGCCCAGTGTAGAGTCCCGTCTTAATAAACCATGAATTCGAGAAGCTGCAAATCCTGAGTGAGCCTCCTTCATTTCCACGCAAAGCTACAATATCTTTATAAACATGACTGATCCTGAATGTTTTTTTTTATCCTGTTGTGATTTTTAGCCAGTATAACGGAATGTATAAATACAAATGTCCATGCAAACTTCTATCAAATTCATGAGAACACCAAATAAAAAAAGATGACATTTTTATAAATAGTTGCTGATGATACTACTGATAGAAATTCCCTAATGTTAGGCAGAGTTGCACTGGATATATACAGATGTGAGTTTAATTCAAATTATAATTGTTTTAATATCCTAATAATGCCTCGATATTAATGTCTTTGAAAAACACAATTAAACTTCAACTTCAAAGCCATCACCCACATAACTATTAAACACTCAATAGCATTGAATTTAGTATTCCTAAATGTAACTTCAAAGCCAGCAATTTTGCAAAATATAGCTGTGTCTATCAAGACATCAGAGGAGGTTGTAAAATTAGGGTGTTTTCACTGAGGTGAAGCCAGCTTTAATCTTCTTTTATAGGTTTCTGTATCGACTCACATCTGAATGGCATTTTTGTTTGCATCTCACTTGGTAGGACCTTTAAAGCCCACTTCTTTTTATAGCTAAAGGTGAAAACATTTGACCTGCTGTCCAATGCGATGTCAGATTGCATTTTCTAGACCTGGTCAGTAGAAGCGCATTCTGTGCAATCGTTTTTTTTTTTTTAAGTCCTCAAATCTATTTTTATCTCTAAGAACCTACATTAGCTACAGACACAGATTTATTTGTTACATAAATTTAAACAAAAAAAGACAACAAAAAAACACTGTCTCTGTGTTCTTACTACTACTACTACTAATAATAATAATTAACAATACAATAAAAATAGTAATACTTTTGCTCACCCTTTATAACGCTGTAGTGAGAAGTCATAGTTACAAGACCGTGCTATTTGTGTTCCGCCTTATAACGAGTATAAAAGGGCTACTGTAATGGCATCATGGAGCAAATGGGAGCCACGACCCTACCGTGTTATAACAGATTCCGCACTATAACGAGGCGTGTTATAACAGGTGAGCACTGTATCACTGTATATGGTCATGTGTTGTTTAGCCATTTTAGTGGTTGACAAACACAGTACAAATTGTAGTTGTTGGTATGTGCCCTAAAAAAAACATGAACCTGATTGAAGATGTATTTAATGAAATGCCACAGAGCCCTTGGTGTAGCATATGCTTAAATGATTTCTTGACATAATTTTCTGTCTAGGTCAGCTTTGATGAAGGCTTGAAGAGAGTCTCAATGCACCAGACAGTAAATAAAATGTTGCCAATGTGTTATTACCAGCTGTCTGTTTGCATCAGTGGGATTTCTACCATTGCAACAGAAACTAAAACAGAAGTAAGACTGAAGTAATGGATTTAAATGTCATACGCATCATACACATGATAGGGGTCATACGCAGAAAACACTCATTATTATATAACAGACGTACACCTCCCCCGCCCCCCCACAACTCAACACCACACCATCATGACAGTATTGGCATGTATAGGGTGGTGGTACAGGGACCGGGAAGCTATGACAAAGTATGCACCATGCTAAGCTTGATTGTTTTATTAATAAACCAAGAATGCATTTCTATTTAGTCTTTTTTTTTTTTGGTTAAACAAAAATAAAGCCCACCCCCCTCCCCAGAGGCCTAATTGAAGATGATGGAGCTTGTGATCTGTATCACTGACACGGCCAGAGAGGAACACAATGTGGCACTGAAACAAATTCAGAGTAACTAGCCTCAAATGAAGAAGAAATTACCTTTCTCAAATTGTCCCTATACATTGTTCTGATGATTGCAATGATTCTGAGGGTTTCTTTTTGTAATTGTTCATGTTGTTTGTTTGTTTTAAAGATATTTCTAATGTTAAGGGGGTTTGACCTTAAAGTGTAAGTAGCAGGGTTCCAAAATATATAGTGTTCCACGTCCCCACGTGTTGCTACAACTGTTTAAATAACATACCTGTCATTTTTCTTTTCATTGTTAACATCCTGACAACTTTTTACACTAAAACTTTAAAAGTCTGTTTCAAAGCTCTTTTCAAAATAACCGTTCTAATGCATTCGTGGAATGCTATATTTTTTGTAACTCCTTACTCTTTAATTCAGGAGTTGTTCTTCTGTTCTAGTTTCCTGCCATATGTAACACAGGCTAGATCATCCTCCTGTCTATACCCAAGAAATAGCCAGCACTATCACGTGCACAGCTCTGTACTGTAATAACGGGCAGTATTGTGTGATATAGTGCCCATTACAATACACAGTTATGTATATGTAATCCAGACTAGATCATCATCTGGTCTATACCGAAGTAAGAGCCAGCACATGTGCATAGCTGTGTATTGTAACAGGCAGTACTGTGTGATATACTGCCTGTATGGATTCTGTACTGCCACTGGCAGTGAGACGAGATGAGGTTAAAAGCTCTAAAACTATGCATGCACATGAGACTGGCTCTTTTGCATGGTGGTTAAAATGCTAGCTTGGGTTGGCAGGGTCGTTGGTTCGCACCCAGCCTCCGCCATGTTACACCAGCATGTAAACAAAATGTTTAACTTCAGTATTGTTTAATTAAAAAAAAAAAAAACTGTGAATGTGTTCGGACAAAACAGTTAATCAGTCTATTTTGAAGATAGAAAAGGTACCAGCAGTCAATAGAAAGTACAACAGAAAATATGTGCACAGATGTATAGCAATTAGATTAATTTAGGAGTGTAGAAAACCCCAGTGCAAGGTATACGTTATACATAAATCATGAAAGAAATTACTACACTCAGACGGTAACTCACCTAAAAAATGTCTACTTCATTTAAAAAAATTTTTACATAAAATAAAGACAACAGAACATAGTCACTAAGCACTTAGCTGTTACCTTTCACTGTTTTTTCTTTACCATTTTATATTTAACATTTATTAATATTTCATCACTTAGCATAATATACTATGCATTTCTAGAATGCGTACAGTGGACCGTGGGAACATTTCTTGTGGCATTTTATTTATACATTATGCTAACTGATGCAAAAAGAAAACACAACACCAGTCTGCTTTTACAAGTTATTACTTATTTAATATTCCGTACACAGCATTTTTTCTTACTATGAATCCAAAATAAAACTGAACAATTCATTACTTTCTAATGGAGACCAGCAGTACAGTATCTAGTACTGCTAAATATCTATGCTACAGTCTATGTGATATAAGCTGCAGGCAGTCAGGAGTTGTGGATGCAATTGCCAGTCAAAGCCCTACATTTTCTCATGCTTGTGTAGTTGTGTCTGTCGCACTGACCAAACAGATTTCTGTGCCCTGTCGCATGCATAACAAGGATTTTTGTGTTCTGCTTCAGCTGAGCCCAGAGTTTCCACATTATTGTAGGTGAGGGCAGGGCCAGTGTTTGATAGTTTGCAAAAGCACAGCCTTGGGATAGAACAGCTAGAGGTAGGAAAATCAGCAAAAAAACTGCTGAAATTTGAAGTAGATATCTACGGAGTGTTCTGCGGAGCATCTTATGCATTTAGTATTTGTATTAATAATGGCTTATAAAAATGGAAATCAAGTAAACATAATCATATCAAACAATTTATGGGTTAAGTGCTTCCACTTCCAATTTAACAGATCAATAATTTTTGGCAGTAAAAAGCTGTCAAAACACATCACCTGAGACTGCTTTTTGGGCCACATTTTCAAAGCCTTAACTCCAGTCTTTAATGAACTCCTACGTTTTGAAGGAGACAAAACATCTGTTAATATAACACAACTAGAACCGAACAGCTAAGGTATATATTTCAGGTCACTTTGACAGTCTGTTTATGATAATTATAACGATGATGTAGCTGCAGAATATGGTGCATCTGTGAAAGACTGCGAATTCTGCGGGAGCCTGCAAATTCCGCTGTTTCCAAGGAATTCCGTTATCCGCAGATTTGAACTGCCTCTAAGGATGACCACATGGCCAACTGACAGATCTGTACTTGAATATAATGCTCATTGGCTGCTGTAAGAGCCTCGGGCCGCTGGGAGTTCAAGGGATGAGGAAGACGGCTCAGGCTGTTTCTTACACCTACAGTCTGTGAGTCCTTTTTTTGCAATGTATTCTTTTTTTTTTTTTTTTTTTTTTTATAAATTTAGTCGTTGCCAATTATTTTGTTATTATTTTCTCCCAATTTAGAATGGCCAGTTATTTAGGCTCAGCTCACCGCTACCACCCCTGAGCTGACTCGGGAGGGCGAAGACAACACACACTGTCCTCTGAAGTGTGTGCCGTCAGCCGACCGCTTTTTTTCACACTGCGGACTCACCATGCAGCCACCCAAGAGCTACAGCGTCGGAGAACAACGCAGCTCTTGGGCAGCTTACAAGCAAGCCCGCAGGCGCCCGGCCAGACTACAGGGGTCGCTGGTGCACGGTGAGCTGAGGACACCCTGACCGACCTAACCCTCCCCCCCCCTGGACGACGCTCGGCCAATTGTGCGCCGCCTCCTGGGAACTCCCGTCCACGGTCGGCTGTGGAATAGCCTGGACTCGAACTCGCGACGTCCAGACTATAGAGCGCATCCTGCACTCCACGTGCAGCGCCTTTACTAGATGCGCCACTCGGGAGCTCCCCTTGCAATGCATTCTTAAAGGAATACGTTCTTCATATATAATACTTTCTCTAGTCCGTCCAGCTTGCTTACTGTCTGTATTTTCAGTGTCTGGGTTATTTACAGCGACCATTTATTTAAATAGAGCTAACCAAAGTTTAAAAACCCTTTTTATAATTTGTATTTTTTTGCTGCAGTCTGCTCTTGTGACCTACAGTATAGGTACCAGTGCGCAGCATAATGTTTAAATAAAGCTAAAAAGAAGTAAGGATTTGATAAGCACTCCTTTAAAGATGCTCATATGTCACAATCCTACACAGCCATTAGTGTTAGTGGAGCCAGTGTATCTGGGAACTATTAAAAGAAAGAACTTGTAGCTGGAATGGATGATGATGTATATCATCAGGATTCTATGTCCTTCTTCCTTTTGAAATCCTGCCCTAATGTTGTTTTAAGGGTAGGGACTGTGCTTTTGCTATCCACGTAAAGTCATTTTAAAGTTGACCAGAGTTGTATAAGTGTTCATACAGTATGCAATACACCACAACAGTAATGTGTTTTTAAAGTATTTTAACATGTGGGCCAAGGGGTGTTTCTTAAGAATTCAAGATCTGCTCGCTTGTCAGGAAAACTATTTTCTCCTGGAACATATTTTTCATCATTTTTTTTAATTAAAAAATGCATGCAGCTATGTCTCTTTTCTGTATTTTCTGGCAGAAAAAAAGCCACGTTTGTTTTTCCTGTTGACATGTTTGCACAGTTCCAAAGATCAGAAGTGTGTCCTGCTCTTCTGTGTGTTCTATTCTCGGAATCCTAGGACCCGAATTACAAACGTAGTTTTTTTAAGGACTGTTTTATAAACACTCTCTTTGGTAAAACAGTGAAAAAAAGACAATAAACTAACAAACCCTCTCTAAAAAAGATTGCATGAATTGCAAACTTGATTTAATGAATCAAATTGGTATTAAAAACAGTCCCTTACAAAACATTCCTTAAAAGAGCTATTTCTGGTTGTGTAAGTGTCAGCAATTAAAATGATCAACATGTTAACCCAACGGAAGGAATTTAGCACATTATGTTTCCAAAAACAGAAATGAACAACGTAAGATAGCTTTAAGAGCAGCTTGATATGGGTACCTTAACTAATCTATTATTTTTCTTGTTTAAATTTGCTTTACATTTCACCCTGATGCCTTTTTAAAACTCATTAAGTTTAAAGACATGTCTTCTCTCTAAGGGCAGCTGGTACACCAGAGTGTAACTGATGCCCTTTCCCCCTGCAACACTGCTAACCCTATATGTGTTCAATACGTTACATCTTACTGATGGATTTCGTACATCCACTCATTCTAATTATTTCAAAAAAAGAGATTCAAACATTTTGTTTCAGTTAAAAAAAATTGTAACAGTACATTAAGTGTATCTAATCACTGTGTATTTACATAGCAGTTACTTAGTAAATACATGTGCACTTACACATAATTACAATGTTATTATACATAGTTGCAATGTACTTAATGTGTACAATCTTACATCAGAAAATTATTAGGGTTAGGTTTAGAGCTAGGGTTAGGTATATAGTTTGGGTAATGTCAATTGTAACTATGCATAATAACATTAGAATTATGTGTAAATACACATGTACAGTTGTCCCGCGTTATACCGCCCCCCTTTATAACGCAACCCTTGCATACCGCCAGCTATTCTCTCTGAACAAATGTCACTGTGACGTTAGGCCACAAGCAGGAAGGAAAACAAAGGCAGGTACTGCAGGGCAAAAGACGTGCCATGCGCCATTTATTTAAGTAACAAAAACAAATAAAATATTTTAACAAAAACAAATAAAATATTTTAACAAAAACAGTGCTCACAGAGCAAAATAAATATTCAAACAAAAACAAATCACAAACACAAAACAATAGGTCAGGCTGGGCAGATCGCTTTCACTGATCCTATGTTGATTTCTTAAATTTTCTTTTCTCCTTTTTCTCCTCGCTCTCTCACGTTCTCTCCTCTGAACACCCACCCAGAGCAGGGAGAACTACCGTGGCCTGCAGGAGTTTATGAATTACGTGTGACTGCTGGCTAGTTTAACAATGCACTAGCCGACAGCCACACATTACCAGAAGGTTTTTAATGTGGATGGGGCTTCCCATCCACGCTACAAAACAATACAAAACACACAGCTTCACCGTCATATAAACAAATCATAACAATAATAATAATAACAATAACAATACAACAAAACAAATACAAAATAATAAATTGCACAGGGGCAGAGGGGTACCGCATTCGAAAATAAACAAATACAAAAAACGCTCCTTTTATGGCAGGGCTTTGCCCCGCCCCATTTCCATGTACAGGGCTTACAGTCACCAATATAAAAACAGTGCTATTTGTACCCGTTATATTGCCACACTGTTGTCCGCCACCCGCCAACTTCCCCAGCTAAGCAAACGTAAATATAAGCATTGTAGTTTCCTTCATTGTAGCGTCAGAGAAATAATCATGGTCAATTAAAACAACAAAGTTATGCAGTTAACCTTTGACTAGCTTTCCTAATTCGTTGTTAACTGAACGTTCATACCAATGTCATCGACACTCCCGCTCCCAAAGCAAAACAGAAAGTACAACATGGCGAGTCGACCCTACATTTAACACCAGAGCAAAAGAAAAAAATCTGCATGTATGCATCTGAAAATAAGAAAGTCAGAAAGACATTGCAAATGTTTTCTCACCAAAGTGAGGCATAAACTGTTAATCGAAGGACAACTGGAGACATTCTAATGTATAAAAACAAATGGCTTACCTTGATGGAACGGGTCGATTTGATTAACCTGAAAAAGGCTTGACGCACTCTGAAATAAGTGACTTTTAAACGGTATAAAGAGGGTTGACTGTATTTTCTATGTAACCACTATGTAAATACACATTAATTATAGACACTTGATGTAAAGTGGAAGTGTCACAAATGGCATAAATGTGGTACAAAATGGCATTTGTTGAGTTCACAAACATGAGTGGAAAGGACGGAACTCTGGGGAACCTCTTTGTATTCTGTGGGCGGAACTCTGGGGAACCTCTTTGTATTCCGTGGGCGGAACTCTGGGGAACCTCTTTGTATTCTGTGGGCGGAACTCTGGGGAACCTCTTTGTATTCCGTGGGCGGAACTCTGGGGAACCTCTTGTATTCTGTGGGCGGAACTCTGGGGAACCTCTTTGTATTACGTGGGTCCTCACCTTTAAAGTCTGGTGGCTCGAGCCTTTTGAGATTTTCAAGGCATTCAATCTTTTCTTGACGAATCTCCAAATGAAACCGACATTCTGGGTGGATGCCATTCACCTGTTAAAGATAACAGCAGACCTTTATTATTTTGACCACAGTTTAGTTTAAGGCAGGGCTGTCCAGAGGATGGATCCTGTGCCGTATATGACTCACTGAGCTCCACAACATGGCGCTTTTGAAGTACCCCAGGGTGTTTAATGCAAGGACAATCGGTACTGTAGTTCTAGGTAGAATGTTTTGTATGACACTGTGAAAACTCCCTGGTAATTGGTATGGCTCTTATACAAGAAGGTTGGTCATTTGTGGTGTGGGGGTTGAACCATTGAACAGTGTTTTTAATAGATTTTTCTATATTGACATATTATGATGTTACAGTAAGATTATCTTTACTAAAAATGTAAAACATATATAGTATAGGATGCTGTAACATACAGTCTGATTTGTTTTTTCAGAGTCCACCAAATTTCATTGGGCTTTCACAGATAAAATTAATGGTAAATCCCATTACTGGTTCAGGTATACGCTACATGTAGCTGTAGGCACTGCTGCCACTTGAGCAACTTACAGTGTCTATAGAAAGTCTACACCCCCTTTCAAACTTTCACCTTTGTTGCCTTATAGCCTGGAATTAAAATGCATTAAAATAGTTTTTTTTTCATTTATCAAAATATTCTAGAAATTTGTAGAAAATTAATTAAAAATAAAAACTGAAATAGCTTGGTTGGATAAGTGTCCACCCCCCTTGTAATAGCAATCAGCTGTGTTAAAATATAGTGATTCACATGATTTCAGGATAAATTCAGCAGTTCCTGTAGGTTCTCTGTGCTGGGTAGTGCATTTCAAAGCAAAGACTCAACCATGAGCACTAAGGCGCTTTCAAACGAACTCCGGGACAAAGTTGTTGAAAGGCACAGATCAGGGGATGGGTATAAAAAAAATATCAAAGGCCTTGAATATCCCTTGGGGCACGGTCAAGACGATTATTAAGAAGTGGAAGGTGTATGGCACCCCCAAGACCCTGCCTAGATCAGGCCGTCCCTCCAAACTGGATGACCGAGCAAGAAGGAGACTGATCAGAGAGGCTACAAAGGCTACTTTGCAAGAGCTACAGGCTTTTATGGCCAAGGCTGGTCAAAGTGTGCATGTGACAACTATATCCCAAGCACTCTACAAATCTGGCCTGTATGGTAGGGTGGCAAGAAGGAAGCCATTACTCAAGAAAGCCCACCTTGAATCCCGTTTGAAGTACGCAAAAAAACACTCAGGAGATTCTGTAGCCATGTGGCAAAAAGTTTTGTGGTCTGACAAAACTAAAATGGAACTTTCTGGCCTAAATGCAAAGCGTTATGTTTGGCGCAAACCCAACACAGCGCATCACCCAAAGAACACCATCCCTACTGTGAAGCATGCTGGTGGCAGCATCATGTTATGGGGATGTTTCTCATCGGCAGGGACTGGGGCACTTGTCAGGATAGAAGGGAAAATGAATGGAGCAAAGTAAAGAGAAGTCCTTGAGGAAAACCTGCTGCCCTCTGCAAGAAAGCTGAAACTGGGACGGAAGTTCACTTTTCAGCATGACAACGACCCAAAGCACACAGCTAAAGCTACACTGGAGTGGCTAAGGAACAAAAAGGTAAATGTCCTTGAGTGGCCCAGTCAGAGCCCTGACCTAAATCCAATCGAAAATTTGTGGCATGACTTGAAGATTGCTGTCCATCAACGCTCCCCAAGGAACTTCACAGAGCTTGAACAGTTTTGTAAAGAAGAATGGTCAAATATTGCCAAATCTAGGTGTGCAAAGTTGGTAGAGACCTATCCCAACAGACTCACAGCTGTAATTGCTGCCAAAGGTGCTTCCACCAAGTATTAACTCAGGGGGGTGGAGACTTAACCAATTATGATCTTTCAGTTTTATATTTTTAGTATATAATTTTTTTCTCAATAAAAAACTTTTTCCCCTTAACAGTGTGGAGTATGGTGTGTAGATAAGTGGAAAAACATCCTCATTTAAATGCATGAAACTCTGAGGCACTGACACAACAAAATGTGAAAAAAGTTCAAGGGGGTGTAGACTTTCTATAGGCATTGTATGTACTGTGAGACCATGCAAAAAGTTCTGCCCTCTCAGATAAGAGCATGTAGTGCTTGCTACTCTTAATTACATAGCATTTCTGTCCCTAGAATGAAGCATTAACACAGTGTTGGGTAACAGCATGGTGCTCACACATTTAGTGTAGGTTGTGAATATTCTATATTCATATTGTACATGCATCATTTAGTTTGGCTTGTTAGCTATTAAACGTGGTACAATTACAGTGCTTTAATAGATTCATAGATCTTGATTTGATATATATGGTCAGAGTCAGTGGTTGGAAATTCTGGCCTGTGATTGGTTAAAAACTCATCAAATGAGGAAAAAAAATTGAACTATTGCCCTAACATCCTTACAGCACCGAACAATAGTCTCTGTCTGTCATGTGATTGGTTCACATCACTGTTAGTCCCGCCCCTTTTCAAATGAACGCCCTCCACCTCCAAAAACAAGATAAAATGGCTGAATTAAAAAACTGCAGAACGGTGATTCTGTGACTTAACAGAAAACGAATTACAAAACATACTACAAAAGAAACTCGTGGTATGAACTTCAAAAACATTTTCTGTTACTTAGTTATTTACTTATGTGGTATCAGCTATATTTAAACAAAATACTGTAAAGCCATAAATATTTGTGACCAAAATATTTGGCTAATCACACTCATAAAACCTATTTTGCTCCAGAAATGTTGGTGACCTGTTGCCCTGGTAGTAGTATATTACTTTGTTATATGTACAGCACTAAGATATTAGTGCCAAAAATATCTTAGTGGTGTACATATGTTTCTTGAATATCAATTGATACATGATGCGTATGTTGTGACATCAATAGTCAAGGCTAGGACTGAAATCAAACCCGCCTGGAGAAAACCTTTCCATAGCAGCACATTTTCATCAAGAAAAGAACATAGCACAATAATCCCCCCACTATATCTGTCTGTGTATAGGCTATAGAAGACAAGATATTGAGTCAAGGTGTTCTGTGAGCTTGCTTTATGCTATCTGAACAAATCCTGAGGAGATTGCCACAGAACATATCGATATCCACCAAACAGCTTTGTTGCTTAAAATAAACTACGACGATAGAATAGGCCGCACAAGGCAGCAATGGTCTAAATACTGCTTTTCGTTAACTCTATATTAATCCCACTGGTGTTTTCCCCACAAGGAACCACCTTATATAACATCTTCCCAGTTAAATACAGTAAAACAGTGGTTAAAAGAGGTTGCAGATGAAGCAGGGTTACAAGTTTTAGGGTGGTGTTATTAAGATCTGCCACTCTTTAGATCAAGAGATTATTTTATTATGTTGTACTGTTTCTTTACCTGTGTTTACAATCATTCTAGAGTATGTGATTCTTATTGCAATTACTCAAATACTGTGCTGTTTTCTGTATGTCTCTATTAAGGGACGTTGACCTCAGGAGTTCCTTTTCAGTTTTGGTTTCCATAGACATACTGTTTAAAATATAAGTGTAACAGGCAGTGTTGTGTGATACGTGCAGTGCACAGGCTCGCCGGCTCACGCCAGCCTCCGCCCTGTTACATAGGCCAGCTCTAAAGTGTGTTTGTTTTAGTAGGTGCACAGCCAGAGCGAGGCTCTGTCAAGTTTTTCTGTTTCTAGCTGGTGAAATGACTGTAAGCACTGTAAACTACAATCAGCATGAAGTTTCTTATAAACCCTGTGGAAATCTGATAAATGTGCTCCGTTTCTGCTGCTTTCTCTGTAAAGCTGTTCCAGTAAAATGAGACTTGATATCTACAGTACTGTACATATCAACATTTAAAGCAAGGGCATGTCGTTAATTAAGAAAGAGGGAAAGCATTTTTGTTTCTAGACCTAATGTACTGACCTTGATTTACACTAGCTCCCATTCATATATGCTTCATGTTATTTTATTTTTTTATCAGTAAATAGTATTATTATTATTTTGTTTATTTAGCAGACGCCTTTATCCAAGGCGATTTACAGAGACTAGGGTGTGTGAACTATGCATCAGCTGCAGGGTCACTTACAACAACATCTCATCCGAAAGACGGAGCACAAGGAGGTTAAGTAACTTGCTCAGGCAGTGTTTGCTCCAGGACTTACAGACTGAGGGTCAATGTGGCCCCCTCTCAATTTTGGGGGACATTTTCTTCAGTGAGGGGGTCAATATGTTTGATTCAGAACCAACCACCATTTCTTATTTTTGTTTGTTTTAAATATGCTGTCACAAGGCTGGCTGGTAGTGACACGTCAGACCCGGAAGAAACACACAGACAGACGGTGGTGATGAGTGAAACTGAGTGCAATGGCTGCACTCAGCATTTAATAACAAATAAATAAAAAGGTTGAACAAACAGAAAACAGGATACGGCACTTTACACCAAAATAAAAAGACAAACAAAACGTACTAACACACAAAACATGTGGACGAACGTTAAACAAGTACCGTGCTGGCACTTCCAGCACGCTGTAGCAATTGTTATTTCACCTTAACTGTATTTCTCCTTTCTCTCTCTCCCGTTCTCCACTCTCGAACACCCAACCCCGAGTGAGTGCTACGTGTCTCTATATACAGTGCCTTGCGAAAGTATTCGGCCCCCTTGAACTTTGCGACCTTTTGCCACATTTCAGGTTTCAAACATAAATATATGAAACTGTAATTTTTTGTGAAGAATCAACAACAAGTGGGACACAATCATGAAGTGGAATGAAATTTATTGGATATTTCAAACTTTTTTAACAAATAAAAAACTGAAAAATTGGGCGTGCAAAATTATTCAGCCCCCTTAAGTTAATACTTTGTAGCGCCACCTTTTGCTGCGATTACAGCTGTAAGTCGCTTGGGGTATGTCTCTATCAGTTTTGCACATCGAGAGACTGAAATTTTTGCCCATTCCTCCTTGCAAAACAGCTCGAGCTCAGTGAGGTTGGATGGAGAGCATTTGTGAACAGCAGTTTTCAGTTCTTTCCACAGATTCTCGATTGGATTCAGGTCTGGACTTTGACTTGGCCATTCTAACACCTGGGTATGTTTATTTGTGAACCATTCCATTGTAGATTTTGCTTTATGTTTTGGATCATTGTCTTGTTGGAAGACAAATCTCCGTCCCAGTCTCAGGTCTTTTGCAGACTCCATCAGGTTTTCTTCCAGAATGGTCCTGTATTTGGCTCCATCCATCTTCCCATCAATTTTAACCATCTTCCCTGTCCCTGCTGAAGAAAAGCATGCCCAAACCATGATGCTGCCACCACCATGTTTGACAGTGGGGATGGTGTGTTCAGGGTGATGAGCTGTGTTGCTTTTATGCCAAACATAACGTTTTGCATTGTATGCCATTTTGGTTTCATCTGACCAGAGCACCTTCTTCCACATGTTTGGTGTGTCTCCCAGGTGGCTTGTGGCAAACTGTAAACGACACTTTTTATGGATATCTTTAAGAAATGGCTTTCTTCTTGCCACTCTTCCATAAAGGCCAGATTTGTGCAGTATACGACTGATTGTTGTCCTATGGACAGAGTCTCCCACCTCAGCTGTAGATCTCTGCAGTTCATCCAGAGTGATCATGGGCCTCTTGGCTGCATCTCTGATCAGTCTTCTCCTTGTATGAGCTGAAAGTTTAGAGGGACGGCCAGGTCTTGGTAGATTTGCAGTGGTCTGATACTCCTTCCATTTCAATATTATCGCTTGCACAGTGCTCCTTGGGATGTTTAAAGCTTGGGAAATCTTTTTGTATCCAAATCCGGCTTTAAACTTCTCCACAACAGTATCTCGGACCTGCCTGGTGTGTTCCTTGTTCTTCATGATGCTCTCTGCGCTTTAAACGGACCTCTGAGACTATCACAGTGCAGGTGCATTTATACGGAGACTTGATTACACACAGGTGGATTCTATTTATCATCATTAGTCATTTAGGTCAACATTGGATCATTCAGAGATCCTCACTGAACTTCTGGAGAGAGTTTGCTGCACTGAAAGTAAAGGGGCTGAATAATTTTGCACGCCCAATTTTTCAGTTTTTTATTTGTTAAAAAAGTTTGAAATATCCAATAAATTTCGTTCCACTTCATGATTGTGTCCCACTTGTTGTTGATTCTTCACAAAAAATTACAGTTTCATATCTTTATGTTTGAAGCCTGAAATGTGGCAAAAGGTTGCAAAGTTCAAGGGGGCCGAATACTTTCGCAAGGCACTGTATACTGTTGTGCTGGGATTCAATTACTAATTAATTATTCACTTGAATCCCAGCACGTGAATTAATTATGTGCAACCCTGTGCTCACATATTATTACATACTTTAAATGCACGTGAAGTGATGTGCAATCCCGTGCCTAAATATAATTATACAATTTAAATACCACGTGAAACACAGACCCGTTTATATCCCGTGTACCAATCTCTATACACCAACATTAACACACCACATGCAACATACAACATATAACACACAAATGCATACAGGGGCGGGGCACATTGCCACATATGCCAACAGAGTTTACTGACTTTTTGTTTCTGAAGAACAAAAAATAAAACTGTAAAGCTGTAGATACAACCAAGTTGTCTCTACAATACTCACTGTCACTTTTGTGGAAAATATTGGGAAATGTGTCACAGTGATGCTGGTGTATCACTGAGTAGAGGATATTTATTGTACCAGATCACATTAGAACAGGGTTTTTCAATCTTTTTAAGCTGCATACCCATTTCCAAATAATGTACTCCACCGTGTACCCGCATCGGAGATGGTCATAATAAAATGAAAACAGAAAAAAAGGTCTGTACAACAACACGCACAAGCCTTAGAGTGTGTGATGGATACAATTATAAAACTTACAGTATTATAATGGAAAATATATATATATATTATATTTACTTTTGTATAAAAATAGTCCCTCAAACAGGTTTCTAGTTGTTGGAAACATCAACATCATTTTATTGCAATTACTAATTAAAATCAACGAAGCCTCCGTGCTAACCTCAATCACTCAGAAATGACATACGACTATTCTGTGATAGCAAATGGCAATCATGTATTTTTATTGATAATACAATTACAGAAAAGAAGGCAAAGAAAAGTTCACTATCCACCCATCTCTACAGGTGACCTCATTACGAAAACATATTATTGGCATTTTTAAATTCTTGGTGACTAAAACGTACAGTACTGATGCTAATTAAAAAAAATAATAATAAAAAAAATGCTTACCTAGTATCAGTGTGATGGATGTCCCTGCTTGTTACCACACAAATCACTGATGATGACAGGGAAATTGGAGAGAGCTTCAGTCGCAAGACATTTTTGGCGTTTTTAATCTCTGACGCTATTTTGTCTTGATCGCCCTTTGCTAGTAATGTACTGGTATTGAGCCAACAATCCATATTTTTTTTTACTGGATTGAAAGCTAAAAACTCTTACTCTCACACCAGACTTAACGGCTTGTCAAATTAGACCGCATGGCAATACGCCTTATTCACGCAGCGGCCATGTCTGGTTGAAAACGAGGCTTGGTGTGCGAATAACTGTCATGGCCGCCGCAGCTACTCATAATATCACTATGTGGATGAAATCTTTAATATGTGTTCCTCAAATAAAAGTTGAAGAAATTGATAATTGGGCAGATAGTAATGCGAGGATTCCGAAAAACATACAGCAGAAAGGGTACAGCAATTGGATCGAGGGTTATATTCATGAAGTAGAAGGTAAATTAGCAAGCGCATTTGTGATCGGAAAGTGAATAAGCTACTAGCCTATACTAGATTCATAAAATATGTTTAGATCTCTCAGTTTTAGTTAGAGAACGTTTTCTTTAATTAATATTGATGTTGATATCAAGCATCTGTATTGTTTCACGTTTATTGGTTTGGTATAAGCATGTCTTGTTTTCTAAATACAGTTAAGAGGCAGGAGAATGGATGTAGCATTAGGGCTAAGGCGTTGCGGTTAATGAAAAAGAATGAGTCACCTTACAGGGTTCAGGTAACACCATATCCAAAACCTAGGCTTGGTTTGTTTCTCCAAGTTTAGCTCTGTTCAATTATTAATCCCATTATTAAGATTCTGTTCAGTTGTATACTAATCTGCTGTTCCATTAGCACATGCAATGTTTTGTGTGTAGAACAAGTGTAAGTATAATAATAAGGTAAGTAAAGACATTTTAAAAACAAGAATCAAACGTCCCTCTTTCTGTTATTCCTGTACAGTTTATTTGGAGTTAATGTAACGTTAAGGATCTCCTTTCTGACCAAGTACTGTGTAACTCAAGCACATTTTTTGTTAACTCACGTTACTAAATGTTTTTGTAATTTTGTTCAGTTGTGCTTAATAATGACTCTTTTAGTACACTCGATGTGTCATATATACATTTTTTTTTTTTAATACAAACTGGGCATTGCATCCCACAAGACACATTCCCTTTAGTATCCATGCATAATCTCAAGCTTCTGCATCTTACTTATTTATTGATTAGGACTGATTGGAAATGCTCATTTGGCTCCCGGACAGTATAACTGAAATGTAATCAAATTTGTGACTATAATGAAGAATATGTACCTTCACACAGAAATGAAAGTTGAGATTTCTCTTCAGAAAAAAAAAAAATATATAATTAAATAATAAATGTACAGAATTTGGAGTTTTAACATCTAAAAAGGGCAAATGTGCACTGGGTTACTTCTTAAATCAGAACCACAAAAAGGAACGCAACAGTGCAGCGCCATAACTTCTCTCCACTGCATTTGGAGATATCAGCGACCAGAAGCTAGCAACTGCACTCCAAGCCTCGTTTTGAGTCTGGCGTGAATAAGGTGTATACTTCGGTTTCTGGTTGGCCATACATTCTGTATTTTGAAATGAACCAATAGTACTTAAGTTACAATAAACTTTTAATCGGGTCATTAAAAAAAAAAAATATCAACTTGCTGGCATGAACGCACACAGGAAATATAATGAGTTAAGACTAAGCTTTTAGGTTTTTTTTTTTGTTTTTTTTTAATATGTATTTTTTTGTTTTTTTTTTATCCCAAAGACAGACTGCATTAACCGCCCAACTGTTTATATGACATTTAAACATCAGGGCTTAATTAAAACGTACATATTTGTAAATTAGTCATATGTGCACTGAACGCTCTGTCAAAGGACATCACTCTGGTGATAGCGATTAAACGTTGATTATGTAGCCAGGCAACCAGAGGGAAACATGCGTGTTGTAGTTCTGTCGAGCTAGTAAATAAAAAAAATTAAATTAAACTACAACCGGCAGAACTTCAAAAGCGCATCACGTTCTGGCTGTCCCTTTAGAACTGCAGTGCTCTCTGACATTCGCGTCAGACAGCGTAACGACATGAAGCTGACGGCACTGATGTACTAAGCCTCACGTGTACTTGTGTATTTATGTTTTTTGTCTTTTAAATATAACAGGTATGTGCCTCACTTTCCCTCATTAATTCCTCCCTAAGGTATTCTCCGTTGTGTTTTGTCTTTAATTTAGTTAAATTCATATTTATTTATTTTTTATTATACATATAGTTAAGGTAGGTGGCCATCAGGTTATTAGCTGCTGCTAGATGGGTGGGTTTATATTAATTTGTGTTGAAGTAATTAGTTAAATTGCCATTTTGTGTTTGTGTGATTGTTGTTTACACTGTATCATTATTATTTATTTTACATTCTCTCTGACATTCGCGTCAGACAGCGTAATGGCATGAAGCTGACAGCACTGATGTACTAAGCCTGCCGTGTACTTGTGTATTTATGTTTTTTGTCTTTTAAATATAACAGGTTGAACTAAATAAAATAGAGCTGGTTTATTGGACTTGAACAACCTGGACTGGGTTCATTAAGTGAAAAAAAAGCTACACTTACTGTAGTTTTGCAAATTAGTTGAAGTTTTCTGCACTGGGTTTTACATTTAACCTTGGCAGATGTTCTCAAAATGGGAGTCAACCCACTGAAAGTCTAAATCCCCTTTCGCGGAACCTACCTGGGTCAGGACCCAGTGTCATGCGAGTCGGCTACTTGAGTTCACACTGCTTTTGATAAAGCAGGTTGACTTGGGTGACAGACACAAGTACACAATGCGCGTATCAATGCCCTGGAAGCAGCTTGTTACGGACATTCCATCAAGCTTCTCTGGATTGAACCGTCAGCCCAAATGTTGATTAGAGCAAATGTGTCTTCATCCCTACTGCAGTCTGGCTCATGGTGTGTCTCAAGCAACAAACTTATGACTAAACAGAAGTGAAACCTTCACGCAGTCGTGGCTGTCATGAATGGCCATCATGCATTTTGTCTTGCTCATCCCGGGTCAAAGCGTGTCGACCCACATCCTGAGGTGGGTCGCTGGGACTCAGGTCAACCCAGGTATGACCCAGGTACATGGTTTCACACTACGCGGGATTGTGACCCAGGTAGCCAGAACCAGGCTCCGGAACCGGGCAGGAGTGCCTGTGTGAAAGGAGCTTTAGTGAAGTCACGCTATAATCACACCAACTCTGCTTACACAAACATATAAAAACAAACACAGCTGCACAATAAAAGTGAGCACTAAAATAATTTCTGCTCTGTCACCATGATGTAACAGCTGCAGTGCATTGATACAGGTCTATAGAAGACAGCAGACACGGTAGGCTTTAAAAATAAATAAATAAATAAATAAATAGAAAGTGTTCAATATTCAAAAGGTTTCAGTGGATTCCATATGGAATTGCCCAGCTCGATGGAGGCACTAGTCCAGACACTGTGACAGACCGATGCTTTTAAAAGGGAAAAAGTAATTGTTGCTGTAGTCCCAACGCTAGTAACAAACAAAAAGTCAAATATTATTTGAAAATATTTACATTCTTTGGCAGAAAACAAATACTATTTGAAAATATTTAAATATACGTAAGTTATTGGAATCTATCTATCTATCTATCTATCTATCTATCTATCTATCTATCTATCTATCTATATATATATATATATATATATATTCATCTATTCCCAAATAGTTACTGAATAATCAAAAAACTAAAACCTAATTATTACCCTAAATGTATAATTATATACCAAGTCTTGCAATTACCACATGGTGGTTGAGGAGGATTTCTAACAAGGAAAATGCTAAACATGTTCAATAACTTCAAAACAGGCCAGTAAACCAGTGGTTAAAGATATTTCATTGTTTTCAAATATTTACCCACTGAAATAAAATGTTCAAATATTTCAATTAATTGATCAAATTAAATCTAATTGCAAGAGAGCAGTTTCCAAAAGATAACTGAGTGGTTAACAAGGACAAGGCTTAACCTGCTTAGAATGCAGGATACTAATTAGGCTGCTGTATGTTACAGTCACATATTTATGAAGAGTTTAAAGTATTTCAATGCATTTCAACCACTTTAAATATTTTCAAATAATAGTTACTTTCTGCGATATGTATTTAATAATTTTCAAATAATAGTTACTTTTCACAAACCATATCTATAACAATATTTATCCCAGGTCTGCTGTATACACCATTTTATAAATATTCAAAATTACAAACAGGGATTAAATGTTTGTTTGTTTGTTGAAAATGAGTGCCAACTCTGCACTGAAGTATGACTACAGAAGTGTGCAGCCAGTTTTAATTTCCAGGTATGTCAGAAACAACCCAAGCATATATACATACATACATATATATATATATATATATATATATATATATATATATATATATATATATATATATATATATATATATATTAATCAGTTAGTCGTACAGCTAGACTTTATCGGAAAAAAAAAAAGAAAACACCTTGGCAATGGAAATAAATCCTAACATGCAATTATCTTTTAATTACATTTTATGACTGTCTGTGTGTACCAAAAAAAATATTGGAAAAGCTGCCTCACAAGCCTCATATGCAGTACAGTATGTGGCCGGACAGTAAAACACAAGTGTGCTTTTGTACAATAAAATAGCTTTTCTCATTTCAAAACCGGTTGGGAAATCAGGGTTAATTTGTGATCTTAATTTTAATTTCTGTTCTTCTCAGCTCTGCTCAAGCCATATTTATAATGAAAGTACTGTGGATATCAAATTATATTATGTCACCTCGCCCCACTCAATAAATAAATAAACAAACAAAAATCAACTAGTAATGTAACAGGAGTTTGGGCAAACACACACACGATTGTGTATTATTGTGTTGTAAGGCTACATGCTTCCTTTAAATTTTATTTTCTTATTTCCAATGGTAACATTTCTCTGAACCATGTTGATTACTAAGATTATGCCTGCCAACACTAAAGATACCAGTCCATAGTTTACTGAAAGACTCTGAAAAGGCACTTTGGATTGTAGGTGAATCTGTTTTCAGCACTGCAGTTTGCATTTGTGTGTTTCTTTTCTTGTTATAACGACAGCAATCTAAATGACTGCAGACACTACCATATATATATATATATATATATATATATATATATATATATATATATATATATATATATATACACACACACACACTGTATATATTGTAACATAGCTGTAGCAGGGCACAGAGAAACAGAGACTGGGTAGCAGCAGCAGCAAGACGGACTGTGGACTGTAGAGTTGTCATGGGTTGTATTGTGTGCCTGTGTATTGGTCTGTGTTATGCCTTCATTTGAAAAAAAATGTATTTGTTGTTAATTGTATATGCCTGCATGTCTCCAATCAGGTCTGCAAGGACTGGATTTAGATGCCGTCGCAGTGGCCTGGTTGTGTCAGTCTGTCGTCTGTTCCAGTCCTATGTGTTTCATTTAATAAAAAGACCTGCATGTGTTTCATTTAATAAAAAAAGACATTTGTTTCATTTAAATGCTGTTTCCGCTTATATATTACTACACATTTTACAGTTTAGTGTTTTTATAGTTATGGATGAAAGTTATACCAAAAAAACCCCCAAAAAAACAGCAAAGACAGAAATATCTTTCATGTTAACGGACATGAATTAAACACTGTCCCGCTGCTTCTTGTGCTTGTGTTTAAATTAACCCAACTAAAAAAATGTAAATAAAAAAAAGTGGGGGATACATCTGGCTTTAGAGCAGGCTAATCCCACACCTACATTTTGTTGGCTATGGTGTACACATTAAATCAATTCAATCTCTTTAGTACACAAAGTTTACAGGCGCAACGTTAGCACAGAGAACGGCCCCCGTGTAATGACCCGTGTAATGTTACAAAGTGGTACGCTGTCACATTGAAAGTGGTACGCTGTGAGATTTTGGTACAGGTGCAATCAATTGCGATGTGTTTTCCTATTGTCAAACAGAGGTACATTTACCATTAATTATACATTTTTGCAAACCATTAATTATACTTTTTTTTTGTAAACTTAAACTGGAAACGAAAATCAATTTCTCTATGAAAAGCAAAAAAAAATTCATGACGAACAAGACAAAATGAGCAGTCCACTGCAAAGTTGCAGAAGTAAAAAAAAATGTACAAGACCCAATGTAGTGCATCTGATAAATATCCGCACACTGTTTTCTTAATGGTGGGAAAATACGATAAATTAAATTTTAAAAAAAGATGAAAAAGACCGAAAACAGCATAGCATACCAGATTTGAATGGGCACTTCCCTGCTTTCTAAGCTGAAGTTGTTTAGAAGTTGTTTAGGCATGCATCAGCAAAAAGCAGTGGGCTGCGTACCACTTTTTACCCGCGTACCTGAAAATAACACTTCACCGGTAGCAAAATATGACATAAGTGTCAAATTTTGCTACCTTGCCAAAATCTGCTACCTGTACCAAAATTAAAACAATCCATCAATTCATCTTAGTAATTAGATAGAGAGTAGTTTGAAAAGATTTAAAAATATACATCAAGGCTGCAGTGTGGAGTAGTAGTTAGGGCTCTGGACTCTTGAGCAGTGGGTCGTGGGTTCAGTCCCAGGTGGGGTACACTGCTGCTGTACCCTTGAGCAATGTACTTTACCTAGATTGCTCCAATAAAAAAAATAAAAAAAACTGTATAAATGGGTAATTGTATGTAAAAATAATGTGTAAAAAATAATGTAATTGTATGTAAAAATAATGTGATATCTTGTAACAATTGTAAGTCGCCCTGGATAAGGGTGTCTGCTAAGAAATATATAATAATTATATATATATATATATATATATATATATATATATATATATATATATATATATATATATATATATATATATAATGTTTATTCCACATGTAATAATTCGTTTTATTTTAAATATAGACTGGTGTTAACGAACTTACAGTGTACTATAGAGCTAACTGTACGCTGACCACACATTCTTTACATTGAAGCGCAGCGTTTTCTTTACACTAGTATAAGAGATATTTCCTGCTATGTTGTCTGTTAATTATTACATTATTTTTCAGCGTACAGTTAGCTCTATAGTACACTGTAAGTTCGTTAACATCAGTCTGTATTTTAAATAAAACGAATTATTACATGTGGAGTAAACATTAACTTTACAAAACACGTACTTTCTCATCCAAAAAAATAGGTAACCGTTTCTGATACGCGATCTCGGTCTTAATGAAAAATGGTCTGGGCATGCGCAGTGCTTAAAGTAGGACCATTGCTAGGTAGCATAAATTGAAGAGACACGGGATTGCATTTGCTGGGTTGCACGAGTAACCAGCGGCTGGATACAGCAATTAACAGTACCGTGTAAACACAGTCAGGAGTTGCATGTGCACTGGTGTGGTCGGTTTTAACACATCATTGAAATGGTGTCAACAATAATATGTGACTTGTTCTGGACCAAACAGAATGAGTTTATTTTAATGAATCACTTTAATAGCAGGGCGTTGCATAAAGATAATGTAAATTGCAAATTATTACAAACGACTGATTTACTTGTTGTATTTATAACATTTACAAAATACAGTAGTCTACCTTAAAGCCATTGCCCACGCAAGATTAGCAACAACTGGGTACTTTATTCCAAAATTGCCGTGTAGAACCTAGACTGATAAGACTTTCTTTGTCAATGAAGGTTAAGAAAATGGGTTTAAACACCTGCCCATCTCTCCTACAGTGTAAAACGTTATAAAATAAATACATACAAATAATAATGTATACACTATACTTACAAAAGCCAGGCACCCGAATTTTAAGACAATGATAATCAGTATGTTCCTCATTCTGACATCAGGGTCAGCCCTCCAGAATGCGAGTACTCCGTTCAAAAACCATCCGCCTCAAATAATACAAAATTTAAAAAGAAGAAAAAAGAGGCGAGTTGCTTCACTTGCGCACGATTTAAAAATAATAATAATAATAATTATGTAAACTGCAAAGGATTTACACATAAGACAAAAAGAAAATGCGTAACAGCTCCAAATGCAATCAAACTACTGACGCCCGGTCAGAAGTTGTAAAGTGCTCAACTGCAAGGCAAACTATTTTGATCCTGTCACTTGTGCAGTCAGATGTCTCAGAGATTGTCAATCTGGACTAAGCAGTCAAATGTGTTCCATCAAACAGAACAGGCAAAACCACTGAGACGCGGCTTTTATAAGCAGCAAGCCCCAACTTCCAGTCTGACAGAACTCGTCCTCCAGCCCATCTCTTTAACCATCTATTGGCTGGTTAGAAATGAAAGAGCAATCGTGTTCCTGTACTAGGCTGTCTCCAAGCCAGGGGTCTGCATTTTAATATGAAACATGCCTATTGTATTGTATTTGCGTTTTATTATTAATTTGAATCCCTTATCTACAGCCAAATAGCAACACTACCGTGTGCTTATTGAGGAAATGTGCATAATTTAATCGTGTGTAAATAGTTACAAAATTGGTATAGAGCAGGTGTGTAAATATAAAGATCCTTTACTATTTACACCCTCGATGTTAATTATTTATTTGTACCCCAGCCCCAATTTGAGCCCAGGTTGATTTTTATTGGTGTAATAAGAGGAGGGGCATGACATGCAATAGCTTTTTGACACTGACCAGTCAAAACCAACTACTGTACTGGCACACCGAATGGGTACAAAAATAGCTGTAGCTTTGAAAACATTAAACGGGTGTTGTTGGCTAAAAGAAAAGCGCGCTGTGTTTCGAAATGTCAGTAGTTCTCATTTAGGCTACACGTTGTTAATCAATAGGCATCTGATTGAGTTCATGCTGGCTATTTAAATGCTGAAGGTCACTAGAATACGATGTGAAAACTCACTCGGCGATGCGGTGCAATCAGCGTGAAAAACAAAAGCGAAACTGTACACAGTTTTTAATTAAGATTGCTTCCAATGTATCCATTATTTATGTTGGTCAAACAGAGCATGTATGTACTGTACATACACCTACGACAAAACATAGACCATTATGATATCTAATTTTTAGACAAATACTTTTAGTAAGACGATACAAAACTATCCAATTTCGTAGAGGAATATCCCTCATTAGAATGAATATGGAGAGAATAGAAAATTAGTTATTCTCTCTTTCCAGATGCATGCTCCTGCTACAGCTTGCAGTAGAAGATGAAGAGACTGGGGGAAATACGTTTTTTTTTTTTTGTCATATTAATATAATTTTACAGGACACAGATAGAGTTTTTTTTTTTTTAATATCCCCTTTGGTCACGATTTTTTAATGATATATTTTTAGAAATGTTCAAACAGTTTGTGTGATTTGTATGTTCAAGAAGTTGCCTTGCCCAGACCCCCCCCCCAAAAAAAGATATATGCATGATAAAATAGATATAAGATAGGGATATGTGAAGGAAAAGAAACGGGTACTATGCCTACAACTTTAATGTTAAAGAAGTTTTAAAAGTCAAAGGCGTAATTTTGAATCTGTTATTTCAATTTAATTTGAATACACAATATGCACTCTACTTGTAAAATGTAAAAATAAATATCATGTTTATATCCAGATGAGGTAATACCGGCACATTTCATTTTGAATTCTACCAACGGATATCCCTAACAATGTCATAATAATATATTATTGTGTTCCCTGTTTGTATTACTGAGCGTGACTGTGGACTGGGAGTGTCTGGCATGCCTTTATCCTCTGCCTGTGTAATTCCACCCAGTAATGGCAGCTGAGAGTCACTCACAGGTTGTACAGGGGACTCCCAATGCACTGGGAAGCTTCCAGCTCTGCTCCCTTACCTGGTGTGCAGAATAAACCCTGACTCGATCATACTGTGCTGGCCTGGTATTTTCACTCTTAAAAACGTTGTTTTTTTTATTCCACGCATCAGTGTGCTATGTTTCATTAAGAACCCCATTGGACCATTACAGGACATCGTGGATCAGCAATCTGTAAATGAAAGGATGCTTTAAAGTGGTTACAATGACAACAAAGACCCTGTTGACCAGTTTTGAATGGCAATAAAACCCTCATCTGGCATTACCTTGGTAGTTGATCTTGTCTGATACAGTACTACGAGACATCAATGCCCACAACAGGGTTCAGTGGCATAAATAACGTTAGGTTACTTACTGTAACCCTTGTTCCCTGAAAGAGAAGACGACCACCAAACATTATGTATGGGATATTCCTGCCCATTGGGTAGGTATCGCTGAGCTCTTTATATCAGAGCTGCCAATAGACCCCTTCCTTGGATGATGCACTTGGTCCTGCCCACCGAGGGTATAAAACTACTATCCAATGGAAGCTATTTCTCTTTTTCCGTCGAACCTGTGAGGGTGACTGAAGTCTTCTCTTTCAGGGAACCAGGGCAGCGGTGGGAACTTACACCCTCAAGGACCCTTGTGCCTACAGAAGGCAAGGCAGGGTCTACCACATTAAGACAATAGAACCTGGAGAAGGTATGCGGTGTAGCCCAGCTAGCCGCAGTACAAATATCAGACAGTGAGGCACCTCTGAAGAGGGCCCAAGATGTAGCCAACCCTCTAGTGGAGTGTGCAGCTACCCTACCAGGTGGGGGCAAGCCAGCACTATTATATGCAGTCGAGACTGTATCCATAATCCATTGTGACAGACACTGCTTAGAGAGGGGCTGTCCTAGGGTCCGTGTCCCGTGACAGATGAAGAGCTGGTCAGATTGACGCAGAGCTCTTGTCCTATGCACGTAGCATCTCAATGCCCTCACTGGGCAGAGGAAATTTAATCTCTCATCCTCCATTGAAACATTGAGGTGGATGGAAAGACTCCAGTTCCGCAGACTGATTGACATGGAAGGCTGTGATCACCTTGGGGAGGAAAGCAGGGTTGGTGCGCAGAGACACCCTGCTGCCATATCTTCCCAAATACGCATGCAGGAGCTGTGCACAGACAGCGTCTGCAGCTCACTGACCCGCTTAGCGGAGGTGATCGCCAAGAGGAAGGCTGTCTTCATAGACAGGTACTTCAACTCTATGGAGTGTATGGGCTCAAATGGGGCCTTCGTGTGAGCCTCCATTACAATATTAAGGCTTCATTTGGGGGAGAACAGTCCTAGGAGGGCGTAATCACCAAGCGCCTTTAAGAAATCGGGTAGCCAAAAAATGCGCGCCTGGAGACATTGAATCTATGGGGGCATGGCAAGCAGATATAGCCGCTAAATACACCTTCAAGGTGGAAGGTGACCTACCAGCATCAGGCAGTTCTTGCAGAAACTGTAAGATGACTGGCATATGGCAAGATATGGGGTCATGGCTTCTAGCCAGACACCAAGTTTGGAAATACCTCCACTTATAGGTATAGAAAGACCTAGTGGAGTCTGCCCTTGCGCTCTGCAATGTACCCACAACCGCATCCGATAGCCCAAGGGCTAACCAGCTGTCCCTTTCAGGGGCCAGACCCAGAGCTGGAACCTGTGCATGGTTCCACAAGCAAGCATCGCCATGTGCGCTGAGTTTTGTGCCGCACCGAGAGCTGTAGCGCTACATCTAGTCAGTGGCAACCCTGTACCATGCAGCCCTATGCATGCCCGCACTAAGCACCCGTGCACCGAGATACCTGAGTATCAAGGGCGATGCGTGCGCCACGGTCCCACAGCACTGGAGAGGCCGCTACGCAGAGTGCCTACCCGAACCGCGTGGTCAACACACCTGGTCAGCACGTAGCGTGTACCAGGGGGACACAAGGCCGAAGCCGCGGTAGGTGAGTTAAGCAGACAGCAATGCATGGAAAGATAGTAAAGGGGAGAGCACACTTTTTTTTTGGGGGGCCCAAACCCACCGCAGTGGGCGGGCCTACACAGCCAAGAGGGTCTACTCGACAGCAGGGAGACAGCCTAGCCCCGTGGAGGAGACGCAACTGGAATAGTCACTCAACAGCAGGGATACAGAAGGCAGTTGCTCGCACATGACAGACAGATACAAAAGGCGGTCTACCACGCAAGCGAGGAGGCTGTTGAAAGACAGAAAGACAAAAGACTCGGTCTTATCAAAGTCGTTGATTCCGGGAAAGCGGCAAGCCTGCTTTCAGCACGAATGCAAGGGAAATATAATCAACTTGACTCGACTCAACTCGAGAAGCTCTTTTCTTATCAATACGCTCAGCTAAACACAGAGGTCTTACCGTATCGTTTTGAGAAGGAAAAAGAAAAATGGCTTCCGTTGGATAGTAGTTTTATACCCTTGGTGGGCGGGACCGAGTGCCTCATCCAAGGAAAGGGCCTATTGGCAGCTCTGATATAAAGAGCTCAGCGATACCTACAGAACTCCCTCAGTGTTTTGTGAATGGAGCTCATTGTAAAATCTGCTATGCTCTGAATTCCTGGGCTTTCCAAACCAGAGCTTCTCCACTATACTGACATCTTCTCTGGTTGTCTTGCACAGTGACAGTAAAACTAAATATATTGGGCAAGATTTTCAAATTATAGAGTGACTATGCTAACTTTTTAGGTAAACAACACATCCCTTTTTGGCTCATTTGATTTATTGTGATGTGTCACTTTAATAATAATAATCTGTTATTATAATTAAATGGGGGGGGGGGGGGGGGTTAGTTGCCACCCTATTCATGTGAAATTACATACCAAAATGCAGGAACTGTAAGACGACAGTCTTATCTTCAAC
This sequence comes from Acipenser ruthenus, assembly GCF_902713425.1. NCBI lineage: Eukaryota > Metazoa > Chordata > Actinopteri > Acipenseriformes > Acipenseridae > Acipenser > Acipenser ruthenus. The sequence continues at coordinate 96,015,349 of NC_081191.1, forward strand.
ACAAAAGGATAAGGCTGTTTTCCGCCAATATTTTTTTTTTTTTTGTAAAAGCTGTACTTCTTCATTGAAGGTTTCCTATTTACAGCAGTTTTGAATTTGAATAGTTTCCTGTCCAGTGTTAATGCATCTCCTAGAGCAGATTTGAAAGACCTTTATTACTAATTTACTAATTGGTCTCAACGTAACAAAGGCTAAAGCAATCGCAGCAGTGATTGCTGGCCTATTTAGTCTTTTGCTTGCAGGTTCATTCCCTGAAAGTAGCTCAAATCCAGCTTCTTCACAAAGAATTGAACTAATCAGAGGCGGCCTCATTTCATTGTTATAATAATTAGCAAAAATGGTCTATCACCATGTGAACTTCAATTTAAATAAGTGTAATATCTATCTGTGAAATTCCAGAGAGAAATATGCCACACAGAACCCCTCCTATTGATATCCAAAGAAAATGACTCAGAATGTCAGGGACAAAGGTGTCATTTTAGATTTTGTCTTTTCTGACATGCCTGAGGCTTTTGTTCTTGTAAGTACATAGCAAGCAATAATAGACAGACAGATGTCCTCCTATAACGACAGAAACTGCTATTCTCATTAACTGATGCTAAGTAGTGTTAATTCCAGGTTTTAAAATCATTAGATAAGTGATTCTCCAGATACATGGATACATGTTTAAAGTGTGACACGTATGCGTGTGCATACATACTGTACAACCCCCATTACTATATTCCCTTATGGCAAAGTGGTTGCTGATTATGTACAGGTGCAGAGGTGATGCAGTGCAGGAATAAACAGACAGAGATTTGTAATCTGGTATGGAAAAATATATACGTTTTATTTTCGTTATAATCCTGGTGACCAAATAATAAACTCTGGTTATACACAGCGATGCGTAAAACACAGAACAGTAACAGGGATTGCAGCCCTAAACAATAAACACAGTATCTCTCCCACAATATACAACCACGGCCACCAGTCCTGGGTGCGTGCTGTAGTGCTCGTGGTGGGTGATACAGTTTAAAGAGTGACAAATAGTGCAGTGCTGTTCCGGGTTCAGTGCTGGCTCTTAACGACAGCTCCGGAACATGTTAGCCGTCTATAAACACACAAGTAACAATTATAGACAAGACAAACAAACAAACACTCACAATACTTTTAATACACAGTGCACGGGTCCTTCCGGGTCTATTTCGAAACCAAAAGCGAAGGAAAAGATTTTATGTGAATATGCATGACTCCTTGGTAAACGATTTCAGCTGACTCTATTGCCTGCAGCTGCTACCTTGTTTACCTTCCAGGTCAATACGTTCCCACACCGGAGTCTCGTCTTTTTCCAGGCTGACTGACTTCCCGACCCAGGGAATGAACTGTCAGGACAACCTGTCCAAAGCCTTTCCCTTTTGCTACTTAGTACCCTCACAGGTTGAGTGGGAGATTTACAACCAGAATTATATTTCCGTCACATCCCTACACAGAGATTTCATCCCCAGCGGGATAATCATAACCATCCATCCACAATGAAAAGCCAATAAGCCTAATCAATAAAAAGAACACATTGTAATTGAAGATGTGCGAAGAAGTGTCCCCTACCCCATGTCTGACTGTAAATCTATCTCCACTTCATTTCCAAATGTCTCCACACTGGTCCTGGTATTGGTTAAGGTTAACTTTGTCAACTCCTTTTTAAGATTTTAAAAACTTCAGTCAAGCCCCCCTTTTTGATCTAGACAAAATAAATTCAGCTTCTTCAACATATTTTCATAGCTCATTCCTTTAAGTCCTGGGATTAGTCTGTTTGGTCCTCGTTGGACTCTCTCCAAGCATTTGAAGTGCGATCTCACCAGTGCATTGTACAACCTCATCATAACCTCTCTTCATTTGTACAACCGTTTGACTACAGTACATAAGTAACCTTTTTGATTGCCTCCGTGCAGTGTCTGATTATTGATAGTGACGAGTCTATTACAACACCAAGGTATTCCTCTTGGGCTTGTTCTAGTTCTATACCGCCCGTTTGGTATTTGTATCCAACATTCCACTGAGTACATGGCCCCAACTAGGGGTTTCTCCTCTTACAAGTGCTCTCTGCATCCTGTGTTTTAACCAGTTATGTGTACACTTGCATATACTGTACTTCCATGTATTTCCACTGATTTCAACTTTTGTGCAGCACCTCATTTGCAGTAACTTCTTCAAAGATGTTTGTCAGACAGGATCGTCCTTTTCTGAATCCATGTTGTCTGTCTCCTATGATGCTGTTACTATATAAATGCCCCTCTAGTACCACATCCCCAGTCACCTGGGCCATCTCCTGCCCTGATTGATCTGACATTGGAGACGACCTCCCTTGTTTCTTTGAGCACTCTTGGATATATGTCATCTGGACCAGGGGGATTTGTTACCCCCAAGTCCTCTTAATACTTCTACTTTATAAGACCATTTGAGGATGTCAGGGGGCATGCTGTTCACGTCCTCACTGGTGAAAACTCAAAAGTAGTCGTTAAATACATTTGCTTTTGCTTCATCATCCTCGCCTACATTTCCCATGTTGTCCCTTAAGCTGAGGGAACACGAAGCCAATTTGTGGCTTGGAACTTGGTTTCAGGAGACTGCATGGCATACCAGGGTAGACTTTGGGTTTGATACAGCAAAGTTGTCTCAAACTAGGTCTCCCGGTCTCCTGGAACCCGGTTTCAAGCCACTGTTCCTGAAGAAGTGGCTTTGAGTTCCCTCAGCTTTAGGCTCATAACTTCTTCCTTTACTGTTCTTTGTCTGTTGTGTTATTGGAAGAACTGTTTGAGGTTGTTTGAGGCGGAATGTGAAATTCTGTATCTGTTTGTATGTCTAATATATATGTATATATATATATATATATATATATATATATATATATATATATATATATATATATATATATATATTTATATACATATATATTGTAACATGGCCACCACTCACGGTCGTTCGTTGACCCAGGACACAGAAACTGAGTTTTAAAGCGCTTAAAGTTTTAAAGTTTTTAACGAGCTATTTTTAATAAACAAAATAAACTAAAACAAAAACCTAACTCTGTTTTTGGAGCGCTGACTAAACACGTCAGGAACCTAAACTATCTTGCAGGATGGTTAAGCCGTTTACCTGACAAATAAACAATAGACACACAGATTTTAAACAAACACGAAACAAAAGGGTCACACAGTACCTTTTTCTCATATGCTTGAGCACACAATCAAGTGGGCTTCTTCACACAGCAGCCTTGAGCAGACTGGCTGCTTTCTTTAAATACCCTGCACCTGGCTCGAATTTACCTGTGCAGACATTTCCTTATACTCAATTTGTTTTGCTGTGGTGTTATCTTTTTTGTATATTTGATAAATCTCCCACTTTTTCCCCGATGCTTTGCTAAACTAATTTGGAATCACCAATTATTTTTATTGTTTTCTCCCCAATTTGAAATGTCTAATAATTTTTCTTTCAACCTGGCTCACCACTGCCACCCCCGCGCTGACTCGGGAGAGACGAAGACGGACATGATGAGGTGTCCCAGGGAGGGTGTTTAGCATGAGCCCAGCTGATCCCAATCACGATGAGGTATCCCAGGGAGGGTGTTTAGCATGAGCCCAGCTGATCTCAATCACAATGAGGTATCCCAGGGAGGGTGTTTAGCATGAGCCCTTCTGACCCCAATCACGATGAGGTATCCCACGGAGGGTGTTTAGCATGAGCCCAGCTGATCCCAATCACGATTTATTCTAAATATCTTAGACATACCCCATGGGCACCACAATACAATAGCTCATGCACTTCAAACTGCTGTGAATTCTGGCAGCTGAAATGGCCATCATTATGTTTCAATAAAAGGAATTGATTTGGCATCAGCTGTCTTTTGATTCTTTGAAGTATTTACGAGCTATCTTTCTGAAGTAACTCATTAGTTCCACAAAGTGATTTGTATACATGATGTTTCTCTCAAGGTCCTTATGCATTCCAAAACTATGATTTCAAGGATAGTGTGTCTTGTTCATTTTAACATTCTTGGAATTCTTTTCCTAATAAAGGAATAAAGCACTTAAAAGACCAATAAATGCCTTTTTAAATACTGGAAAGTTTTTAAACTCTAACTCTACATATTGTTGTATGACCATCGAGTTTGATTGTGTTGTTTTAGCTCTGCTGTTGCAGACAACTGGGGCTCATCTGTAAATACTCTTTTATTATGTGAATCTTTTTTTTTAATAAACAACAAATTGACCTTAGTTACGTAAGAAAACATAAGAAAATGTACGCACGAGAGGAGGTCATTGGGCTCACCTAAGCTTGTCCGTTTCCCAGTACCTGATTGATCTCAAAACTTTGCCATATTGGGTCTTGAAGGATCCAGGTGATTCTGCCTCAAGGACATGACTAGGTAACCCATTCCATACCCCAATTCTTCTTTGTTCTATACCAGATTCAGTTCTTTCACTCTGTCTTCACAGCTCATTCCTTTAAGCCCTGGGATTAGTCTGGTTGCTCTTCACTGGACTCTCCAGGGCCACAGTCCTTGTGGTGACCAAAACCGGACACAGTGTGCGGTCTCAGCAGTGCATGATACAACCTCATCATAACCTCCTTGGATTTATACTCTACACGTTTGGCTATACCCAAGCATTCGGTTGCCCTTTTTGCTTGCTTCACTGTCTGGTTGCTGACAGTGAGGAATCTATTACTGCATAGTATTGTTATATTCCCAATCCTGGGTGAGACCAGGTAGCAAATGTCTCCCTCTGGTGGCAAATTTATTTCAAAAGTAATCCTGAACAAGAACATACAGTATGAACAAGAAAAAAAAAAAACATTGTAAATGTCACAACAGGTTTAGAGTTTACCAGATATATCTGATTTATACCCGTCAATGTATTTATTAATTCATTATTTATTCAGGATTAGTCCACTGAAATGCAAGCACCTCCATCCTGACGGCAGCAGAGAAAACAGACAACAGGCAACAAGAAACAGTCAACATGAAGGCAATATTTTGTTTTTTATTTGAATTTATTTTTCCTTAGATATTTGCTTCATATTACCAACACCAAACAAATACAATGTTCTGAAAACGGTTTGTCTGCTTTTCCACCACATAGTTTGCAAAATTAGGAGATCCTAAATCTGTTTTCGTCTCTCCTAGATGGACCTGAAACACTTTTCCTAAGCTCTCCACACCGCCCAGCTGTGCCAGCTTAGCTGCCTGAGGATGCTGCACTGAGTTGCGAAGGATCTGTCCTTTTGTCCTGTCTCTTGCTCCACTAAACGCCCAGCAGCCAGAGGATGCTGCCTGACCCGTCGGAAAGTGTTTATATCTAATTCTTTGCTCCTCTCGTGTCTCCCTCTCTACGTCGCCCAGCAGCCAGAGGATGGTGCCTGACCCGACGAGAAGGGAAAACTCTTCGTCCACCCTATCTCGTCCTGCTATCAGTATCTAACCTCAGTGTTACTAAGCACCATTCCCAAACTCCATCCCTCAATCGCCATCCCTTTCAAACTTGTCTCACTCTTAAACTCTCAAATCTCGCCCCTTCTCAAGTCTTGTAAGCAATCAGAGAAATCCTCTCAACTTGTCTCACTCTCATTATCTCACTCCCAGTTTCGCCTCCTCTCAAGCCCTCGTAGGCAACCAGTGAATTAAATTATAAAACAATAAACAAAGCACAGGAACAAAACAAAAGGCACGGTGGCCAAAATAAACAGGTTTAACAAAAACTCACCAAACGTAAACAAACATGGACACAGACGTAAATACAGCACAACACAGAACACGGAACACAGAACACAGAACATGCACCTCCACCTCCACCTCCATCTCTAACACCAACATCAATTCTATCCTAACCAACTAACACCCGTGATCACCCTATTTATACACCTGTGGCTGATTAATCATTTAATCATTTAATCATGTATTCAATTCCTGGCTCCAGCCACATTCCCACGTGTTTTTGCAGGGGGGATTTTAACTACCTTCCTGCCACCCAATATATACCCATGCTTCAGCATAGCTTTCACCCTGCCACACTGCCACAAGCAAAAAATGTTTTAATAACTCAACACATTAAACCTGTTCATTTATATACTCAGAGAAGACAAATTGTAATTTAAATAAAGCAGACTGGGTTTAATTTAGAATAAACCTACTGTAGATTAATATAATCCAATGGAAAGAGAGGTTGAGCTCTGTTCAATTGTGCTGGCCTCACTGAAATGTGCATTCCATTAGAGACCTGGTGATTTTCCAAACCTCATATTTCTATCTGACAGGGGCTAGAGATGGGTCCTCTCATCTCAGATGAATTTGGTTGTTTCCAGTGGAAAGACTTTTTTTTGTTTGTTTGGTTTTCTATTAGCCTGGCTTCTGGAGTGAGCTTTAGAATGTCATTACTCTATGTGTTGTTCTTTCAGCAGGAGTCATTTTATCTTCAGCTCAACTTCCAGTGATGATTTATTTCACTGTCCTCAAGGAAGAGCCCTCGGGTGTTGAAGTAAATACAGAGAACATTAAAGAGATGGTGCTCAGTGAATATCAGATCAGAAACCTCACTACATGGATCAGAGCCCTGCTGTTCTCGTTGTCTATGACTTGGTGTACCACTACCCTAAAATACCCCTTTCACCACCATAGAGCCTCATACAGTAGAGCAATGAAGATGCCTTTTCTTTAATTCTATTATGCCGTTCTCAAAACATTTTTAAAAGACCTGAAGGGAAGAATGCCTAATCTCTGGTAATATGTGGATGCCCAGGGAGTATATCAGCCTTTGAGAAATGACTAGATGTTAGCTTGCTGTGTAGTTTTATTGACACTCATTGGCTGGGATTGCTTTTCCACCAGCACGACATCATGTCCAAAAGCCCATTCCCACAGTCTAACAAAGAGATATTATTCTGAGGCCTTATTTACATGTTCTTATAGTATTATGCCACATTGCTATTGCCTGTTACCTAACTAAGCATTAAGACACAACAATGAAATACAACTGTGACCAGAGAGATTTGTAAATCTAGCCTAATTAGCTGTAACCTGTACTGTTCTTTCTAGAACTAAATGCTAACTACCGTCCCACTGTAGCAGTTGTAGATTGATCGGTTTGTAGAACTGCATGCACTGCCAAACAATTCAGTCTGCTAGAATCGATCATGAGGGATTGATCTTTAAACAAAGTCCCATTCCCTTTCATATCTTGGGCTGCCGTACACAATAATTAATTGAGCTACAAGCCTAACTACTACAGCAACTGCATGGAATAAATGCCATTGCTAATGAACCAAGGACAACCGGTGGAGATTGACTAGTGATGTAGTTCAATACATATCTATATTTTTAAATGCTTACACAGGTTTATATTTGAAATGTCTTACACACACACACACCTTTTTATATATATATATATATATATATATATATATATATATATATATATATATATATATATATATATATATATATATATACTGTACATAGTGTATATTTTGAAATATTTGACACCTATGTTTTTGCTTTGTTAAGAGATTGTACATAAGTACATATCATTGTTTAATTAGCTTACAAGCTCCTATTTCTAGGGTAACGCAAATACAGACAAAGTAGTGTTATTAATAATAAGAAGAATGAAGTGCTGATACATTAAGTGATTTTGTGTATAAATACATTTGCTAAATCAGGCAGTGTTCTTCTTTACAAAATGCTTGCACCTTTGATGGCAACTGCATTGTATCATTCATATTTGCATATGTTGATATTCATAATGTGTTAAAAGATAAAGGCATCAATATAAATCTTGCAAAACACCTGTGGCATTGTAACTGTAATGTTACTTTGAACTACGGTACAAGAACGCTGTCTTACCGCATGCAGTATATTCACAATTGACCATTGACACACCGGGAACCAACGCAGTACATGAAGCTTGAGAACAGGCAAACTCAAGCTGTGCAGCAATATTGCTGTGCGTATTTGTTACGCATTCAATTTAAATATCATGCATAATTCAGATTCTTTCAATGCGTAAAACTGCACGTATTTATTCAGCACCAGGGTTACCCTGTGTGGAAACTGCAAAGGGACCAGTCCAGCTTTATTAGATGAATCCATCATCAAGATAATATTACAGCAGCATTTTATTCAATGACATGTATTATTGTATCACCTGGATGAGCCCCCATTGGGTTCTACCTCTCTTTCCAAGGTGGTCCTTGAAGACAGCAGCATCTAAAATAACACTAACAAAAGAACTTGCAATTGAGTTTAACAAGTCGTTAACTCATTGTTTAAAACTGGTCCACATAAGCATTTTCAATGTGATATTGTTTTAAGCTGTGACTGTATAAAAGGGCAATTTCCAGAGGAAGTGTGCAGTATTGGAAAGCAGAACACTTCTGTAGCTCATGAGTACAGATTACAAGTTGCCTTTGGGGTTAGTTCACTGTAACCCATTCCTAAGTAGTTAATTAATTAAATGAAGACGAGTGAATCACAGAAAATATCAAGAAAAGGACCAGTTCAGTTGTGAGTTTGAGCAGGACTGGTTTTGTGTGGCTTGTGAGAAGTATATATTACCCGGCACCCTGCTTTCGGTGCAACAAGAAATAAATGGCTTTTATGTTTGCCCAGGTTGTTATTGGATTTGAAAAAAACAAAACACTGCAACTCTATACACAGAAGTAGAAGCACAAAAATATTTGTTTTATTGATATGTGGCTGTTCAGAGAATTTGATAGTTATTAGAGTTAATTAAATACAGAAGGAAATGGCTTCAGTTTGATTAAATAAAACACTTAAAAGTCAGGTGTGAGAAATTTAATCCAACGTGGCTAGGTACGGACAGCAATTAAACACAGTGGTAAGGTACCGGTATTTTATTAAACACAGTGGTAAAGGGGGCTCCCAAGTGGCGCATCCAGTAAAAGCACTCGCTAGAGTGCAGGATGCGCTCTATAGCCTGGACGTCGCGAGTTCGAGTCCAGGCTATTCCACAGCCGACCGTGGACGGGAGCTTCCAGGGGGTGGCGCTCAATTGGCCGAGCGTCGCTGGGGGGAGGGAGGGCTAGGTCAGCCAGGGTGTCCTCGGCTCACCGCGCACCAGCGACCCCTGTAGTCTGGCCGGGCGCCTGCGGGCTTGCCTGTAAGCTGCCCAGAGCTGCGTTGTCCTCCGACACGGCTGCACGGTGAGTTCGCAGTGTGTAAAGAAGCGGGCGGCTGACGGCACACGCTTCGGAGGACAGCGTGTGTTCATCTTCGCCCCTCCCGATTCAGCGCAGGTGAGCTGAGCCTAAAAAAAATAATTGGGCATTTCAAATTGGGGAGAAAATAATAAAAAAACTAAATTGGCAACAACTAAATTTAAAAAAAAAACAAACAAAAAAAACACAGTGGTATTTTATTAAACACAATGGTAAGTTACCGGTATTTTATTAAACACAGTGGTAAATTACCGGTATTTTATTAAACACAGTGGTAAGGTACAGGTATTTTATTAAACTCAGTGGTAAGGTACCGGTATTTTATTAAACACAGTGGTAAGGTACCGGTATTTTATTAAACACAGTGGTAAGGTACCGGTATTTTATTAAACACAATGGTAAGGTACCTCCTACTACAGTACTGACCCACTGTAAGCAGTCTGCTGTAATATAAAACATAACATTAATTTCTTACCAAATAAAAACAAACGCAGCTGCACGGTAAGTGAAAGTAGAGGATGAAAATAATTTCTACACCCTTCACTGGTGTAAGCGACGTGTACAGTATTCATGCTAGGTTGCAAACCAAAGTTTTAGAGAGGCATGCTCACAAAGAAGGAGTAGTGAAGAGGTTCACTTCCAGCTGTGCCGCTCAGTGTTTACTGATGTCAGCTGAGATACTGAGAGTGAAACTGATGTAGAAATCTAAGGAATGCAATTCTTACAAACATTTATGATGTATGCTCTTGATTGTTCCATTTTTTTTTTAAATCAAACAACAATGCAAATTATTTAAAATGTTTATTTAAATTGTATCTAGCCAGGATAGAACCCTTGAGATATACATCTCATTTTCAAAGGGGTCCTGGCAAAAGAAGACAGCAAAATCAATGGCAAAAAAAGAGACTAATCATTCAAATAGGACAAAAACACTTAAAACAATCATAAAAACAGTAACACAAAATACAAGCATTAAAAAAATAAAACAATTCCATGATCCTGGTATTCGTCAGTATTTATAGGGTTTGCATTCCTGGTCTGATTCAAAATAAATATGTATGTATCTATTTAAAAAGGTATTGTGAAGAAGCCGTTTTTACGTTCAAAGTCAATGAGTTCCAAAAATGAGATGCTTGATACAGTATACGTACAAAGGCGCGTTGGCCCATATTAGGTCTCAATTTAGGGATCTTAGTGCATGGCTGCAGTAATGCTTTGCTTTCTGTCTTGGTAATGTGGTTTTAGAAAGCACCAACTGTGAATCCAAAGCACCAACTGTGAATCCAGTTTAAAATCAATCTTCGCTGGCCTTTTCTTTTTGACTTGCTGTATTTTTAAATGTAGTTCACATCTATTGGACAGAAAATACTAAACTAAGATCAGAAATTTTATAATCCACCAAAACCAGCCAATCAATACTTTGCATCAATGAAAGCAACCAATCCTGTACACTGCAACTGCCGAGAGCCAATCACAACTTGTCAGCTCGACTGGAGCACAGACACACCCAGCATCTTTCAAAAACAACAAGCGAGACAAGGACAGTTCAATAATATTGCTCCATTCATATATATATATATATATATATATATATATATATATATATATATATATATATATATATATATATATTCAGGAGAGAAGGGCTTTGGCCTGAGTTAGGAGGTATTTTAGAGTGGTATTTAATGAGAGATTGTATTGGTAGTTCATACTCCATCGTATACGGACTGTTCAGTAATTTCTCCGTTCATTTATCCGGCAATGTCCAGATTATAAACAGCTACATTAAGTTAATAAAAAACAAAAAACGGTTTACTAAATAAAAACTAATTGTTTTTCTCTTTATGTGTATGTCATCCTTGTTTTGTATTTAAAAAATGTTTGGGACTATTTTCTTAGAACGTCTTTACTCAGTGGAAAGGTACCCAACAAATCAATACAAGTTCAAGGTAAATCTAGGTTTTAAGGTGTTTTTTTTTTTAAAAAGAAAAACAATGATAAAATGTGTTTTCTAATAGCGATCGTGCCCTCTCGATGATGACTCTACCGTGTGATAGTTGACTTTAACTTTCGTTAGCACCCTCGCCTTCGCGGTCAACTATCAGACAGTAGAGCCATCATCGACGGGTACTATCGCTGAAATAGAGCCATCATCGACGGGCACTATCGCTGAAATAGAGCCATCATCGACGGGCACTATCGCTGAAATAGAGCCATCATCGACGGGCACTATCGCTTAAATAGAGCCATCATCGACGGGCACTATCGCTTAAATAGAGCCATCATCGACGGGCACTATCGCTTAAATAGAGCCATCATCGACGGGCACTATCGCTTAAATAGAGCCATCATCGACGGGCACTATCGCTTAAATAGAGCCATCATCGACGGGCACTATCGCTTAAATAGAGCCATCATCGACGGGCACTATCGCTTAAATAGAGCCATCATCGACGGGCACTATCGCTTATATAGAGCCATCATCGACGGGCACTATCGCTTAAATAGAGCCATCATCGACGGGCACTATCGCTTAAATAGAGCCATCATCGACAGGCACTATCGCTTAAATAGAGCCATCATCGACGGGCACTATCGCTTAAATAGAGCCATCATCGACGGGCACTATCGCTTAAATAGAGCCATCATCGACGGGCACTATCGCTGAAATAGAGCCATCATCGACGGGCACTATCGCTGAAATAGAGCCATCATCGACGGGCACTATCGCTTAAATAGAGCCATCATCGACGGGTACTATCGCTTAAATAGAGCCATCATCGACGGGCACTATCGCTTAAATAGAGCCATCATCGACGGGCACTATCGCTTAAATAGAGCCATCATCGACGGGCACTATCGCTTAAATAGAGCCATCATCGACGGGCACTATCGCTTAAATAGAGCCATCATCGACGGGCACTATCGCTGAAATAGAGCCATCATCGACGGGCACTATCGCTGAAATAGAGCCATCATCGACGGGCACTATCGCTTAAATAGAGCCATCATCGACGGGCACTATCGCTTAAATAGAGCCATCATCGACGGGCACTATCGCTTAAATAGAGCCATCATCGACGGGCACTATCGCTTAAATAGAGCCATCATCGACAGGCACTATCGCTGAAATAGAGCCATCATCGACGGGCACTATCGCTTAAATAGAGCCATCATCGACGGGCACTATCGCTTAAATAGAGCCATCATCGACAGGCACTATCGCTGAAATAGAGCCATCATCGACGGGCACTATCGCTTAAATAGAGCCATCATCGACGGGCACTATCGCTTAAATAGAGCCATCATCGACGGGCAGTATCGCTTAAATAGAGCCATCATCGACGGGCACTATCGCTTAAATAGAGCCATCATCGACGGGTACTATCGCTGAAATAGAGCCATCATCGACGGGCACTATCGCTTAAATAGAGCCATCATCGACGGGCACTATCGCTTAAATAGAGCCATCATCGACGGGCACTATCGCTTAAATAGAGCCATCATCGACGGGCACTATCGCTTAAATAGAGCCATCATCAACGGGCACTATCGCTTAAATAGAGCCATCATCGACGGGCACTATCGCTTAAATAGAGCCATCATCGACGGGCACTATCGCTTAAATAGAGCCATCATCGACGGGCACTATCGCTTAAATAGAGCCATCATCGACGGGCACTATCGCTTAAATAGAGCCATCATCGACGGGCACTATCGCTTAAATAGAGCCATCATCGGCGGGCACTATCGCTTAAATAGAGCCATCATCGACGGGTACTATCGCTTAAATAGAGCCATCATCGACGGGCACTATCGCTTAAATAGAGCCATCATCGACGGGTACTATCACTTAAATAGAGCCATCATCGATGGGCACTATCGCTTAAATAGAGCCATCATCGACGGGCACTATCGCTTAAATAGAGCCATCATCAACGGGCACTATCGCTTAAATAGAGCCATCATCAACGGGCACTATCGCTTAAATAGAGCCATCATCGACGGGCACTATCGCTTAAATAGAGCCATCATCGACGGGCACTATCGCTTAAATGGAGCCATCATTGACGGGCACTATCGCTTAAATAGAGCCATCATCGACGGGCACTATCGCTTAAATAGAGCCATCATCGACGGGCACTATCGCTTAAATAGAGCCATCATCGACGGGCACTATCGCTTAAATAGAGCCATCATCGACGGGCACTATCGCTTAAATAGAGCCATCATCGACGGGCACTATCGCTTAAATAGAGCCATCATCGACGGGCACTATCGCTTAAATAGAGCCATCATCGACGGGCACTATCGCTTAAATAGAGCCATCATCGACGGGCACTATCGCTTAAATAGAGCCATCATCGACGGGCACTATCGCTTAAATAGAGCCATCATCGACGGGCACTATCGCTTAAATAGAGCCATCATCGACGGGCACTATCGCTTAAATAGAGCCATCATCGACGGGCAGTATCGCTTAAATAGAGCCATCATCGACGGGCACTATCGCTGAAATAGAGCCATCATCGACGGGCACTATCGCTTAAATAGAGCCATCATCGACGGGCACTATCGCTTAAATAGAGCCATCATCGACGGGCACTATCGCTTAAATGTTGCAGTTTTGCAGCTCCAGGGGTTACATGCTGAGGCAATTTGGGCTATATTGTAGTTGATAAGGGAGAGGTAGGGTTGAATTAGTTCCCATTTAGAAGAACTTTCGCAAACTTATTCTGGTATGAAGATCGCAAAGTAAAACTTTGAGGTTCTCACACCCTTATTATTATAGGAATAAAAGAAGGAAAGATAGCTGAAAAACATATTAAAATTAATTGGTTTGCAAAAAAAACACACATTCCTGCATAAATTCAAACCATCTGGACAGGAATAAAGACAGAAAAACAAAAAAAGGAAAGATTATATGATGACAGGTTTATGACATGACAAATGATATGAAGAATGTTTTCTGAGCTTGAGTCATAAAGGTCCAGCATCTGGAATGATACGTAACATTAAATCTTTGGGCAATGTGTCAAATGTTCTTAAGAGACTAATGCAACTGTTTGTGATCAAAGCGTGCTACTACGAACCCTGCCACTTGAGTACTACCACTATGAATATATTACTTTTGAACTTTCTTCTCAGATATTTTAAATACAAACTTCTAAACCACATGGGGGGATGTAGACCAGGTTCATCATTTTGGTATCTAAGCTGAAAAAAATATATCTTATGGCACCAGGAGAAAGGTTCATCTTGAAAAGCAACATATTGTAGCGTTTCACAAGAGGCGGAAAACAGGAGAGACGCTTTTTTTCTTTTAAACGCTTTATTTAGACGCTCTCTCGGGACCCACCAGAGTCCACAGCTCTGTCAGCAACACAGGATCGAGGAACAGAGACACAGTGACACAAAATGCCTCTTTTTCTACAATTAGCTCCGCCCCAGTATGTAAATCAGGGTGCAGAGCTTACACACATCCCAAAGTAAGAGGGGGTCAAGGACCTCTTCGTTTTTCTGCAGATAAAAACTTAAAACAGGCAACTTTTAAAGCTAAGCAATCTGCACCTGTGGCGTGCAGACCCAGTAGCAAATAAAGCCTTATTTTAAGCTTATCTATAGGTTCAGAACACACAGGAGATAATATAGTAAGATATTACTGATCCCACAGCCTTGGTGCATCAATCTTGGAGTCTTAATACAGTTATACAGTTTGATACATTGTGCACTATTCTTAGTAGAGATAAATTATTTAGTTTTATATAATACAATCTACTTCCCCCAATGATCGTGTAAACTTCTTATCATGTCCCAGCATTTGTGTTCATCCATGGAAGCTCACCCCTCCCATTATGTAAGTAATGTAATTTTTTAAAAATATATTATTTTGTCATACTGTTGGCTGTAAAAATAAGCAATTACTGTATTAGTTTTGTTGATATTGCCTTGTAATGCATGTTTTACTTATCAATACTAACTATTCTGCAGTAACACAGGGCACTGGGGTCGCAAAGTCACTTTTTTTGGCAGAAGGGGGGGTCACAGTGCCACGAAGTTTGAGATCCGCTGCTATCGAGAGTTTGCTGCCTGGTTTAAAAAGTTATCCCACGACAGGACATGTTTTTTTCAGAGGATATTACAGTTTATATTAGATTTACAAATAATTCTCTCAAATGGAAGGAAATCATTTTTCTAAAACAAAATGAAAACAATTAAGGTTGCAAAAAAGTAGTCAGATTGTTTAATCAATCGATCAATCAATCAATCAATCTTTATTTTATATAGCGCCTTTCATAGTGGACCATCATCACAAAGCGCTATACAAGATACAGTAACAAAAAGAAAATCCATAATACTTTAAATACAGAGAAATGCATAATACATGATATACAGTAAAACCAAAAAAACAATGCATAAAACAATACAGTGAAACATGCATAATACATTAAACACAGTGGAAAGTGCATAATACATGATAGTAGCATAATACATTAAATAACAGCAGCTAATAGCAGATATCAGGCTTAAAGAGCATGGAAAGCGAGAGAGAACAGGTGAGTCTTTAAGACCTCTTTTTCTTTTTAGTTCTGTATTATTTATTTATTTCAAAAAACAAACAAAACATGGGGAAGCTTTACATTTCAGTTAATACTTAATGTATTGTCTACACGTGAGTTAACATACTGTGATGGGTTTTCTGAGCGTCACTGGCTTTTTAGTGTTTATGTGATCTCTTGTGCTTACCACAAACATCATTCTTGCGCCCATGTCCCACAGTTTAAAATCAGTCCTGCATATTTACAGAAATATGTTTTTTTTCCCGCTGCTTAGGATTGTGCGAGAATACGTTGTGGTCCAAGAAGCTTGAAATTTGCATCTATGGAGTGGAGGCTTTGAGTAAATTGTTGATGCTCATAACATCGATATATATTGTAACTCCTGAATGTGTCTAAGGCTTTTGCACAGCAGTGTATATATTTTTTACCGGACGAGGAGGGCTTAACCCACGCACAGCAATCTAGATGATCAACTATGTGAGCTTGCCTCACACACAAAATGCATGTCTGTCACAGGGCTCTCCTGGGTCCTAAACCCTGCTAGGTACAGACAGGGATTGCAGTAACCACAGACAGTACATGCCTTTTACAGAAATGAAATGTTTGCTGACAGAGGGGTTTAACAATAGGGTTTTGAGCAAAATACGTGAGAAAATCTGTTGTCTGGGAGAAGTGTTAAAAAAACG
Organism: Acipenser ruthenus; assembly: GCF_902713425.1. Taxonomy (NCBI): domain Eukaryota; kingdom Metazoa; phylum Chordata; class Actinopteri; order Acipenseriformes; family Acipenseridae; genus Acipenser; species Acipenser ruthenus. The sequence goes on from NC_081191.1 coordinate 96,031,802, forward strand.
TGAGAGTCCTGGTTAAGGAGAGTTGAGAAGTCTGCATTAATGTGTATTGTTCCTAAAATTAACAAGTGCTATAAAACACCGCCCCCCGCCCCCCAAATATACATGGAATTTTTAATTGAGTAACTAAAACTGACCATGGCAGAAAGCAAGCAAATGCGAATAGAATTGCATGAATCAGTTTAAGTGTATGCACAATGCGAATAGAATTGCATGAATCAGTTTAAGTGTATGCACAATGCGAATAGAATTGCATGAATCAGTTTAAGTGTATGCACAATGCGAATAGAATTGCATGAATCAGTTTAAGTGTATGCACAATGCGAATAGAATTGCATGAATCAGTTTAAGTGTATGCACAATGCGTATAGAATTGCATGAATCAGTTTAAGTGTATGCACAATGCGAATAGAATTGCATGAATCAGTTTAAGTGTATGCACAATGCGTATAGAATTGCATGAATCAGTTTAAGTGTATGCACAATGCGTGTCAACGTTTTTCTAGTAGCAAAGTGCAATGGGTTTTACACATGTTAACATTTTATTTTCCATTAAACCTGAGTTAACCTTTTATGGCAACCTGCTCTTCCTGATCCTACCTATCCATATACGTCTACTCAGGGAACACATTTTATTTTTTAGCATTAAGCATATGTTAACACTGCTATTGTGAAGTACTGTAGCTATAGCAACTAATGCTTTCAGGATTCCTTTTGACAAAGCACAATTTTCCACAATTTGTCTCTTTCTCTTTTTGTACCCTTTGATAAAGATGTTAGATGAGCGAGCGGCAGTGAGTGAGAGTCTCTGTAGGGTATCTGTAGAGATAGAGAGAGAGAGAGAGAGAGAGAGAGAGAGAGAGAGAGAGAGAGAGAGACAGACTAATGGCTGCTTATTGAATCTGCACCCTCAAAAGTTCTCAACCTCACATTTTACATAAACTTTGGAAAGTGATATTCAATGAATCTCTGATTAAAAAATACAATTCATGCCCATTTAAAAAATGCACACAACTTGTTGGCAAAAAAACACATATCTTTGACATAAAAAATCTGTCTTCTTAAAAGCTAATACTTTAGACCAGTGGTTCTCAATGAACATATGTAGGAATTAGCTGACAGCAGCTCTTCTCCAAAACTTTATGAACATACACTGCCCTATTGGAGCAAGGAGCTGATTCAATACAATTTTGTATCTATTTTGTTTCTAAGAATAATGAGTAAAAGAAAATTACTCATATAATACTTGTACATGTCATACTCATTACGAATACTCATTTGTCCTTGTTGCTCGGTACGGCCCTAGTAGGCAAACCCCACACAAGAAAAAAATCACAGAATCAAATTTGCACGAGACTTCAAGCTGAGCGCACATAACAAGGGACATGAGTCCTAGAGGACTTGTCACATGCCTCTAGGATTCAGACAACAGGCCATTTAATACCTCAGCGATAAGGTCAGTGTTGATCCAGCTAAGATTTGGCCAAATCCTGGCCTTTCAAGAGGATAAAATAAATAAATAGGTTAAACCAACCAGGACGGAATGTATCAGACTTTTATCATTTTAGCCAATACCTTGCAGTCTACATTAAGCAGTGATATCGGGCTGTAGCTGCTACATTTTATAGAGTGGTAGGAAAAGGATGAGAGACTATCATCTAAAGACAATAGCATTAGTAACTTGGCGGGATGGGGGCATCAATTAGATCACCAAGTCCCCCACGCTCCTACCCCCTTCAAAAAACTTTTTTTAGGTTCTAAAGAGGGCAAACTCTGTTTTCTGATTAATTGAGTTCTTCTTCTCTGCTTTAACTTCCAGAAGCTCTTCCTTTACACTGAAATCCTTGGGGTCATGCAAGTGCAATTGCCCAACTCTTTAATTCAGTCTGTAAATCAGACCATGACTTGTGTAATGTGTCACATAACTAATCATTTCTCCCCTTATGGTGCATTTAAGCGCCTCCCAAAGTGTGCCAGCAGAATCAACAGCGTGCCCATTAACCTTCAAAAGGAACCAAATCTCTGATTTAATGTATTTCATAAAGTCCTCATCACAAAGAATGGAATTAGTATTACATCTCCATAGTGAGATCTGATAAAGCTAGGTGACGGCACAAACTGTAATATAAATCACTGCATGGTCAGAAAGGCTGTAATTACCAATACTGGCATCCAGTGTTGCCATTACTACCTCTAGTGGTGCTAAAAACAATTCAGTCCGCGAGTATGAATTGTGTACGAAGATTAAAATGTATACTCCCCATCTTATGCTGTGGAGTAACCTCAAAATCTCCATCAGACCGATATCCCTGCAAAAAGCCTCCATTCCTCCTGATTCTACATGGTCTGATTGTGATTCTGATCCTGGCTCAATAAAACAATGAAACAATGAAACAATTTCATTGTGTCTGTGCAAAGCAGCCACACAACACATTCCCCTAGTGTGCAGGGCCTCTGCCCTGTCACACTACCAATGATCTATCTACCAGGGACAGAGTTAGAGTCACCTTCTACAATTACTGGGCACTGGCAAACAGATAGATGTGCCGAAATGTGTGTAAAAAAAGAAGATGGATTAGTGTGAGGTGCATATGTTTCCAATAACAATGTACCACCCTGATTATTTTAAAGGGATCCCTCTTACCTATTAATATTGACACTCCTTTTCAAGTTATGTGAAGCAGAAAGGCACTGGCCTACCCACAAACATTTTACAGATGCAGTATTGGCAGGTGAGTTTCTTGGAGCAGAGCAATGTTGCTTTTCAGTTTATCTAGATATAACATACTAGGGACTACCAATGAAAATGAACTTTTAGCTAAAATTTGGGTACAATGCATCACATGCCATGTTCATTTACAAATTGTACAGTGTCCCTGTCAAATAAATATAATAAATACAAATACATAAAAATAAATAAAAATAAATAAAAATAAATCCAAGGGACCACATTTAGGCTTTCTCTATTATTACCATCGGACATAACAGTCAATAACAATGTACTCTAAAGGACACCTGCAGGTTATCCTGCCAAAGGCATAGTTTAAAAAAGGAAACAAACAAAAGGGTCTGCACATGTTCAAACAAGCACCATCTGCGTGAGAACCAGGCAGTTAAATTCTGAACAAATAAGAACACTTAAAAAAAAAAATAGTACAGTCAATTTTCTTATTCTCTGCAATAGACCCAAATGTGTGTGAATCACAACGGCCAATTTTGTTAATTATAAATCGATGCAAACATTTTGACAGAAATTCTTGCTTTATAAAGATCACGTGCTGGGCACTCCATATTACTGAAAAAAGGTGTTCTCTTTTTTATGCATGTGTACAAGCTAGCATCAGTAAAAAGCGCTTCTGTTTAAAGGTCAGCTGCTCTTGGCTTGTTATAGGAGTACTCCTCTGTGTCCTAGTTAAACTGTACAATTGATTTGTGTATACTAAAATCCTTTTCATAGCCTACCTACAGCAAGCTCCTCTGGGACCCCTGTGCTCCCCTGACTGTATGACTCAATCTGCACACCATGCGATCATGCGTTTACCAGATGAGCCCCTCGGGGACCCCTGTGCTCCCCTGACTGTATGACTCAATCTGCACACCATGCGATCATGCTTTTACCAGACGAGCCCCTTGGGGACCCCTGTGCTCCCCTGACTGTATGACTCACCCTGCACACCATGCGATCATGCTTTTACCAGACGAGCCCCTCGGGGACCCCTGTGCTCCCCTGACTGTATGACTCACCCTGCACACCATGCGATCATGCTTTTACCAGGCGAGCCCCTCGGGGATGCCTTGCTCCCCTGACTGTATGACTCACCCTGCACACCATGCGATCATGCTTTTACCAGACGAGCCCCTCGGGGACCCCTGTGCTCCCCTGACTGTATGACTCACCCTGCACACCATGCGATCATGCTTTTACCAGACGAGCCCCTCGGGGACCCCTGTGCTCCCCTGACTGTATGACTCACCCTGCACACCATGCAATCATGCTTTTACCAGACGAGCCCCTCGGGGGCCCCTGTGCTCCCGACTGTATGACTTTTACAGTGGCAGTCAGGATTACAGCATTATCTGGAATGTTCGGTGCATGCCAGTAATTGCGGTTAATATTAATGGGTAAATAACTTCAGATGCTGTTGTAATGTGTTTACTTTTCCATAATCATTGTATGATGTTTGCAACTATTCTAAGTGGTTTTGTGTCCTGTTGCTTCAGTAAGGCGCTGTATTAATTAGTCTAAGAAAAAAAGAACAAGAAGAAAACAGAAATGATTCATAGGTTTGAACTTGTCCTCAGAATCTATTGCTCTCTGCAGGGATGGGATTTCTCAATTTAATATGTCCAAGTGATAAACATAAATAGGCAACTCCTTACATGAGACATGAAAATATTTCAGAATAAAAAAGAAGCAAAATAAGAAGCTGAGCGGAAAGAGATTCAAAAGGGGTATTAAAATAGACAGGAAATACACTTATATTTAATACTTGGAGATCAGGCATTTTTCATGTTGGATTTTACAGATGGGCTGAATATGAACTGTATGTGTGCTCTTGGATGACCTTCCTGGCAGTTCATTAATGCAAGTTTAACAGGGAGGAGGCTGGGCACAAACTGACAACGCTGCACACCACAAGCGAGCATCTTACCCACAATGCAAAAGAGCCGGGCTCGTCTGAATCCGTGGTCTCATCTTACCTGCAGGGCACAGGACAGAATCCGCAGTGACAGTGTATCACAGAACACTACCCATTACACAAGTGAATGGCTTGGTTTACATGTGACAAAAGCTGTCCCATAATTTACCATTCTTTCTTATCAAATAAGAATAAGAATAAGAGCTAGCCTTGGCAAGCTGATTTGACAAAGGAACAAGTATACGAGGGGGGGGGGGGGGGGGGGGGGTTACAGACCGCTTTGATCAGTGGGTTTGATTTTTTATTGAAGTGATAGTATTTATTCAACCTTTTGAATTGTTGCCACTTGCAGATGACTCCTAAAATGAAGATGATTTTTCATTTCATTAAAAATAAACAACTGCAGCTACCATGCTAGAAAGGAAAATCTTGCAAAAATAAAAAAAATCCTATTGTGTTTTAATTTGTGCATTGCAGAATGCTATTCCTGTGACAGAGACAGAATGATTCCTGATGATAAATCTCTCTCCCGACCTGTGAGGGCACTGTGTAAAGGGAACAGAGTGCCCTGGACTGGATGGCCAGACAATTCACTCCCTTGATTAGAAGGAAGTCAGTCATCTAAATAAGGGGGTGAAGCTACGATACACTAAATCATTGACCCGGAAGGGAAATGACGTGGCAGCCACGGATTGGAGGAGCGGTTGCACTAGTTAACCAAGGGGTCATGATTGACGGTAAAAAAGGGGGCATAGCGAAGTGATCTGTTCCTTTGTATGGTTAAAGCTGAACCGGAAGGACAACGTGTATTGTAAATCGTTTGTTTTTGTCATGTCTAAAGTACCACTGTGCTTGTTGTTATTAGATGGCTGAACACAATCTGGAGCTGTCGCCACGGGACAGCACTTATCTGGACTACACTGCACTATTGTTCATGATAAACTGTATTTGCAACGCGAGCACTAAATCACTCACTGTGGACTTGTGTTTGTGTTTTGTGTTACGTGTGGGTATTTAAAAAACTGGACTATTATTATTTCGGGGGCCAACCCGTGGATTGCCTGTTATCATTGTTATTATTTACTGCAGTTTGTCATCAGACTTTTGGATTGTACAAATAAACCACCATTGCACCTGGATTATTGTTGTCTGTCTGTTTATTGATCACCACAACATTCATGCACACTGTTAACCACTTTGCCACAATTCCATATATTATACATGATCATATTTGACTTGGCTTTCGCTAATATAAAATGAGATAGCAGTGGTGGGGACAAGCTAAGATGTAGCTTTGCTGTAATATATGAGCCTTCAGTGCTTTTCCTCCAGGTAATGTGGATTTGCTATTGGCCCTGTGTTGATGGCTGAAATGTAATGCTGGCTCCAGGGTTCAGCCGATTTGTGGCCTCCCTGGTGCATCAGCACCCACAACAGCAGCGATGCTGGCTCCAGGGATCAACCAAAGTGCAGCCTCCTTAGTGCCTCCTGTATATATACTGACATTAGCTTTAACTATGGAGCTGCATTCCTGTGCATTCAAACCGCCACAATGCAGGCAGCAGATTTTTTTCTATAAAGATGTAAACTGCATGTATTTTAGGGTTATAGAATTCTATAAAGTCTGCAACCTTTAGGTAAACTAACTTCTGTATTGGAACAAAACAAAATACACCATCATAATATCGAAAAATTAAGTGGCATCAACAGAGCATAGGAAAATGATTCAAAAGAAACATTCTCATTCTAAGTTGTCAAGGAGAGACAAGTAGCATTACTTCGGTTTTATCGCTATTTAATTGTAGGAAGTTTTGCCGCATCCAAGTTTTAATCTCAGTCAGACAATTACCAAGAGCGGAAACGGCCACATTTGTATCAGGCAGTGGCGTGCTGTGACAAAATGGACTGGGTTAGCAGAGTCGTCGCAACCCCCCCTGCCGACCCCCTTCCTTTTTTTAAGTGGCAGCTACCTGTAAGCCACAGATACCTTTCATAATTTGAATTCTGAAAGTGCCGAGTATACCCTTTCCCTTCCCGTGTCAGCTCAGGGATCTGTGGTGTATATCTCCCTTTTTTAATAATCTCCAATTTTTCAGAGAAAGTTCTCCTTGAAAAAGGATTCGTAACCAAACCGACTATGATGTCTCTGTTTTCTCACATTTTTTTTTGATTTTAGTGTAAAATAAAAATCGAAATGATTAGATGTTGTAAAGGTATTTGTATTTATCAATTTATATTTATAAGCAATATCGTGCGAAATCCAGCTATCCTCCTAACTGCAGTGCTAACCAAGGAATATTCATGTTTTGGGGTTGCTCACTAATGATTGGTCAGCTATCAGAGCTTTGACTTTCCCATTGGTTGCTAAAGCAGGCCCTTCAAGTGAGGCAGAGAATACCCTGGGAGAGTTATGGCCCGCCTCTGCTCACTTCTGATTGGTCGCCTGTCAAAAGAAAATGACATTCTTTGTATCGCCTATTGGTTAAACTCACTCAAGCCCTTCAACTGAAACGGGAATACCTTCAACTATTTTTTTCTAGCGTCTGGTCGTTGTTTTAGACTTATGCGGGGGAAATGCAGATCTCTTATTGGCTGATCACATCCACTTCAGGAAACCCCTAGACTCTTAAAAAACCTCTAGTAAACCCTGTAAGTCATCTTGGATAAAGGCGTCAGACAAATGAACAAATAATACTTAGAGTTGTATGTTTCATAGTATAAGCAAGCACACTGTACGCAAGTGAGTGAGGCAACGTCATGTCATTTGACTGACGGTTTACTTGGCACTGTCTGGTCAGAAGAGAATACCTTGAAGGTCCTGACGTCACGCCACTGGTATCAGGTGTAGTCTTAAAATATAATTGTGCGTCATCTGCATATGAGTGAAAACTCACACCATGGCGACGTTTGATCTGTCCAAGTAGCAGCATATAGATATTAAAAAGTATATGCATATGAATGTAGGACAAAAAATATTCAAACTATGTACATTTTTAGCGCTTTACGTGAGGGTGTTAGTACAAGCTGCTGGTTCATTTCCATTCATTGTTGTGTAATATGTAGTTTCCTGTGAACATTTCCATTTCTGTTAGAAAAGTGTAAATATACATATTTTGTATCCCAAAAATAAATACAGCAAACTTTTGCCTTATTGACGCACTAGCTATTACATTGCATTAGAAACCTGGCAGTCAGTTTAGTTTGCTTCCGGTAAATGACTGAACACACTGCATAGAGCTGCACGATTTCTTTAAAATGTCTTCAATGACAAAAGAAACCAATTGCATCAAATATTCTACAATTTAGCATTTACTGTTTTTCAGGTTTTAGCATTTAAATCTTTAGGAACATTTGATCAGATTTGAATGTAACAACACTTTTTTTCTGATTTAATAAATATTATGTTTAAATTGTGAAATATATTGAAATTCCTATTTTAGACAGTGAAATAAGTATTTTCTTTTTATAGTGAAATAAATACAGGCCTAATTATTATGAATGTGTTTCAAAACAAAAATGAGCCTTCCAGAAACACAATAATACACTGGTATTGTGAACCACATTTGTGTGCATTTTATTACTGTATTTATGGTTTTCTTTTTTCTTACTTTGTGTTATTCTGTAACTAGAGATTTGTTTTTCACTGGCAAAGTTATACATTTTAGATTTTGCATAATATGTGAAATAAATTGTGACAAGAAACGTTTTGCACAGGGAGTACAGATCTCAAGCAAGGCTGCTTCTAAAAATATAAATAGCATGTCTGAGTATATTTAAGAGCATTTTATTATCTGAGCTTTCTTTAAACATTTTTTTAAAAAATGCAAGCTGTGGTCAATGCCAGATTTTTTGAACTCCATAGACCATCCATATTCTCTTTGTTACTTGGCAGCATTTTGAATTATAGCAAGTCTATTTAAAGAGCCTGCACCAAAACTACCATCAGTTAATACATCTAAAGATGTGGCTGTTAACTAAAGTCATATTGTTTCTTACTGGAATGATGTCTAGGTTGTTTAGTGGAGTGATAGGTAGCACTTTACAATATTTGTATAGTGTAGCGTGCACAGGGGAAGGCAGCAGTAGGGCTGGTAGGTGACGTAATCACACACAGAGACATACGCTCCTTGCAAAGGAGCCGGCTCTTTTGTACAGCGGTATCGGCGCTATGCTTCAGTGCGAGAAGGCCCAGGTTCGCGCCCGCCCTCCGCCTGTGTGTGGATTTCCTCGCCCTGTGTGATGTGCCTGCCTGCGGGAACCGAGATCGCTACAATATGTAAACTTGAGTCTAAGGATGTGAGCAGATGAAATGAAGACTTGTTGCCTGATAAAGTGAACTCATAAATATTTTCCACCAGACATGGCAATACTTATTTATATCTACACCTCACTTACAGTATAATGATTTTGTAATTCTAACTGGTTTTCTATGTGTTTTACATGTGTAAAGGGTTACATTTACAGTCATCAATGTTTTTTGTACTTCAAATAAAACATTAAAAAAAAAAATGATGTTGTAATCAAAGAGCAAGGGAAATAAGTGGAGAAAAGACAATTGAAAATGAAAATGTAAGTAAACATTGTATTTTAACAATTTACAATTTAAAACTTAAATAAATAACCTAAAATAAGTTGATGGACTGTATCACGGAGGTGTTTTAACAATGAATCTAGGAGCATGCACACGTCAGAGGTATACCATGGGTTAAACAGTGCTTAATAAGACCAATTTGAGCAAAAGTCACAAATGTAGACAGTTGTACCAATTCCAGCAAAGCTAATGGCTTTGTCCATCCCATTTCCTATATTCGACTATACAGTATATCAGTGTTAAACAGTTTACTCAATAAAAGGTCAGCTATCCACAGCGATACACAATGTTGCACGGTGAGTCATTCTGTATTGTGTTATTAAATAGCTGGGATCTTATTCAGATTTCCCCATACTTTAAACAACAGCCCCAGCGTCTGCTTGTAACTTGAGCGATTGAACTGTGTGTCTCAGCTTGGATTCGGAGAATGGTTTTTCCTAATGAGGTTTTTTAGGGCAAGCTGTTCACATAAATGTGCTCTGATCCGGTACACAAGCTCTCTATTTAGCAAAAGAAACTGGAAACAGTTCTATTGCTATAGCAGGCTTCCAAAAGTGCTATTGTTGGATAGCAGCGTGTAACAGACAACGCAAGTGTGATGTGTTTACTAACCAAATGCTGAGGACAGCTGATACCTTCAATATAAAGTTGTTTTTTGTTTGTGTTGTCTCCAACATATGGAATTAATAAGGAGGCATGCATGAACTCCAGCTTTTCTGAATTAGGTTAATTAACTCAGTGAACTGCATGACACTGTTGTAACATATTCATTTTATTTATTGATTTTATTTATTGCATTTATATAGTGCTTTTTATACAAAAGTATCGCAATGCACTGTACAGTACTGTGACCAGGATGTGCAAAGGGTGGAAAAATAATTGTAGTTAAATCTTTTGTAGCAAAAGTTTTGCTTTTGTGGAGAGGAAAAAGTTACAAGAAATAGATGCCTACAATTATTTATTTCAGCAATGTTTTTTTGCAAAACTCCAAAAATGCTAATTCAGAAGTATTCATACCCTGACAAAGAAAATGAAATGAATAGCTAGTTGAGGCACCTTTACCAATAATAACCTCTTTTAAACGATTAGGATATTTCTCAATGAGGTTGCATGATTGTTCCAGTTCATTCAAATTCCAAGGACTTCTCTTGTGCACAGCCTTCTTCAACTCATACCAAAGCTTTTCAATCAGATTTAGATCAGGACTTTGACTAGGCTATTCCAGAACCTTGATTTTATTTTTCTTTAACCATTCTGAAGTAGATTTTGATGCGTACCCTGGATCATTGTCATGTTGGAATGTCCAGTTGCGCTTTAAACCAAGTTTTGTAGCGAAGTGTTTCAGATGATTGCCCAATATCTTGTGGGATGCTATGGAATCCCTTTTACCGTGAATTGGAACAAAATTCCCTGTGCCATTAGAGGAAAAACAGCCCCACATAAGCATATTACCACCTCCATGCTTGACAGTAGATATGGTGTTCTTTTCATTGTACATCTCACCAGACTTTCTCCAAACTTAATGACTATCAGCGTGACCAAACAGCTCGATTTTTGTTTCATCACTCCACAAAACCTTTGATCAGAATTCATATCCATCATTCAAATGTCATTTTGCAATCTTTAAGCAATTGTCCTTGTGACGTTTTCCTAAGAGTGTCTTTTTCCTTGGCCTTCGACCGTTGATTCCTTCACCATGCAATACTCTACCTATTCGCCAATTCACTTTGAATATCCTTGGCAGTCAATCTCGGATTGTTATTAACCTTTCTCACAATTCTTCTACTTGCTCTTGGTAAAAGAACATTCTTTCTTCCAGACCGAGGGTGCGTTGTGACAGTACCATGAGTCTTGTACTTCTTAGAAACAATAGTTGAAATTGGAATAATCAAATGCTTGGAAATCTTCTTGTATCCTCCAGCTTTATGACAATAAATAATTTTCTGCCTAAGGTCATCAGATAGCTCTTTACTTTTTCCCATATTGACTTATTGGTAATGACAGCAATCATCCTATGCCTAACCCTTTTATACTCTCTAAGAATGTTCACCTACAATCCAGCATTTTCTAGAATTAGGTTCTGCATTATCTAGCACCTTGTAAACAATACTATCATAGCATCAAAGGGTATGAATACTTTTGAATGAGTATTTTTGGAGTTTTGTAAAAAAAAATTGCTGAATTAAATAATCTATTTCTTAAAACTTTTTTCCTCATCCAAAAATGTTAAACTTTTGCTACAAAAGATTTTTTCTAAAATGCTTTGTTTGAGAAATGTCTAGAAATTATAAATTTCCATTTGACTACAACTGTATCAATACTGTATCAATATTGGCATATTGGAAACGAGTAAAATACAAAACCTGAAACGGATAAAATTGCAGTGCTCCACAATCATGGTAAAAAACACAATATTTCTGCAAATTGAAATCATAATAAAATGGTGAAAATGTCATTTGAATGTATGCTCTTCATTCTTTTTAAATTCATGATCAATGAATACAATAAAAAAAAAGAACGAGGTCCAGCATTTAAGTGCTTGGTTGGCAAATGGTATCCATTCAAACCATAAAAGCCATTAAATCAGTCTGGATTGCACATTTCAAAATGTTCCCCTTAGACTTGCTTCTGTTCCAAAAAATAACCATAAATCCTACAGACAGATACTAACTACAACCACATGACATCCAAATACAGTAGTTTGGAAAAAAAACAATGACATTGTTGCAGGTACAGCTGTATCATTCTTAACTACCAAAACCACAGACATGACTGTCTGTCTGTCCCACTAGATGACTTCTGTTCTTACAATCCATCTTTAAAACAATGATTTAAAGAACATTATAAATCTTTATAATGTTCTTGTAATTATCCTAGACTGGCAGTGCTTATGTTAATGCAATGGAAAGAAAATCATTCTTACACCATTTTCACACAGAAATGCAGCTACTGTGCCGTCTGAAATGTTTTAAAAAGTGTAAAAAACCCTTTGACTCAGCATGAAATTGCGCAATCTATGCCGGTGTAATAACCCTTTCACACAGCCAGAAATCGCGCGAGTACAACTTTCAAACCTGTCAATCAACAGGTTGTTCTCATGGCAACAACAGACTGTTCACGTGCAATCTGAAACACTGACAAGACCTAACACATGCACGCAGTGTTTAATTTGTAAAGAAAGAGGTGCCGGTGCGCAAGCAATGACAATAATACCGACCCTAAGAAGCGCATATTCAAAATCATAACACGTTTATTTGAAAGAGTATTGTATGTTCTGGTGTTAGATGTTTACAATCACGTATTCTACATCATATACAAAGTAGTAGTACGTGCAAAAAAATTAAAGGCAACCGCAGGACAAATTATTAAAAATAAAAAAAGCCTGTCTACATGTTTTGTTATGGTTTTGCATTTAAATGGTTTAAAAAACAAACAAATTAAAAGGCATTCAGAGGCACTCCAGAAGGACAACATTGATGAAAAAACGTACCCCAACACGAACATTGGTTTGACCCACTGTCTGCAATTTTAGTATCTCCCATATGATATTTATAACGCACATTTTTACTGCCTGCGTGCAGTACCTTACACTTTCTCTATTAAATGTCATTTGCCGTGTGTTTGCCCAGTTTTGAATACTTTCTAGATCATTTTGAATTACTTTTGCTGCTGCAACAGTGTTTGCCACGCCTCCTATTTTTGTGTCGTCTGCAAATTTAACAATTTTGCTTACTATACCAAAATCTAAATCATGAATGTATATTAGGAATAGCAGATGACTTAATACTGATCCCTGTGGTACTCCCCTGGTTACCTCGCTCCATTTTGAGGTTTCTCCTCTAAAAAATCAAGCAGGTTAGTTAGACACAATCTCCCTTTCCTAAAACCATGCTGACTGTCTCCCAGGATACTGTTACCATATAGGTAATTTTCCATTTTGGATCTTATTATAGTTTCCATAAGTTTGCATATAATAGAAGTCAGGCTTATTGGTCTGTAGTTGCCTGGTTCGGTTTTGTCTCCCTTTTTGTGGATCGGTATTACGTTTGCAATTTTCCAGTCTGTCGGTACAACCCCTTCTTTCATTTCTTTGAGTATTATTGGGAGGATCTCATCCGGCCCAGGGGGTTTGTTTATTTTAAGAGCTCCTAGGAAGTGTCTGACAGTGCCTGGATACACAATCATTTCACAACAGAAGCACATCGGCTCGGTGTGCAGTACAGGAGTTTTTCTTTTTAATGTGTTGGTGGGAACACAAAGGGTTTTGTGCAGGGCTAGTTGTTTTAAAATATTTTATATATATTAAAAAAAAAAAAAAAAAAAAAAAAAGTTCCCCCTTCATGGCGTTGGGCCCCGGGGAAATTTCCCCGTCCTCCCCACCCTCTCGGTGGGCCTGGCAGTAACAATGTATGGTAATATGCGGCGAGTTATATGGGCCCGTGGTGCCCGTGCTCCACCAATATTCAGGAACGTGGGCCCCGCTCCACCAATGTTTGAGCTTATATTTTACATACATGTGAACAATATTTCTATTTACAGATGAACGCTAAGTGTCAGCTTGGGGGGCATGCTTAGCTTTTGGGAGCTGTTGCTTGTGACCGAGGGCCTATTTTTTAAAGAAGACGCGACCACGGGGTGAAAAAATGCTTGAAATAAATCACTCTGCGCCGTTGCATCTCTTTAACAAATGAGGCCCTGATCCGGCTTCAATTGAAAGGCGTCCATATGAGTGCCTGAGGAAAAAAAAATCATGCAGCCTCAATTCGGCGGGTAGTTTGAGGTGTGATTGTAATTAACACTTCAGACTACACCTGATTATTTCCTAGTCTTTCAAAATAAATTGTTATATATAAAATATGTATAATATGGTTGTGTTTTAAAATATTCTTTATTGTTTTATAACAAAAGTTACACATGGCCTAAGGTTTATATGCAGTCAAACATTATTATACATTAGTTATTTATTGCTTTTATTTATTTTATTTATATTTATGGAACTATAATTGAAATATATTATTATGTACTAGGGCTCGATTTTTCGATTGATTCCATTCCTCATTATATACATTGATATAAATACTGGATACTCAATGCAATAATTACATTTTTGTAACAAGCATAGTTAATAACATTATTTAAGTCTATCAAGGGAAATGCACCAAACGCCCTGCCTTGGTAGTTGCAGTATTTTCTTCAGACAAGCAGTGGACGTGCTCCTCTTTTCTTGCTCGTGTTAAGCAGCATCTGATTTGCTGATCCCATCCAACCAGCGAATCAGTTTTGAAAATGCCTTGTAAGAACGCCCCTCTGTGTGTTCGATGTAAACAAACAAAAACAAAAAAAGTGTACCGCCTTGAATCCAGAGCAGGGCGACAGGCTTGTATTCCTGGCAAACAGCCTGTAAATAAAGTGGGCACATTGAAAAAAGTATACAGTTTGCGCTTCTTTGGAGTTTCAACATAAACTATTATATAATGAATATTTAACAATATTTAATAACATTAATATATATATATAACCAAAAATTATACAAACCTATGCGCCTATGTGCGTGGTTGGCTGTTGGGCACAGGAGGTTTGGTGGTCCAGTTGTTAGAGCAAGGGACTTGTTACCAGGAGGGTCCAGGTTCAATCCCAGCTCAGCCACTGAATATTGAATATTTTTGTATTGTCAGTAATAAAAATATGAATTTAAAAAAGATACTGTATTTGTCCTCAGATTTGTGTGTATTATGTACTGTAGTGTGTTGGGCGCCACTAATTGTAGCAGTGGCTGAGAATAGTGTGACCTGGTGTCAGGGGAACAGTGATTTCACTTTCCTCATTCATTGGCTTAGTTTACATGTATGTTTACTCTTACTCAAGACATTTCTGTCTCGTGAAATAAACATGGACTCGGGTACCTTTTTGCGTTTCCATGTGAAGCCTTTCATTTTCCTGGGAACGCCCACTCCCACTCCCACTCCCCCTCCCCCCCCCCCCATGTTATGCAAATAAAGGGGAAGGGGGTGGGAGTGATATTTAAATTAGCCATGCATCAGACCCAGTGCGATTCTCATGTAGTTTAGCAGGAAACTCCAAAAATACTGTTTCCGTCTGTAGAGAAGGGTACACGAGAGACTCTCCCGAGGAAATCCATATGACATCACGTTTGACGTAAATGGTTGATAAAGCTCCGATTTGCTGATGGATTGTGCCTGCTTTTTTTAATACTTTATTTTAGTGTAGTCGCCCACACTGCTTTTCACACATCATCTTGAAAACAGTCCATTAGCAGCAATATGTAAAGAATCTGGTCGGCCCACGTATTTCAGATCACCATGGCTGAAAACCGGAGGAGACATAGAATTTTAGAGATCTGTGCTAGATACCTTCCTGGATTGCTTCCAAGGCTGTCTGGGTTGGATATGCTATCGAGAACTGCACAACAGTGATATGAAGAGGGTGCTGCTATTAGAGATGCACGGCTATCTTTATTTTTGTAACCTGACAGTGTACTTTTATTTTGTATCTCTTTATACCAAATATAGCATTCTTAGTTTTGCTGTACTTGTATGACTGCTTCTGCTATTGAAATATTGAGTAGTATTGTTGATTCCCAAGAAATAAGTTTATTTTGAGGAGTGTTGTGCATTGTATGGTTTAGCTACATTACTTAATGGTTAAACACATACCAAAATACAGAAACACATCATAATAAAGTATATACATTTATTTATTTATTCTAAAATTTATGAGGCATGATGTCTTCCTTCCCTGGTGCGAATGTCTCGAGAAAGGTGACTGGACCGGCTAATAACGCTAGATCGTCCCCTGCCAGAAGAGGAAATGCTGGGCATCAGAATTGGGTCAGTGGCAACGTCAACCATAAACGTGGCTGGTCTCGCAGTCTCAGCAATGCTGTGTCCATTACCACAATTTGCTGGTGTTGCTGCCTCATCCAACTAGCCCAGTCACATTGCCGAAAATGCTCTGCTTGTTGGAATAACATCTGTTGTCTGGCAGCAGTAGCCTGTTTGTTTCCACAGGACTGGATCGTGTGTACTCTGCCGCTGAATTGTTGACATCCTAGGGGTGATTAAAAATAAAATTATGTATCAGTGGATAAAGAACATACATCAATACATACAGCTTGTTTAAAATAGACGGGACCATGTGCAAGCCCATCCACTGAGGTTCCTGCCTCTCCTTCCTCCTCTTGCAGCTCCACAGAAGGAGCATCTGGATTACAGATCTCCTCCGCCCCTTCAGCATGCTGTGCGACAAACTGTGACGATGCTCCTGCTGCTGACTGGAGGGGGCTGGAAGAGAGGTACTACTGCTGGAGCCTTCTTAAAAATTGAAAATATACACACAAGAACTTTTTTTTTTTTTTTAAAAAGCAGCCCAAGATCACTTCCAGGTTTAAGGTGACTGTTCATATACAGCTAATAGTACATATGATTTACAAGTTCACAAAATGTGCAAGAAACCCCAGAACTAGGGTGTGTAATGGCAAGCAAGAATTCCCCGTTACCCTGATTAGGAGAGCTGCATGACGCTGCAGATGTTGAGCGCTGGGAGGTATCAATCAAGCGGGCAGTCACAGATGCCGCAACAAAGTCAATTTCTTCCCAGAATCGAAAAAGGGACTGTCCCCCCCCCCCCCCCCCCAAAAGACTTGGCATTACACAGTGCCATCTAGTGACTTAAATGCACGACTTTCAATAACTGGATTAATATGAAAATAACCTTTAAAAGACAATGTTAGGAATATTAATGTTAGTGCTCAATACCACAATCTTAAAACTAAACAGCATGTTACTTAAATTTTCCTAATCCCCCGCTGTTCTAAGTAAACCTTACATCGCAGAGTAATTAAATCAGACTTACCTTAAAATTAATCTTCTTCTCAATTTCATCTGTGCAGTCTCTAATAATGTCTGTAAAATCCAGTTTTCTGAGTATATCACATTCTGTGGACATGATGGCAAGGCTGTTTAGGCGATCCTGGCTCATGGTGGCTCTCACTTCATTCTTAATGAGTCCCATGCGTGAGAATGATCGTTCTCCAGAACAGTTAGTGCACATTAAAGATAGGTAAATGCGCTGAGCATTGGCGACATTCGAAAACATGGAAATCACTTGAGAATTCAGGATAAGTTGAAGCTGGTCAAATGCTGTTCTCTTGTGCTTGCCAGAAACAAATTTAGTAAACTGGAGCATTTCTGACGGGAAATATTCATCCAGATCTGAAGGATAGGTTTGCACGAGTGTAGCAGCTTTGTTTTTGATGTCATATTCTGACATGTTCTGAAAGTCGGTACAGAAACCAAACAAGTCATGCACAGTAACATACGCTTTTGATTGGTGCAAGCAATCTGTTGAAAGAGTATCCAGATTCTTTAGGAGAATATGGACACGAAATCTGTCTCTGCCCTGTAGTAAAACTTTAGTTCCACTGGGGCAATTGTGATCCTGCAGAACAGTGGGTGGTCGTCTCTGCCGTCGCTCTTCGTCTCGATATTTCTTCAGCACTGCAGTTTCCATTGCACGGTTTTCAAAATCATCACAAATCTCATCCAGAAATATTTTCAGGAGATTCAAGTAATTCAGCTACCACTGACAGTTCAATGTTTTGTGCTTGAATGGATTTACTAGTTTTGTCGAATCTCTCCAGAATGTTATTCCACAAATCTGTGGGTTAAAGCGAAAGGCAGATTGAAGTTACTTTGATCGTTAATTGGTGATGTGGGCAGACTGGGTCCGACTCCTTGTTCTGTACTACTTTCTAATTCTTCAGGCCCGTTATTTGGAACAGTAGCGCCGCCAAAACTCTCGTTGACCAGTTGTTCAGGTTCATTTGTTGTTGTCGTTACTTCGGTTTTAAATCCTATAAAAATGAAATTTCATAGGTTTCGGAATGTTTTCCAGCAGGCATTTTTCACTAGCTTGCTTTTCCTTTTTTTTTTTTTTTTTGTTTCGCTGCACCGCTAAGTTTTTCCATTGTTTCTGTATTAGTCTCTCTCTCTCTCGCGCTCTCACTCTCTCGTCGTCCTCCAGCGTGCGCGGCATCACCAGTAAGAGATGCAAGTGTTTCGCTAGCACGATCATGGGGCAAGTAGATTGGATTTCAAACTGTAAAATAGCTATTTTTATTTATGTATTTATTTTAACCTGGCTGCGGGCCCCTCGGCAGCCCAGGGCACTGGACAAATGTCCCGGTTGCCCCCCCTTAAATCCCTTTCTCAAACATTTTTAGTAATAGTTTTGAACAGAAAATTAGTAAATACAATCTGTATGATACTTTACAAACACATTTAGATCCATGCATGATTAGCATTATGCAAACTTTTAGGGAAGACAGAAAAAAAGTGGGGTTATCTGCAACATCAGTCTGATAAGGGAAATATTTCAAACAAAAAATGAACTTACCTGCTGCCATTGTTGGACCATGGTAAACTTACGTATTCCCATGTGACTTTTATAGTGGCTTTAGTTAAGGCACTTGAATGAGCCAATTAGCATTTTCAAGAGAAACTCGTGTTTCCATGTGTAAGTGGGCATTGATTTCACGAGCATTTCTTTGATTCTCACAGGTAATTGAGACTTTACTGTTAAAGTACTGCGGACGTTTTTTTGGGCTCTTTCACAAGTTTTTCTTCCCAACATGCACTTCATGTGAAAAACACCACACATGTAAACTGGCCCATTGTCTACCATTGTACCAGTGCTTCAGTAAACTGGCCACTGTGTTAGTGTAACACAGTGGGTGTTACACATCTACAGCCAGGCAAGCTTAGACAATCCCATGACACCACAGTGGCCTTTACTTTACAAGTCATTACTATTATCTTGGTCCTCTAACAATTGAGCTAACTTACATCTAGACAACAAGATCATAATGTATCAAATATACAGTTACAGATTGATCTACTAATACACGTCATTTGCTTTTTTTTTTTAAATACAATCCCATTTGAACCCATGAAATACAGCCTGAAAGAATGTGAACGTGTGTGCTTCCTGCACTGCCAGCCCTGTGATTGGGCCAGTTTGTAGGTTAAACACACAGGCTTCCAAGCTACAGATACCTTGCCCAGCTTGTGTACCAGTTTACTTCACATGTTTGACCCCAGCAGTTCCTTTTATCCTGTTATGACAAGCTTAAGTAAATATACACATACAGTATATACAATTATTATAACTGTGTCTTGCTCACCGAGTCTTAAAACAGAAACTCTTCATCTGTTGGGTCCCTGTGGCAAAGTGGCTTGCAGTGCGCAGGTGTAGAGGTGATGCAGTAGAACAACAGGACAAGCACAGTTCACGATCCAAACAAGCTCTTTAATTCATGTGCGCACGGTTTGACACCGTTAAATAATACTACTGGCAACTGCACAACAATGTGTATTTGCACAGCTCAATAATAAAGGTTACAGTCCAGAAACAATAATAAATGCAGGCACGGCCCCGTGCTGGCTTCACAACGACAGCTCCTGGTGTTAGCCGTCTAATAAACAAATAATAATAGTGTTTGTTTTATAATTATTTAGCAGACGCCTTTATCCAAGGCGACTTACAGAGACTAGGGTGTGTGAACGACGCATCAGCTGCAGAGTCACTTACAACTACGTCTCACCCGAAAGACGGAGCACAAGGAGGTTAAGTGACTTTATCAGGGTCACACAATGAGTCAGTGGCTGAGGTGGGATTTGAACCGGGGGCCTCCTGGTTACAAGCCAGTTTCTTTAACTACTGGACCACACAATAAACAAACATGCACAAAAGCACTCACGGTTACTTTTCTTTAGTTCGTCCTTTACAGGTCTTCTCAACCATAACAAAGAAACAGTTCGTTCGGCCACACACCCCGATATACCTTCAGTCACGCCCCCTTGGTAGCAAGTGCAATCACATCTCCTCCAATCCATGACTGACATATCCCCTTACCGCAGTAAGGCGCTGACTTCTAGTAGTGTGGCTTCGCCCCCTTTTTGGATGGCCAACTTCTGACTGACCCTGGAATGAACTGCCAAACCATCCAGTCCGAGGCACACTGTTCCTGTTATACTGTGCCCTCACAGGATAGTTTTAATTGCAACGATTGTCTGCATGTAGGTTTTAAGATGTTCTCAATTGTAACAAACACATTGCTGTCTGCCCCTTAGAGGATTGTAAAAAAATATATAATATTATTATTATTATTAATAATAATAATAATAATAATAATAATAATAATAAAATGGCTCCTGGTTTATAGACCTGGCTAACTGCGTTTTGGTTGATTGTCTGAAGTCTGACGAAGGCTTATAAGCTAATTTGAAAAAAAGAAATAAAAATAACATAGATGTTACTGCATTGTATGCAATTATGTCATCGATCTACATTGAGGACATTAAAACGGGCCGTATGTAAAGGGTCACGTTTGTCCAGTGATTCTTTAGACTAAGAGCTGCACTAACATGAATAGAATAGAACAGAACCCTTTGATGTGTATTTTCAGCATATAAAATAGTGTTTTCTTGTATTCATTAAAACATTGAGCTGAACATAATTCTGAAAATGCAAGTCAAATAAAGTACATAGATATTAATTTAAATGCTGTCCATTGTAATTTCTTATACTTTGTAAAAAACAAACAAACAAAAAAAAAACACATGATTAAAAGGTTACACTACAGTAGGGGTGTTCAATCAATCACTGTCCTCTACCTTTTCATCTATCCTATGGTGTTAGAATAGGCTCCAGGTTTACTTTTTCCCATCATTTTGGTCATGTCTCAGGTTCCCCCCCCCCCCATCTTAAGAACATCAGGCCTACGTATGTGAACTGAAGCAGATGCTGAGCTGCTCATTCATGCCTTTGTCGGTTCAAGATTAGATTACTATAATGCTCCGTTTGCACGTCTCTTGCCACAAGCTCTTCTTTGTGTGCACTGCAGCTTCAAAATGCAGCAGCGAGGGTTTCAACTCCATCTAAACTCCAACAGCATGTTACATCATTCTTAAAATGTGTGCATTGGTTGCCAGCTGGTTTTAGAATGGATTTAAAGATTTTGCTCTTAACCTACAAGTGCTCATCTTACCTTGGACCTTCTTTCCACACGGTACTGCTCACTTCCAATGTCACTGTTCGTACTTTGAGATCTCCAGATGCCGGCCTCCTTGTTGATAGGGCTGAAGTCAGCTGGAGCCAGGGCACTTCAGTTGCAATTCCCCCCTCACCTTTGGATTCTATTTCTCAGAGTATTAAGAGATAGACTCATGAATGTTTTCAAATCTAAGCTTCATTTTTTGACCTGCCTTTTGACTGTTAGTAAGCACTAACAGTCAAAAACTCTTACACAATTCACCCAAGCAGATAGCTATCACGATGACCAGGACAGAAAGCAGTGTCACCTATTCTCTTTGAACCACAAAAAATGAAGAGCAGTTAATTATTCAGAAAAGAGCGCATAGTTATTTCAAGTGATCAAGAAGATAGGAAACACCACAGCAAGTTCCAATACAGGCATTGTTATAACTTATATAGACGTGATGTAGGCTCTTATGTTGGATATCATTTTCAACACTATGCTGTAGGTTGTTTATTCTAGTGAGTACATGGTGCGAAATGTTTAATGTGAAAATTGAGTGTTTCTGTACCTCTCAGAGCCAAAACAACTTCCTGAAAACTTTGTCCATTTAGGAGAAATTAGATCTCCTTTTAAATACATTTTATTTCCAACGTTGATAGAAAATATTTTTTGAAGATCTTACCGCAATAAAGGTAGGTCTTATAAGTAAACACAGGCAACATTGAGGTGCCTGCATTAGTAAGAGCTGGAGCCGTACAGGGAGAGCCCACCACTTAAGGTTAAGTTTTTAAAAAAAAAAAAGTACAAAAACAATGTCTACATGACATTAATTTAATTCGTTTAAATGTATTTTAATTTCCATTTCTAATAAATAAAGCCAGTTTTTGGTATAAACAACTTGACATGTATCATAACTGCATATCACTACAGCTCTTCTTGCAAAATCTGTTATAAATTGACAGTGGGAAACAATGTGAGAAAGTACAATGTATCCAATGTAATTAGAATATGCTATCAGGTCTCAACGTACAAATGCAATCTTTTTTTTATTTTTATTTTGAGATGCCAAATAGATGGGTGCTTTTTCTATTTCTATCTGCTGAAGGACATTTCTGTCAGGTTTTACAGCAGTGACTAATAGTATGATCTTTACTATTCATGCTTTTCATTCACTTAGTAATCTGTTACATTTGGCACGGCTGCTGTGTGTTTTTCTTTGACAAATGCATTTACAAAATTCAGTGTAGCTGCAAAAAAGAGTTACCAGTAGTAGTAGTAGTAAAAAAAAAAAAAAAGTTTAGCATGTTTTAATTTTAAAAGATTTTTTTTCCACAGATGTTTTTATCGGTGCACTTGGAAAGAGTTAATGCTTTAAAAGGCAACTGCAGAATGAATCATTTATAAAACGTAGCATAAACAACCAGGACAGATGAGTTTGAGCAAACTTGATAAAACATTCAGCTCATTGCAATGGAATGTAAATGCTATGCTTTTGGCACAGGGAAGGTGGTAATGTCAGAATAAAGATACAAATCAACTACATGTCGTGAGATGACAGGGATTTTTATTTATTATTAGTTTTTTGTATACGAGTAACCACAATAACAGTATAAATCGCTCAAAGTATTTAACTGGGCTTGAGGCCCTAGCAGCTTTAGTAGTCTTGTAAAGTACTGCAGCCCTTCTTGATGACACCATTTCTTTAGTAATACTCATTTAAAAATACAAAAATATACAAAACATTGTTTCTTTTGAATATTTAATCATTATTGTTTATCTTCCTAGATTCATCTCATTTTCAAGGGCTACCTGTCACACATAAACTGAGACAAGTTACAATATATACTGTACATCAAAACACAATTCCATCCACAGTAGCACGAACATTTTCCTTCAATTGTATTAGAGTTTCTACAGATAGGATTCTGTTGCTGTTGAATTGCATTCCACATGCACATTGGAAACGGTACAGTATATGTGCAGTCCAGTATCACAGGAAGTAAATGGGATGAGGAATCAAAGTACAGGTCTGCCATAAACACTTCTAATGTTCTGGCAGGACAAAAGACCTCACCCCAAAACAGAAGCAAAGTCTGTAAAACAAAATGAATAGTGCTAAGACTGAGGAGCACCATGGTGTTGTACAGTTAGACCACATCAGCTTAACACAGTCATTGTAGCAATACATGACATGAGGTGTATCCATTATGTGCACAGGGATAGATACTACACAAGGGAGACATCTCTTGTAATGGCACAGAACAAATACTTTAAGAATATCCCTTTTAACATATCATTTCAGTTTTTGTACCTTTTAAAGGATGCAGTTAACAGCTACACAGATTATTTATAAAGCCATTTATTTTTCAGTCCTAATTGCTTTTATGGCTGTTTTTTTTTAAGATGGTATGAAATGAAATTCACAATGACTGCAAGTACATTATAACTATGTATAATAACATTGTAATTAATACATTTTCATATCAGGGGCGTTTGGGCCCAGGTGCCCCTTCACACCCATGTTGCATCACTAAGCAGGAAGGGGCGGTGCTTATCGCTACGGTAGCGGGGAGCACGTCTGCTGTATACTATGTTACAACAGAAATGCGATGCGAGGTCTCGGTTTAACATGAATGCAAGGTTCAGCAAACACATCACAGAAGTGAAAATCATCCAGAGTCATATTTAAATCAGTCAATGATAAATACAGTACAACACAGCACATTGTAAACGTGACAAGGTATCTGACCAAATGAGTTTGTAGAAACGGAGCAAGGTATCCACCTGCAGCTGACAGGCTTTCCCGTGTTAGTCCCTTGCCATCGCTGGACCATTTAAAACGTACACAAATAATTACATACAAAATGAGAAGTACTAGATAAATGCCCACTTATTGAAGCGAGTTAAAATATTTCAAAACTTGAAAAAGTAGTTTTTGCATCTGAATGTTGTATATCTTCACATTTATCTGTAAATATTTTTTGTGTGTCTAAAGTATATTCTCAGACATTTAAAATAAACACAAACCTGTTGCATCAGTGCTTAATTCCTAATTGTCTGGTGTTACAGTGCACTTGTTTTTGCCATTACTGCTGATTAATCTCAACAATAGAGAACTGTACTTATTACAAGGTATGGTCTCAATTCCTTTTAAAAACCTCACTTAAAATCACCAACCAGCAAAGGAAAATAGCACAGAGAGCTTAAAAGCTTAAAACTCTTCTTCACTTCATTTAGAAACCTACCATCACACTGCAACAGGAATGTCTGCAGAAATATAAATAAAAATGTGGCCAACAAAATGCCAACCAGCAAGGCAAAATAGCACAGATATAGCAAATGAGATTAAAACACTACTTTAGTTAAACATTGCAACAGGAATGTCTGCAGAAATATAAATATGACATGCATGACAAGAAGTGCTATAAATATGAAGTTATGAATTCATACCTATATTTAGCACCTTGTTAAAGAAATGTGTGTATGTGGACTGCTTAAATAAGCTTAAAAAGACTTGAACAGAATTAAGTTAAGTGGTATTTATGAGGAAAATGTGAAACAGGCGATCTTACAGCAAATGAATCAGTCATGCCTTCATCAGTACCACACAGTGGAAAACGGGCCCCATAGTTACCAAGTTAATTCCAGGAGTGTAACCAAATAGAGCTAATGGCTTAAGGATTTCTAAACTGAAAGCTATAACTTAACCTGTGCAGCAGGCATTGCATATATACTATTGTTCTTATTCAATCCTTATTAGAGTGTTGCCGCTTCCAATGAAAACAGAATACAGCAGGGAAGATCAGCTATCATAATGACTCCATTAAAAACTCTTTCAACTTGACACATTTTATAAGCAGATATACGTGTATCTCCAATAGTGATGTAAAAGAAGTTTGAGTGAGCTCCACTGCTGATATGGATTCTGTGTAACCTATAACAATCTAACTGCTCACAGTCTTTAAACACATACTCCATCGCTAGTGTGGTGATCCTCAAATGCAGAGAAACACCTTGCACAGCCTCTTGCTGTGGAAAACTGTATGATGCATTTAAAGATAGTAACACATTTACCAACCCATTCATTACTAATGACTACCGTACAGATATTTGTTTTACATACAGTTAAATAAAGGGCTGGACGTGAACCGCAAACCATACAGTTCAAAGACTAGATGTCTTGGAGACCAGCTCTGTAGTAGATAGGGAAGTACGGGTCTTATGCTTATGAACTCATCAGCCATTAGGAGATTCATTACAGAGTCCTACAAATCCACTACGAAGAATGGATCACTGAAAATTCACCAGTTACTGAAAACGTTACTTTAAATGGAGTTTCTGTTCCAGTCACTGGACAGAAGTACAACGAAACTGAGAAAGTAAAAATCCGAGATGCTGTGGATATGAATCCCATCGTCCAATTTGAATTTAGAAAGACTCGCCTCACCTCACCTCACCTCAGAGATTCAACAGAGACAGTAATAGGTACAGGCTTACTGCAGTCAAAAAATATCCTGGACTATTCAAACCAATCCAGTAATCTTTATCAAATTATTCAATCTTTTATAGATATTCATGAGTTCAATGTGTCCACGTTCAATACTTATGTAAAATGTGAACTACAGGAAGCTGTAGTGGGATTTAATGTGAAAACCAGATTAGCCAACGCTTTCCTGTTGTCACATACAAAATAATTTCCAATAAGGTTGAGATATATGAATGATACATAGTGGATGACTTGACTTGCCAATCACTTGGCATATACAAAAAAAAAAAAAAATGGTGACTTTGGAAACTCGAGTGCACTGGGTTTTGGTAAAATAACTCCCTTCATGATTGTAAATATGAAGGGACTTCACAAAACACCAGCCATGGCTGAATCATGGGCAATTGAATATCCAGCAGCAGTAACCTTAGGCAGAACACCACCACTGAAAAGAGTTCTAAATATAACTGACCCTTTAAAAACGCACTATCTATGGGCCCCCAATGTAGATTAGGACTGACTTTTAAGGCCACTCAGACCATACTGGGACCAGTTTTGTGTTTAAGACCCCTTACGATACTGTGTGTGCTGTGGGAAAGCATAGTTTAATTGTAAAAGTCACCAGCCTTTTTATTGTTAAACTATGTATTATTATTGTCATGTTCTGAAAGTAATGGACTTTATGATGTGTGCCAGATTTGTGGTAATTGCATGAATTAATTTGTCCTGAAAGATGAATGCCTATTGTGTTTATGCCTAACTGGGGAAGTCAAAGAAAATAAATGAGAAAAGTCTGTCCAATGCTTTAAATGTACTGGAAGTAGTATTTGTAGAACTTCTTGTTTATCTCCAAATTGCACACATGCTGATTAGATTTTTAAATAAAATATGCAAATCAATGTCAGATTCAGAATGAAAGGTCACAAATTACAATTTCCTTCTCTCATCATAGTGAAGCATGTAAACCATTTAACTGAGATACAATCATGCCGGAGAGCTTCGGCAAATGTAATTAGTCAAAATGCCACCATGCATGAAAATAACATTTCTTATTAACTGTGCTTTCAATGCAAAACAGACATTAGCCTTGCAGAGATTTCAACACTACTTTTTTTTTTTTCTAACTAAATATACCCACCGCCGTTATATTTCCTTTCACTATACTGCGATTCGGATATATCGCGGTCCTGGAGTTGGCTCCCTATTTTTATTGTCTATCTGTGTCATCCTTAGCTGCAATATACATAGGTATTTAGAATTACTGTTCATTTTATTTCGTACTGCACATCACAAACAATATACATGAATGGATTATTTCAATGCAGCAGGTTTTTGCATTTGAGAAAGGAGAGGAAGACTCATGAAATTAATTGTAGACTGAAGTTGATGAGAAGCAATTACCCTCCATTGTACGAATTAAACGGTGTGCTGCTTTTTATACGAAAAATGAGAAAAAAAAAAACAGGTTGCGTTGTACAGTATTTGTTAGCCTATTTGTTTTTCTATGGGTATCTCGCTGTATCACGGCCCTTGATATAGAGGATTTATATTGGACCCTGACACCCGCTATAGCGAGTGAGTGGTGTAGCACTGTTCAATAAAGGAAGCTTGTGTGGAATGACTGATTTATTTTTTTTTTGTTTGTTTTAAAGTGGCCGAAGTCAACGGTACCAATATTGAGAATGAAGCATGGTAAAACACTGAATGTGGTATGATTGCTAATGAATGGGGTTTGTTTGTGATATTTCTAGAAGAGCCCTAGCAGTCTATAATCCTGTATACAGTGAACTGCATGTTAACCCATCTAACATGGGCACAGCAGTAACAGAAATCAATTCCTGTCTTCTTACATTTATACCGAAATCAAACACAATTTAAACTACTGTCTTGTTTCCGTTAGCCACTGGAGTCTGTGTATTTACACTGACAGCAGAACAAAATTAACATGGCTTAAACAGACTAAAGCCAGACAATTATCTTTGATGAAGGAAGTGTAAAAACATTCTTCATGACTTGGGTTAAATGACTGTAAAATATAATTCACTGTTTAAAGACACAAATCAAATGACAAAAAACACTTGTATTTTCAAATGAAGGGATAAGCCGAAACTGAAGACCATATCTATTTTTGTTGCACACTTGCCAATATAAAAAAGTATGTTTTATTCCTCTTATCTAGCTAGCTATACTTCATTTCAGGCAGTGACAATATTAATCTGCTCTCTGAGAACTCAGCACACATTAGAACAGATTTTCCATGTAACAAAATAGTTCTGGTAAACAAGTTTTCCAGTGATTTATCCCACATTTCTACACATCTGATAAGCACTATTTTTAGGTCAATAGAGAATTATTCTAGAGGACAATGTTTTACTGTTCTCCTTTTTATGTCTGCAATCTTTCTGAAAGGTTTTATGGTTTTCTTTTTTATTGAGAACTTCACAGTAGCTGTTCCTTTTGACCATCTAGCCTGTGTTAAGAGTGAATGCAAATTGTCCCTCTGTCCTTAGACTTGACA